>NC_056005.1:11703095-12012420 GCF_018446385.1 Zingiber officinale
CTTTTGGTCAGAACTCTAAATTTAGAATAATATTGATTCCTCAAACAATATTATTTTAAATTAACCAACACCTCAAAACACCGCAAATATTGTATGCCACGATAGTATGGACGTATACAAATTCAGCATTTGTAAAAGAAGGGTTTAACCCATTAATTTTATTATCTTGTCAACCTAACTTTTTGACAAATAAAATTAATAGTTGGTATCCTTTGGTCACACAAATAATAGCAGTGACTCCGATGGGGAGGATACTATTAGTCGTGCCAAAGTGTATACCACTACTTGACACTAAGTCCATTAATAAGATTGTGCCCCTTCCGATGGGGAAGATCACACGCTCTTAATTAACTTCCTATAGTCATCCAAAATGGAAGTTTGTTTTAGTGATCCATAAACAAGCTCATCCGATATGGAGGAAGGCACTCAGAGCCAACGCGCAAGCTTGTTTGCATCACTTACAAACCAGTAATGGAGACCGTGGAATTTATTTAAAATCCCTCTCCCACTTAGTTATTTATAAATGAGGAATTTTAACTATGCTAGCCTACTAAACATGTATACTAACATGCACACACAACACAATATAAAAGCAATAAATAGAAAATCTAATTTTCCACTATTATGGCTTTTATCTTTGGTTGTCCTCTGTGTGTTGTCATCCCAAGTTACTGCCATATTTGGCCACCGCCACCGGGTCTAGCTGTCGCATCCATCTTGCTTCTTGTTCCGCTGCATCTCTGGTCCTCAAAAGGTTCCACGCCTTGCAAGATTTTATCCGCGACATAAATAGAATTTTACATTTTTCGATCCTATATTCCTCGAAGGAATGTACATGTAAACTAGATCGAACATAAAATAAACATTTACATCCATCGATCCTATATTCCATAAAAGGAATGTACATGTAACTAGATCAAAAATAAAATCCTAATAAAAACTAAATACAGCTCCTGCTGTATTTTATAGTACAATCATGCACACACATATAATTGCCCTTGACATGTCCAAGGGTCCAATCACACACATAAAAACTATAAGCCATAATAGTTGGATCCTGCATCCACAAAGTTAGCACATCCTACTATTAACCTGCTTAAATTATGTATGACATGTGCATAATTAAACTAATACCAAATACACAGAGGCAAAACCCTAGCTCTGATACCAATTGTTGGTTGCTACTCGGAAAACCTAATGGTTCCACTGTATAAAAATTTTGTACAATGGTCTGAACCTTTTCCTAGCTACCATGTGTTCTTTTAAATTAAACTTGGATCGCCTGCGGAACTTAACACGTTTGATCCAAAGTTTAATCTATTTGTTCTTTTAGGTTTAGACTCGGATCTCCTGCGGAACTTAACACGTTCGATCCAAATCACCTAGGTTATTAATTTCATTAAATATTAGTTTCCAAAATTGGCTCCCAGTACTGACGTGGCGAGGCACATGACCTTCTTAGATATGGGAACAACCACCACCGACTAGACAAAGCCTTTTAAGGAAAGTTAATATTTAATTTCCTTAAATAACTTTAGGTCAACCGAAAAGAACAATCAAATCACAAGGAAAAGAAAAAAAACAAAAGAACACAACATCGAAAATAAATTCGAAATACTAGAATCGCATGCCTCTTGTATTTGGTATTATTTTCTAAAATAACTAGTATGATGCGGAAAGGAAAAATACTAGTTATACCTTTTAGAAAGACCTCTTGATCTTCTACCGTATTCCTCTTCTAACCTCGGACGTTGTGTGGGCAACGATCTTCCGAGATGAGAAACCACCAAAGCACCTTCTTCTCCTCCTTGCTAGGTTCGGCCAAATCAAAACCTTCGCCTAGGATGAAGAAAAAACACCAACCAAACTCCAAGGGATGAAAGCTTTCTCTCCTTCTTCTTCTTCTTCTCCAAGTAGTATCCAGCCACCACAAAAGCTCCAAGAAATGAAGAGTTTCGGCCACCACAAAGAGGAAGAGAGGGAGAGAAGATGGCCGGCCACAACACCAAGGAAAAGAGGGAGAGAATCACTACAAGAAAAAAGCTAAACAACAACGCTTTTTTGGCGTTGTCGTATGTACTAAAAAAGTGATGTTGTAGATGGTGTTGTAGAAAGTCATATCAAAGACAACGCTTTAAAAGCGTTGTGGTTGGTCACAAAGACAACGCTTTTTAAGCGTTGTCTTTTCGTTCTTAAAAAGCGTTGTTATAGATGCTGTTGTAAAAATGCACATATCAAAGACAACGCTTTAAAAGCGTTGTGGTTGGTCACAAAGACAACGCTTTTTAAGCGTTGTCTATTCGTTCTTAAAAAGCGTTGTTAAAGATGCTGTTGTAAAAATGCACATATCAAAGACAACGCTTTAAAAGCGTTGTGGTTGGTCTCAAAGACATTGTTTTTTAAGCGTTGTCTTTTATTACTTAAAAACGTTGTCTTTTTAAAAATAGTGTTTTTTAATTAAATAGCAAAAATTATAAAAAATACTCAAAATTTACATATAATTGAATATCCACAACCACAATCATTTTTATAATAAGACTATTTAACAAATAAATAAAACTTTATATTATACAAACAAAATGTATACATATTAATCCACAAATTAAATTTGTATCATACAAGTTATCCTTAACTTCATGACAATAATTTTTCAAACACACAAGTTTTACAAAACCTCATCATTGACTAACCGCTGTTGTTGGTGTCCATCGCATGGAATTACTTCTTTAAGTCCAGCAATCTCTTCTTCTGAAAGGCTTTCAGCTATCACTCTTAGAGCCATCTTCTTCAACTTGTCATCAGCACACCTGGGGTTGTAGGCAATCAAGAAATTTTGTATGAAAACTTTCATACATGTAAATCTCGTACTAAATAATATGTCAATGTTATATATACATGTAATTCATACCGTAAGTGTGTTTATATCGTAACTGACAAGTTTTCTTTAGGGCCAACTTCTACTCAAGCTCTTTAAACACTGCATCAAAATAAAAAAATTGGCATTAGTTCTGTGCTAAATGAAAATCATATTTAGAGGAAAAAGCGGGAGTACTGTAGATGGATATATTAACCAAGCATATTAATGTTTGACCTGTCTTTACAAGTTCTAAGCATATATATTAACCAAGCATATAACCTAAGAGGAATAAGTTACAAAATGCTACTTGATGTTTGACCTGTCTTTATTGGATTTTGTGGCCCCGGTCTTCTTGTAGCCAGGCACAATGTAATACTTGATGTTGACTCTACCTTTGCAGTTGTTTCGGCTTGAGGAGTGGCAAAGAATGGTGGAGTAGAGGATGGATTTCAGGTATTCATCCGTGCCATCGAGGAAATGACTCCAGTAGGTGACTAGCATGTTGACCAGGGCATGCTTGGAGAAGATGACTTGTTTCAGAAGCTTTTTAGATCAAAGATACGAAGTGCATTGTTATAAAACTAGATGCACGAACACTTGCTTATACGGTTCTTGAAATAAAATACATTCGTAATCATCACTAGCCCAAGCTCAATAAGGAAAATTCACGGTAAATGTGCATAGTATACCTCAGATACTGCAGATGATAGGGAAGGCCAGAAGACAGTTTGACGCAAATATTGAGATTGCCCAAGCCAATCCATGGTACTAATCCTGACAGCTCCTCCAAATCGCACTGACTTGATTGTGTCCACCCATCCTTGTTCATCAGCTTGGAACCTTTGAAATGAAAACTGCATTGGGTACATGGAAAAAACAACAAAAAGGGAGGATAAATGATAGCCACCAACCTAATTGTTCACAAATATCTGTATAAGTTATTAAGGGTGTTCATAGAAGTTGATCCTTTAGCCGTGTCTGTTAGATGGTCAAATCTAGGCGCCAACTCAAAAATGTTGGCGTCCAAGTGTTAGTGTTCAACTACTTCTGACAATGAAGTAGTAGCAGATAATCAAGAACACAAGAGAATCTGAAAGAGTCTATATTTCTTTCACTAGTAGCAGATAATGATTAGATTAGAAAGCAAAAGAACGCATACCACACCAGCTGCTCCTGCTGTTAAAGCCATAGGTGCAGTGACAGCGCTTAATCCAGATGAGCACATAACTGGAATCTGAACTGCTCGGGAAATGGAGTATGCAGCTGCTAGCGTTGGTGTGGCCTACATTTTAAAGAGGAAAAATATCACATTTTTCATCACAAGTGTGCTAAGATTTCTTATTCGTACTGTTGTTACCTTCTCGATCAAACCAAGGACACCAGGTTTTGATGGACTTGAGTATTTCCCTCCTTCAGTTTGGATTATATCAGCACCTTCCTGTTCCAGCAACTCTGCTAGCTTCACCTTTTTAAATTGAACAAAAAACAACGAGAGATTGTGTTAGTGACAAATCTCAGTTTACGAGGAAATAAATGAGCTACCTGATCAGGGAGACTAAGCATGTGTGGCACGGTTACAGACAGTGTAATGGATGGAAGAATCCTTCTAGTTTCTCTAGTGAGCTTTAGAATCTGACAATGGCACCACAGAATAGTGACGAGATAGAAATAGCTGAAAATACTCGAGGAACTGCAAGGAAAAGTACGATCATGATTCATATACCTGTTCAGGGGAAAACTGAATTCCCATCTCGTAGAAAGAATCATAATTTCCAATTTCCACCTGCATTTAGCACAAGGATTTTAATGTTTGGTATGACAGACAATCCGATCGAAACCAGTCAAGTTCATCGCATCCTAACCATTTGGGCACCTGCTTCCACTGCAGAAGGAAATGCCAAAGGGTCCACAGAGGAAACACAAATCTGCAAGAACAAGATCATCATAAGAAAGAAGAGCTGTGGAACTCTAAAAATGCGAGCTACTGAGGCAGCGAGCAATCTGCTTGAACAAGGTAATCATGCAGCGTTGGAACTCTGTCGTGAGCATCAAAGACCAAATATTACCAAATATTAAGATCACTGACAAACCAAATAATACCTTATTTTTAACAGCTATCTAGAGGATCTGGCTTTTTGACTTGAAGCTGGTTCAAAGAAGACAAATCAAATATACAAATACTAAGATGAAAGCATAATGAAGTAGTTAACTTTTTCTACTTTACCTGATTATAAGATCTACAGCTTCTTGCTCAGTATTTTGCTGCACGAGTAATTATTAGAAAAACAAACTCAATAGTGGAACAAAAGCTAGATAAAGAAACTAGATAATTTACATTGACAGAACTTTATAGAATAACATATAATACAGTGCTTTGTACTTGCATATTAATCCAGAAAACATCCTTTCACCTAAGTGACAATTTTTCCAAAACATCATCATTCACAAAACATCATCATTCACTAAAAATTTTCACAAGTTTTTAAACTTCAGTGACAACTTTTCTTTGGGGTCAACTGCTCAAGGTCGATCTGGTAACTATGCACTGCATCAAAAAAATTGGCATTAACTATGATTCCACCAAAAAACCACCATTCCATGAACTTAAATCTAAATAGAATTATGACAACTATCATTCCATACCTATTCATAAATATGATCTTGTATGCACTCCGCCAACTCGGACCGAACCTCATCAATTTGTTCACGAGAGTACCCTATTTTTGTGAACTGTGAGCATACACAATTTATGTTAATGGAAAAAATAATCAACACTGATCACTTTGCAATTTTAAATAGTTTATGTCAAATAATTTGAGATAAGCTAAATAATGTTACTATTGATTGCAGTGAATCTCTCTCAATAGTCTCAACTTCTTCAATAATTTCTCTCATAAATCGCATCACAAAAAAACCACATTGTTTCGCATCCGGTTGTTGAGGAGCCTATATATAGTAATTAGAGTCAAATTGTTAATGAAAATTATACACATTACAATATATGTTAAACAAAAGTACACATACCTTAACTACTTCCCACTTAACATTTTTCCTACCTTTCCTTCCCTTGGTTGAATTAAACAATTTTAAGGCCCTTCATACGTTAAGAATATTTGTTAAATAAGATTTTTATTATAATAAATATTTACTAAAAGAAATCTGAACTCACATTTCCATTACGTATTTTGAATCATCATCGCGAATGCGGCAACTTAGGGAATCCAGCAAGTAAATAGCATCCTTGTAAGGTTCAATAACACTAAGATTCCAATGGAAACTAGGCAAATACATAGGATTAGATCATAAAATTGAATAAATTATCGAAAGGAAGCAATTGAAAGTGATGTTTTACTTCTTGCTTACCCGACATTACATGGCACTAACACTAGTTGATCTGTTGATGCACTTGTCAGCTTATCTGCTAAAAGAGTTGCCCTTTGATTCAGGGTTTCAAGCTTAACTGATTTGTCTTGTGCCGTTTTTGCCAGATATGGGAGTTTGTGAGGATTCATAAATCTGAATTTCTTTGTCTTGGTATCTTTCACCATCTTTTTATACAGACACCTATTATTGCAAAGAAAAAAATATTTAGATACTAAATAATAAAATTTAGATACAAAACACTCATAATAAGTTGGAAAAAATAATGATCACTCATAACACTAAGTTATGGCTGATGATAGTAACATCCATACATGAGAACTTACTATGAACAATCTTGCATATTAAACATACCAGAAATGTATACATGCAAATTCTTTTATTTCTTGAGGACAAGCACATTTAAGATACTTAAAAATATACAAGAAAAAAGATATGAGCAAAGTACTTCCTGTCTAGAAGAACAAATGGCATAAGGCAAACATTAAGGGCCGGTTGAAAATGAATGAGCTATATTTATGTAAAGTGTACCACATCAATTGATATTAGTAAACCTCTCAATAGAAATGATGAACTATTAACTTAATGAGAATAACATGGTATGAGAAAATTACTAGAAGTTGAATTTTTCAAGAGTAAACTTGTTCACACAACAATATTAGTAAACTTCTTGCAGTTCAAATCAGGGATTTTCTGTCTTGCTAGATATTAGAATTTCCCAGCAAACATAAAGCAATGCAGTAATTTCCCAGCATAAGTAAAGCAATGCAGTTGCAACTGAGAAAATAATATTTAGATACTAAATAATAAAATTTAGATACAAAACAATCATGTGGATTAAAAAATAATGATCACTCATAATAAGTTGGTGAAATTGTAACAATAAACCATAATAAGTTGCTAAAATTGGGAAGCAAACATGTGATGAAAAAGTTGCTGAAATTGCTTAAATAAACTTACTTACCATATGTAGGCAACGATCAAATTTTCTGAAATTGACTCCAAATGATACAAAGAATTGATGTCCTCAAGGTCAAGAAAAAGTTCACAATCTTCATCAAACACTTCATTATCTAAGCACATTGATATACATTTTCCTCCATCTAGAGCATGCTTACTGTAACAATATAACATATGTAATGCTCTTGGGACACTTGTTGACAAAGTAGGTTTTGATTTTTTTCGTTCAAACTTCTTCCTTCTAGGCTTCTAATAATTTCAAATATAAACAAGTTAGATATAGCTAGGTTGAATAATAATAAAGTGGCAATATAATTAGAAATATAATAATAAAGTGACAATATAATTAGAAATATAATATCTCATATACCTCATCTTGCTTCACAATCTGCTGTTCAGGCCAAGCCACAACAGTTCCTATGGCATCACCAATTACTTCACATTCACTTGGAATTGGATATGGCAAAGGAGCGGATTTGTCCACTGCTTGATCAATGGAGACTCGAATGTAATTCTTGGGAAATGGAATACCATGAAGCATTTTTTCCATGCCATTGAAACAAACAATTGTACCATATGCAACAATATTTGAGCAAGATTCCAATGTCAATGCAACTGATTGACCCTAAAATATTAAAAAAAACATGTTGATTATATTTAGTTTATAATGCTATAATAATAATGAATATCACTATAACTTATATTTTACCTGTAAAACTTCGTCTTTACCCACAATCTATACGTCATCTTCTTCAATATTCTTCTGATGAAACTTCACCGAGCAACTGCCTTTGTCATCAATTGAATTGTCCCATGCACCCCAAATCCAAATGACAGAGTTGAAGGCTTTGCAGCAGTAGGAGCGGAGAACATAGATGCACTGGAGGGAGTTGATGTAGCAGCATTGGTAAACCCAAAGGAAGGTTGGGACACAGCAGATGTCGGAGTCGCAAAAGAAAAGCCAGTTGCCAAGGTGGACGTGGTAGTAACAGGTGAGGACGAAGTAGTACTACCAGACGACACGGCATCGAACGAACTCGGAGCAAAGGAACTGCCACTTCCAAAGGAGAAAGGAGAGGTCGAAATGCTGGTGATGGCAGGAGAGGAGGTAGCGGTAGCAGAAGAAGAGAATAGAGGGGACGCAGAGGAGGAGGCAGGAAACGGGGATACGAAGGATGGAGCTGGAGCAGACGTCGTCGGCACAGAAAAGGCGGGGGGAGATGAGGACGTAGCAAACGAAGGCACCGAAGGTGCGGCACTAGCTGACGAAGCAAACAGTGTCTGAGCCGAGGACAAGGCCGGCGCCGGAGGGGAAGCGGAAGTACCAAACAACGGAGAGGCAGCAGTGGAAGACGAACCGAAGCCGAAGTTGGGAGTCGAAGCCCCCAATCCAAAACCAAAATTAGGGCTTGAGGAAGCGGAAGGTGCGGCGGATGCTGAGGGAAAAGGGATGGGTTTGGGAGAAGAGACCGCCTGCGAGGAAAAGAGACCGGGGGTAGTAGAGGCGGAGGATGGAGCAGATGGCGAGAAAAGACTAGAGGTAGTAGAGGCGGAGGATGGAGCAGATGGCGGGAAAAGACTGAAGGTAGAAGCGGCGGAAGATGGAGCAGACGTCGAGAAAAGACTGGAGGTAGAAAAGGCTGAGGATGCGGCCGATGAGGAGCCAAAGGTTGAGAGGCCGAAGAGAGATGGGGAGGAACCGGCGGAGGAAGAAGCGCCTAGGGAGAAACCAGTGGCGGAAGATGAGGCGGCGCCAGCGGCGGTGGGAGCGAAGGAGAAGGGGGAGGCGGAGGAGAGGGAGAAAGAGGAGGAAGCGGAAGAGACTGAGGGTTTGGGTCGACTTGGAGGAGTTTGGGTCGAGATTAGGGTTCAGAGGAGATCACGCGACAAGGAGAGGAGAAGGCGCTCGTGGAGAGGAGAAGGCGCTCGTGGAGAGGAGTGGAGAGGAGAAGGCACTCGTGGAGAGGAGAAGGAGAGGAGAAGGCACTCGTGGAGAGGAGTGGAGAGGAGAACTCGTGGAGAGGAGTGGTGAGGAGAAGGCGCGCGCGCGTTGAGGGTTTAGAGTTTAGCAAAGCGAGGGCTGCGAATTTATTTTAAGTGAGTTTAGGGGAAACATACACAACACTTTAAAAAACGTTTTTTAAAAAAATGTTGTCTTTGACCATAAACAACAACACTAAAGACAACACTTCATTAAAAACCGTTGTCTTTAGTAAAAAGTAAATACCATAGACAACGCTTTTCACTAAAAGCGTTGTAAAACAAAGAACGACAACGTTTTTATTAAAAAGCGTTGTCTATTGGGTGTTGTTGAATGCAAAAATTCTTGTAGTGAATAATAGAGGTTGTGTGTCATGAAGGCACCCCAACCCCTTCTTTTATATTCCTTGGCTTTGGCAAATAAGGAAATTTAATTACAATAAAATTTCCTTAACTTTCCTTGATAACAATTAATTAAGAAAAATTAAATAAAATTTCCTAATCAATTGTATATGGCCGGCCACCTCATGGAGAGCAAATAAGATAATTTTCAATCAACAATTAAAAATTCCTTATTTGTCTTTGGAAATTTTAAAAAATAAAATTCCCCTTTAAAATCCCTTCATGGTTGATAAAAAGAAATTTCTATAATTTTAATTTTTCAACATGTGAATAATTTACAAAGAGAAAAAATAAAATATCTTTCCTATCTACAAATGAGGAAAGAGATCTAATCTCTTTCTTTAATCTTTTGTAGATCCTTTTAAAAGAGATATTTTAATTTTTAATCTCTCCAATAAATTATATCTTTCACATAAGAAAAAATTAAAATTAAAATTATTTTTAATTTAATGGGGGCCGGCCACCTAAGCTTGGGTTCAAGCTAGGGCCGACCACCCATGAACCAAGGCTTGGCCGACCCTAGCTTGAACCACAAGCTAGCTTGGCCGGCCCCTATATCATGGGTACGAAGGTGGGTATAATACTCTATAAATAAGAGTCTACGATAGGGACCGAGAGGAGGAATTGGTTTTGGTCTCCCGATAAAATTAAGCATCCCGTGTTTGCCCCGAACACACAACTTAATTTTATCAATAATAATTCATTCCACTAGAGAACTATTATTGAACTACCACACCAATCCCAAATTACATTTTTGGGCTCCTTCTTATTATGAGTGTGTTAGTCTCCTCGTGTTTAAGATGTCAAATGTCCACTAATTAAGTGAGTTACTGACAACTCATTTAATTAATATCTTCATCCAAGAATAGTACCACTCAACCTTATCATCATGTCGGACTAAGTCTATCTGCAGGTTTTAACATGACAATCTTTATGAGCTCATCTTGAGGACATTATCAATCTAGATTACTAGGACACAGTTTCCTTCTATAATCAACAATACACACTATAAGTGATATCATTTCCCAACTTATCGGGCTTATTGATTCATTGAACTAAATCTCATCCATTGATAAATTAAAGAAATAAATATCAAATATATGTGCTTGTTATTATATTATGATTAAGAGCACACACTTCCATAATAACTGAGATATTTATTCATTTATAAAGTCAGTATAAAAGAAACGACCTCAAATGGCCCTACTCAATACACTTAAGTGTACTAGTGTAATTATATAGTCAAGATAAACTAATTCCTAATTACACTACGACATTCCAATGGTTTGTTCCTTTCCATTTTGGTCGTGAGCTACTGTTTATAATTTATAAGGTATTGATAACATCATCTTCTCTATGTGGCACCACATACTATGTTATCTACAATATAAATTAATTGAACAACTATAACTAAATATAGACAATTTGACCAAATGTGATTCTTTATTCAAAATAAATATTTACAAAAGCTTAGGCTTTCAGTATACACTCTAACAGGGTCTAGTTCAAGTGCAGAATTAGGGCATTTGGTAGGGAATTGGACTTGGGTTTAGCTCAAGAGGTAAACTCCTTTGAAAAGAGTCAAATCCATTGGGTTTGCTTCTTTATCTAGTTAGATGAACCATCTTGTTTGGTCTATGTCATGTCCCAATTGAAGTCAACTTAGTGTCCTACAAAATCAAAAGCAAATAGTGAGGAAACATCATGAATTAGAAGAAAAATACACTTAAGCTCAAGATAATCCTCCATGTATAAATATAATCAAAATCGTATATCAACACATGCAATTAAACCTAATAAACCTAATATCAACCCAAAAGAATGTATCAAATAATAACTTATCAAACCCCTCACACTTATTCTTGCACGTCTCGCACAAGTAAACAAAACTAAAGGAACAACTAAGATTGTAGCCTCCCTAACCCTTCTCAATCATATTTAGAATATGGTAAAAGAAAGTCACCTAAAATTCTCAAGTTCCAAAAACTCAAGCAACCATGAACTCCATTCTTACCTTGGTTAACCACATAATGATTTCATCCATCCTGAATACAATGATAATGATAATACAACTAATTCTCACAAGGTAATTTTGAGTGGATCTCATCCTAATTTCAATTTCATTCAATGGTAGAGATCACTCAAGCTAGTCATGGCAAAAGCACTACCATATGCTTGCTCCTCATCTAATTTTCACCGCCATCACAAATATCAAGATGTACCATTATGAAAGGTTTATAACAATTGTAAAGGAAAGAAAAATTAGATGCAAATGAAAGAATTAATATTATAAAAGCAATAAGGGAAACAAAGTTTCAAGTAAAGGTGGAAGACATGGAACTAGAATGCTATGTGATGATGATTTCTGGCCATGGCATCAAATTCTGCATTTCAATCTTGACTGAGTGTTGTTGTAGATTTAACTTGGAAGGCACTCCAATCAACATATACCCTTTAAGTCTCCACTTCTATTTTCAGAACTCATCTTCTCCTTTTCAGCACCCTATCCACTTTTAGTTCAAAAATCTATATTATAATAAACTTTAACCTTCAAAAGACTATCTTCTTTGTCATCCAATCACAGTTAGTTTGCCCTTCAATTCCTTCTAATCGGAAAGATCATTATGCCCATTTCTGTAATTCTGTAAAATTCAACATAGAATTTACTTTCAGCATTTGTCTTCTTCTTTGCATTCTGATTTGTAAGTATAATACCTTCCATTCAAAAGCACTCATCACATTTCATTTATTCAACACTTGTATCCATTGAAGGAGTCAGATTCAATGCACGGGGCAGTATTTAGGTTTTATTTTTAAATTTTTACCCATGAATCTCCAGACTTCAGCAAACTACAGATTTCAACATTTCTTCATTAGCATTACATTAGTAACATTCCAAGATAACTACACAATAGTAATCTTTAGATTTAGCAAGCATGCATCTTCTCTGCACTGTCCATAGAATTCTGCATATGTTATACCGAGATTTCAGCAACTAGTCAAGTATTAATTCCTTGTCTCTCTCCTTGAGCTTGTTCCTTGGCTTGAATGCTACTCCCAATTTTTGATGCACCATTTGATACCAAACAATTTCCAGCTTCCCAATAGTGATCAAGTTCCATGTTTCTCCATAGATTACCTACAATCTTCTTAGCATTCCATAGTCTCTTAAAGAACTTACAGATTTCAACAGTAATGATCAGAATCAGCTTTGTTTCACTAGCATTCCATATGTCTTAATGACATATGTCATTAGCAAGTCAAGTGAACAAACAACCTCTGAAATTACTACTCATTGCAATGTGTAGGTTTACATTTCTTGCACCTTAAATGAGCAATTTAATACAATTTCATAGAAGTAGTACTTCTCATATTATTGCACAATGGCAATGCCCAATTTCTAGATTCAGTAGTCCCTTCAATCCATTTCTACAAATTTAGTTTCCGAAATCATTTCAGTTCTTCACTTGGATTCCATTACTGCACAACAACAATGTCCAAATTCAGCCATGCTTTGTTTCTGAAAATTCAGAACTTCATTCCTGCACCTCTTCATCCTACATTTTAGTTTTAGATTTTTGATGGTTTCAAGGGATTCCCTTCAACTTCTAAACTCTCAATAAGGATTACTGATAAACACATTTTCTAAGGCTATAGCACAACTCCTGGGCAGCAATACCAACAGAATGTTCAGATTTCAGCATTTTCTTTCTTTCAACTCTTGAACCATTCTTGAATTGTAACTTATGCACCCTTAATCTAACATTTAACTTCAATGCACTCAAACTTAAATTTGAACATAAACCATCTAAAATTCTGGCCATGAAATGCATCAAATTACTCTAAAAACTCAAAAACACTAAACACCTCCCCCACACTTAATCCTTTGTCCATCCTAGCCAAAATAAAATCATCATGTAACATCCAAAGTATCCACATCCAAAGAAATAAAACATGAGAAAATATAAAGGATAGGATAATTCATGAAAATAAAAGTAGCAAAAACAAGTGTGGGCAATGTGAAAATGGAGTAACCTTCATAAAAATGACTCAATCTTTAGTCAAGTGGCTTTTAAAAGACTTAAAGTAAATTCTGGAGTGACAAAAACCACAAGTGCATCATACAATTAGGCTCAAACCTCACTAGGTAAGTAAAAGTTATCATTTCAATTCATTAATCTAGAATCCATCACTAAGTATTAACCTCATGTAATCCTAGAATCCATTCATGCAACAAATTCCCAAAACTTAACACTTAAATTAACTTGCTTTTAAAATATCTAAAATGATATAAAGAAGTGTAAAGGGGTACAATTTATTCCTAATCTTGAAATGACCAAGTTCTATGCAATAATTTTTACAATGAAATAGACTAAGAAGTTATTCATGCCACCAAATAAAGAAATGATATTCACAATGACCGATGACATTACTTGAAAGCATAAAAACTACTGAAATGAACAAAAGAATTATTCATGCAAGGAAGTAAAGAAATGGATATCTACAATGACAAATAAGTATGAGAAAGAACAAGACACCCCTTCAAATTGGGTAGATAGCACCAATGTTGCTCACTCTTTGTGTCACCACTCCATTGCCACTTCCGTGAAATATCTTGAGCAGATGCCCATTAACTTTGAAGATTCGGCCGATAGACTCCTGCCTAACCTCAATCACTCCATAGGGAAAAATGTTAGTTACACTAAATGATCCTTCCCAACGAGATCTCAACGTATCATTCATCAATTTGAGTCGTGACCTATATAAAAGTACTTTGTCACTAATATGAAATTCCTTACCCACAATGCGCTTATTATGAAAATTTTTGGTCTTTTCTTTGTAGATCCTTGAGTCCTCAAAAGCCTCTAGTCTAATCTCCTCAGGTTCTTGGAGTTGCAACTTCCTCTCTTTTTCAACTGAACTAGCAGCAAAATTACATGCTTTAATTGTTTAATAAGCCCTATGTTCAATTTCCACTAGAAGATGACAAGCTTTTCCATACATCATCATGTATGGAGGCATCCCTATAGGGTTCTTGAAAGCAGTCCTATAAGCCCACAATGCATCATCTAATCTCTTGCTCCAGTCCTTCCTACCAAGCCTCACAGTCTTTTCAAGTATTGCTTTCACTTCTTTGTTGGACACCTCCGCTTGCCCATTTGTTTGGGGATGATAAGGAGTGGAAATTCTATGTTTAACTCCGTACTTGCTCAACAAAGTTTTCATGTGTCCGTTACAAAAATGAGACCCCTGATCACTAATGATTGCCTGGGTACTCCAAACTTGCAGAAAATGTGTGACCAGACAAAACTAACAACAACTGAAAAATCATCAGCCCTGGTGGGAATAGCATCCACCCATTTGGAAACATAATCAACTGTCAATAAAATATATACAAATCTAAAAGAGATGGGAAATGGAACCATAAAGTCAATACCCCAAACATCAAAAATCTCACAAAATAATATGAATTGTTGAGGCATTTCATTTCTAGGTCTTATGTTCCTAGTTTGTTGACACCTATTACATGATCTATAAAAAACATAAGCATCACGAAAAATGGTAGACCAATATAAATGACACTCTAATACTTTTCTAGCAGTCCTTTGTGGTCCAAAATATCCCCCACACTCAAATGAATGATAAAAAATAAGTACGGACTGAAACTCATAATCAAGTATGCATCTTCTAATGATTTGATCACTACAAAATTTTCACAAGGATCATCCCACACATAATATTTTGCATCACTTTTTAATTTATCATTTTGAGCTTTTGAAAATTATGCAAGAAAAACATGTGCAACTAAAAAGTTAACCAGATCCGCATACAAAGGTGACTCACCATATATCTGAAAAAGCTGCTCATCTCTAAAATCATCATCAATAGTCGTATGATCCGAATCTCCCTCGATCCTACTCAAGTGATTTACAACCAAGTTCTCCTTCTCACTTCTATCACGTATCTCCAAATCAAATTCTTAAAGCAGAAGCATCCATCTAATTAATCTAGGTTTGGCATCCGTCTTCTTCAGGAGAAACTTCAAATCTGTATGATTAGAAAATACAACCACGTGAGAACAAAGTAAATATGATATGAATTTACCTAAAGCAAAAACAACAGAAAGAATCTCTTTTTCTGTCATGATGTAGTTTGATCGAGCTACATCTAAAGTTTTTGAAGCAAAACAGATCACATGTGGTGCTCCATCTACTCTCTGAGCAAGTACAACTCCTACAGCATGGTTTGATGTATCACACATCAACTCAAAAGGAAGATCCCAATCTGGTGGCCTAATGATAGGTGCTAAAATCAAATCCTCTTTCAACATCTCGAAAGCTTCCTTACACCTTTGATCAAAGTGAAAAACTACATCCTTCTACAACAACTGAGACAATGGAAGAGCAATTTGACATCTCCTATAGAATCCTGCATGACCAAGGAAATCTTTAACATCCTGCACGCATGCATGGTAAGATAAAAATGATATAATACTAACTTTAGCAGGATATACTTCAACACCTCTCCTAGACTATGTAACCTATAATAATTTCATGCTCAACCATAAAATGGTATTTTCCAAAATTAAGTACCAAATCAGTTTTAATACATCTATCTAGAACCCTTGACAAATTTCCCAAACATGCATCGAAAGACAAACCATACACAGAAAAATCATCCATGAACACTTCCATATAATGCTCTAATAAATCACCAAAAATACTTACCATGCATCGTTGAAATGTTCTTGGAGCATTATAAAGTCCAAATGACATGCGTCTGTAAGCAAATGTGCCGAAAGGTCAAGTGAAAGTGGTCTTCTCGTGATCCTCTAGGTCGATACAAATTTGAAAATAACCTGTATAGCCATCTAGGAAACAATAATGTGACTTACCTGCAAGCCTCTCTAGCATTTGATCAATAAAAGGTAAAGGGTAATGATCCTTTCTACTTGCTTGGTTCAGCTTCCTGTAGTCCACACAAACTCTCCATGAATTAGCACAGTGAACAGTGGCTTGTGCTACTGTTCACCATCCAATTCCTTACCAAATGCCCTAATTCTGCACTTGAATTAGACCCTAATCCTGGTTTGATTGAACCCAGATATAAAACTCAAAAATTGGCACGGTGAATAGTGGCTTGCACTACTATTCACTGTGTCATCTTCATTTCCAGACGCGGGTCACAAGATCCATTCCTTCCACTTCTCAGATGTGAGATCCAATTTCCTTCATCGACGACAATACCTGAGCAACCTGTAGGACCATTGCGGCCGTCTTAGAAGGGGGTTGGATATCCTACAAAAATAAAAAGAAAGACAACCCTTCTCAAACTCTTTAAGCTAACACTTGCATAATAAACAGAGCAAATAAATAAAACATTAAAAGATGAGGCACAAGATATTTACTTGGTTACAACCGATGTGGTTGTTAATCCAAGGAAGATTAAGCACTAAAACTCCTTCAGGCGGAGAAGCCTCTTACAGCGTTGAAGCACATAAAACAGAAGCTCAACTACAACTAGAAGTGCACAAGAGTTGGAATTACAAGTAATGAGTTCGTTGTAAAGCTTCTGGACCAAGGCTATATTTATAGCCTTGGTCGGGGTGCCCCGAAGGGGTTCCAGGCGCCCTGGTGGGATAAAACTTTATCCCCAACGTTCAGATCGAGTTTTGACTCGATCTTGTCAAATTCCAGGTCCGGGCGCCTGGAAGCATCCCGGGCGCCCCGGACTGCTCCGAGCGCCCGGAATGATTCCGGGCGCCCCAGAGCCCAAAGTCAACAGAAGTTGACTTTTTTGTCTGGGACCTCTTCTCCGGTTCAGTCTCACCTCGCTCCGATTCTTCTACTCCAGATCCGCTCGCTTGGGTGATCTCTGCCATCTGGAAAAGGGCTCACCCGAACCCAAGTTCCGGTCTTCTCGAACAGCCTTCCGCTCCGGCTTCTCGTCCCTCGGAATCGCCGCGTGTTTTCTTCTCGTCTACCAGCGTACTCATCCGCAGTCTTCGTCCCTCGGTCGCACCCCGTGTCGACCTGTAACGACCCGCCTCCTATTGACTAGGCTGTGAGGCCGATCGTTACGAAATGCTGTGCTAAATTACTATTGCGGAAATCTGGATTGATTAAAATTTTACTAAACTGATTACTGTAAAATCTGAACTTAATACTCTAGGTGTACCTAGGAGTTGTACACATGCTAGGGAAGATAATCTATGCATTTCAATCGATCAATGAATCGATTGGGCTGTCGGATCGATCCAGTGATCGATCCAGCTTGATACTGGCACGGAGAAAAACCCTGAATCGATCGGCTGACCGATCCATAGCTACATTGCTTCTGTATGCGGCTGGATCGGTCTACCGACCGATCCAGGAGCACACTGATCGGTCGGTAGACCGATCCAGTGGCTCACTGATCGGTCGGCTGACCGATCAGTGAGCTTTTGTGCTCACTGTTCGCATCTGGATCGGTCTGCTGACCGATCCATAACAGACGCTAACTCTCTGTTCACATCTGGATTGGTCGGCTGACCGATCCATAAACTTTCTGTTCGCAACTGGATCGGTCAGCTGACCGATCCAGCGGCACAACCCAACTCTGATCGATCTGTAGATCGATCTGGGTTTCTGATTTCGAATCAGAACCCTGATTTCAGCACTAGTTCGTGCCAAAATCTCATATAAGAGTTCTAAAAGTAATTAAAATAAGTTCTAACATCTATTAACTAGCATTCCAACATAATTACTAACAACTTAAACAAATCTTCCATGGTTTAAACATTCTAAGGTCTGAAAGTGCATAAAGGTACTTGAGAAAAGAAACTAAGTTCTCAATTTGCTAAACTCCCTAAGGATCTTCATTCCAGGTTCTTGCCACACACACCATCACTGCATTGACCTCCAACTTCCTCTGCTAGTCCATCTTTCCTTTACCCTTATCTGCAGTATAAGGAAAATAGTATTTGTAAGCTTTAAGCTTAGTAAGAAACCATCTACCTCACTAAAACATGCAACGATGCAAACATGTTTTTAAAGAATGCTATTTGAAAACATGCACTGAATTTGTTAAAGCATGGCATACTGGAGTTACATGGCATAAACACTGAAACATGACATGCATAATAAAATCTAAGCATGGAGCTATCTCATGATATCAACTAGGAGAAAATAAGCTGAAACTGTAACTGAAACTGAGCTAAAACTGAGCTAGTGCTGATCTTAAACTATGATCACATAACTAGATTATGAGTTTGAAAGCTATTATCATAATACGTGAAAATACATAATCATGTTGCTAGTGGGCCCGACAATTGTACTTTGCTGTGCGCGCATCCCTAACTAGACCCGGGTTTGCAAGTTCCGAATTTAGTAGGGTTACTAGGTTGTCTGAACCTAGGGACGACTGTGGGAGCCCAACCCAATGGATATCTAATCCAGTACAGTGCCACTGAAAATAAAATACTGAATATAGCTACTAGTTGCTTATTTTACTATTTCTAGGTTATCTAAACCTAGAGCTAGGTTATCTGAACCTAGAGGCGACTGTGGGAGCTCACCCATTGGACCATAATCCCATGTAAACTGAAACTAGACTAATATACTGATTTAAATGCTACTAATGCATTTAGCTGAGCTGTTAAAAATATCTGAGGTGGTATTTAGCTACACTAATCATTTTGTCGAACACTTGGTGTGCCCCAACTCTCCCCTCTAATAGGGAGACCACCTCTAGGCACCCGACAACGTCTAGAGCCTCCAACCGAAGGAGAATAACGTGTCTGGCCCATCTAGAGGTGCTCAACTAGATCCCTAGTCTGCGAGGAGGGTATAAACACACCCTGGGCGCCGAAAAATCTGCATATAGCTAAACTAAAGGCATGAAATCAAACGAAAGCTACTTATACTGCAGGTGAGGGGTTTCTTACCTCCTGTTCATAATTTCTTACGATTATAATCGCTAGGTTTCACGGAGGAGAGATCTCTTCAACGATCTTCTCGCGTCTATGCGTTCCTCTCGCGGAGGGGAGCGTCCTCGTGCCTTTGATGTTGCCGGGAGGTGCTCCTAGGGCCCTTGGCTTGGTGCGCTGAGAGAAGGAGGAGGAAAGGAGAGGGGCGGCGTGAGGTTAGGGTAAGGAGAAGAAGTTCACGGTGGAAACCAAAAATATCACCCTCACTTAATTATTTTCTATTTATATTAAGTGATAATTCCGGCCTAACTCTAATATAAATTTAATTGCCTCCCTTTCCTTTCAGCACGGCCCTGCTGGGTTCAACTGGTTACTAGTATTATCCGTAAACCATAGGTCTCGGGTTCAATCCCCGCTCAGGCCGTTTTCGTTTTCTATTTATTTTTGCTACTTCTGCTGCTCTAAAAATTCTGGAAAAATATCTAAAAATTCCAGAATAATTAAAGAATATTTATAATATAGTTTTGAGAATTTTCGGGCGTTACACGACCTTCTCGCTAGATGCGTCTCTTGCTCCCCGAGCAATCTTCCGCTCCGACTTTCGTCCCTCAGGACCACCACACACTTCCTTCTCATCCACCGGGGTACTCTTCCGCAGCGCCTCGTCCCTCAGACGCACCACGTGTCATCCTTCTTGCTAACTGCATCTTTCGCTCGAGTACCTGTGCTCCTAAGCTCCTGCACACTTAGACACAAGGTTAAAACAACACAGGACCTAACTTAACTTGTTGATCACACCAAAACAACCTTGGGGTTCCAACAATCTTCTCCTTTTTAATGTGATCAACCTAAGTTAAGGTAGGGTCAAAAATAGACATGAAAATGAAATAATTTATATTGCAATAACATGCAACATGATAGAAAAAATTAAATTTCAAAAATTTCAATTTTCAATTTCTACCTCCCCCTAGACTTATACTTTTTCTTCTCCCCCTTTGATCACAAAAAAAATTGGGGTTGCAAGAAAAAATCTAAGGGTTGACACTTAGAAAAAATTGTGGAAATCTATTTCAATGATTTTCTGGAAAGCATTTCTAAGTCAGGGAAAATTTCTAAGTTCAAAATAAGTTTTTGGAAAATTTCTAAGTTTTCGTCATAAAAATTAAGAACTTTCTTAAGCCGAAAACTTTATGCAAGAAAATTTAAGAGAATTGATAACATTTAAAAAAATTTCTATGCATTTATTTATTTATTTATTTTATTCTAATACTTTTATCAGAAAGTTTTAAATTTCTATTTTAATTTATCATAACTTCTTAAATCACATTTTCTCAGATTTAAAGCAACCAATATTAAACATGAAAAAAATTGTATCATGTTAATTTCTATTATTAGTTTGTCGAAATTCTTTAATCGACAAGCTATTTCTTTTAACTTAATACTTTATATTATATTTTGAATTTCACAAAAATATTTTGATAAGAAGAGTTCTAACTTGATAAAGTTTTTCGACAACATTTCTAATTCACAAAATTCGTTCGACAAAATATTTTATAATTTTCAAAAATATTTCGAGAAAGTAATTTGTAATTCAAAAAAATATTCGAAGAAAGTTTTTGACAATATTTATAATTTGCGTAATTCTTTCGAAAAAATATTTTGTAATTCACAAAAGTCTTTCGGCAAAATTTCTAACTTGCAAAGTTCTTTTGTCAAAATAATTTGTAATTTACAAAATTCTTTCAAAATGATTGGTAAATCGAAACACTCTTTCGATAATTCAATTTTTAAATCACAAAAATCTTCAGGCAACTTTTCTATTGAATTAACCAGTTGTTCAGAGGGTAGAGGCCATACCTTACTTACCTCGTCGACCATTGGTTCTCCCCCTGTTGAATCACTTGCTTCCGAAGACTCTCCCCCTTCATCGATGCTCATCTGGGATGAACTTTCTGTGGCTTTGGGATGGACTTCGGCTATTTAGCCAGTTTCTTAATTCTCGAACTCTTCTGGCGATGAATCGGTGTTGGATTCAACTTTGACTTGTTCTTCGTAGAGTTTTAAGAACTTTTCCCAAAGTTCTTTTGCGCTTTTATATTTACCAACTCTATTGAGATATTCATTTGGTATTACGGTTAGAATGTGAAATTCTGCCCGACCGTTTGCCATTGACTCGTCACGTTGCTTCTTGTTCCAGAGGTATATATCGAATTTTTCTCCATTTGTGTTATTTGGTTCTTCATAACCAAGTTTCATTATTGAAAAGAATACCAGAATCAGAGTTTAGATATACCTCCATTTGTTGCTTCCATAAGGAGAACTCCCCCTCGAATGCTGGTGGGTAGTCGCTAGCTTCGGCCATCATTTTGTTGCTTTAGACGGTGGTTAGTCCTTCTGAGGCGTACTCGGCTCTAATACCACTTGTAGGAACGTTGCGGTCGGCTTAGAAGGGGGTTGGATATCCTGCAAAAATAAAAAGAAAGACAACCCTTCTCGAACTCTTTAAGCTAACACTTACATAATAAACAGAGCAAATAAATAAAACATTAAAAGATGAGGCACAAGATATTTACTTGGTTACAACCGATGTGGTTGTTAATCAAAGGAAGATTAAGCACTAAAACTCCTTCAGGCGGAGAAGCCTCTTACAGCGTTAAAGCACAGAAAACAGAAGCTCAACTACAACTAGAAGTGCACAAGCGTTGGAATTACAAGTAATGAGTTCGTTGTAAAGCTTCTGGACCAAGGCTATATTTATAGCCTTGGTCGGGGCGCTCCAAAGGGGTTCGGGGTGCCTTGGGGGGATAAAACTTTATCCCCAATGTTCAGATCGAGTTTTGACTCGATCTGGTGAAATTCCATGTCCGGGTGCCCGGAAGCATTCCGGGCGCCCTGGACTGCTCCGGGCGCCCCGGAGCCCAAAGTCAATAGAATTTGACTTTTTTGTCCGGGACCTCTTCTCCGGTTCAGTCCCGTCTCAGTCCAGTTCTTCTACTCCGGATCCGCTTGCTTGGGTGATCTCTGCCATCCGGAAAAGGGCTCACCCGAACCCAAGTTCTGGTCTTCTCGAGCAACCTTCCGCTCCGACTTCTTGTCCCTCGGAATCGCCGTGTGTTTTCTTCTCGTCCACCAGCATACTCATCCACAGTCTTCGTCCCTCGGTTGCACCCCGTGCCGACCTTCTCACTAGATGCGTCTCTTGCTCCCCGAGCAATCTTCCGCTCCGGCTTTCGTCCCTCGGGACCACCGCACACTTCCTTCTCATCCACCGAGGTACTCTTCCACAGCGCCTCATCCCTCGGATGCACCACGTGTCGTCCTTCTCGCTAACTGCGTCTTCCGCTCGAGTACCTGTGCTTCTAAGCTCCTGCACACTTAGACACAAAGTTAAAACAACACAGGACCTAACTTAACTTGTTGATCACACCAAAACAACCTTGGGGTTCCAACACAACCGACGATTAGCGCTCGAGGATCAGGGCATGATAGAGGGCATTTTCCCTGATTGTGATTTGACATCTACATTCCTTAGTGGCAACATATCAAAGGGCGTTTCCCTGATCTGAGCTTGCATCATCCAACGGAGTTATCGGCGGCATTTCCTCAGTATTCTGATTCCATTTCATATTCAATTTCATATGCGACTTCTGAATCGATCAGATCAATCGATCAAAACAAGCTATTCCAAATTTCATTCCTCTTCTTCTAGCATCAAGAGTTTCAGTTGATCGCGAGCTTGAAGGGTGGTTCCCAAGAGTTGTGAGCATCATTAGTACTAGCTGGGTGTTCAGTTCTTCTTCGTTGATTGGTTGAAGGGTATTTCCCAAAGGCATTTCTGTTTGGCAATAGGAAGTAGGAACTTCATCCATGATTTGAGTTGAGGAGCATTTTCTTTATCTTTGATTTCCATTCAATAACTCAGATTTGATGATCTGATTACTTATATTTGTAACTCACCTTCAGTTTTAAATTCTTGCAATTTGATTGAATCATTTTATCTATTACTTTACTGAATCAAAAACCCTTGATCTTTGTATTTGGTTTGTTGCAATTCGATTGTCATACGTTTCACTTATGTATCAGGCATCTTGATCTTGTTTAGTTAGTTTAGATTTTGTAATTTAGTCTATCAACTTGTCAAAGCAAATTCTGTTTAGTTTGTTTTCAGTTTGATTGTAGGAGTTGAATTTCATCTTCTCATTGAGGAATTGATGTTTAGATGAGTTGTTTTTCAAGTCTAGTTCTTCTTTAATTTGCTAACGAATAAATTTCCTTATGGGCACATAGTTTAGTTTACAGCTAGGACATGATTTTTATTTTAGGTTAGATTTGGTTAAGGGCATTACTTTTCTCAATTGCATTTCAGCATTCATTTAGAAAGAAAACCTAAAACCAAACCCTCATTTCTAAATAGAAAACCCAACAAGAATTTTAGATCTAAATCAAGCACACATTAATTAGCTATCCTCGGAAAAATATGACTCGGGACCTATACTACATCTTTTCTTTTGAATTAATATGGGTTTTCAACAATTAATAATTTAAAATTTCACGTGACATGCAATATGGTTGACACCAAATTTTTTTGTCATTGCCGGGGAACACTAGTATTGTGTGTTTGACTTTAGATTGTGCATAGTTTTATTTTCTTTGTTTTGCATCTTTCTTGCTTTTATTGTATATCTACTTGCATTCTCACTTTGACTTGTTTTCATGACCAGGACTTCAAAAGACAAATTGTTTGAGTTAAATCCAGATATTGAGAGGACTTTCAGGGTTTTGAGAATTCAAGAGAAATCATCAAAAGTTTCTAACAATACTTCTTCACACTTTGAAACTTCCATGGATGAGCATCATAGGATTATGAAGGAGCTTGCAGCTCCAGATGAAGCATTCAAATATTCATGTGTCACTTATCCAGATTTGACAGGAGATTTTGAGTTGAGATCTGGACTGATTCATTTGCATCCTAAATATCAAGGATTATCTGGAGAAGACCCTAATAGACATTTACATGAGTTCCATGTGGTTTGTTCTACCATGAAGCCACAGGTATTTCAGAAGAGGATATCAAGCTAAGGGATTTTCTATTTTCTTTAACTAGAAAAGGGTTGGTTATATTATCTTCCTTCTGGATACATTAAATCTTGGATTGATATGAAGAAGTCTTTCTTGGAGAAATTTTTTCCAGCTTCAAGAACTACAACTATCAGGAAGAGTATTTGTGGGATTCAACAAGTGGTGGGAGAGACACTTTATGACTATTGGGAGAGATTCAAAAAGTTGTGTTCAAGTTGTCCTCAGCACCAAATCAATGAGCAGTTATTTGTCCAGTAGTTCTATAAAGGTTTGCTATCTATAGACAAGAGTATGATAGATGTAGCAACTAGAGGAGCTTTAGTGAACAAGACTCCAGAATAAGCTAGAGAGCTTATTTCAAATATGACAGAGAACTCACAGCAATTTGGAAGTAGGTTATTAACTACAAGAGAAGTTGGAGAAGTTCAAATGGTTTCTGATGAGCAAATGGAGATAAGGAGTACATTGCTAGAATTAACATCTTTGATGAAGCAATTGACATTGAATAATGTTAATCAAACTTCTACTTTTCCGAATTCCCAATTTCCATGTCAACCAAGGGTAGTTTGTAGTATTTGCTCAAGTCAAGATCACATTTCAATCCAAATCTTTATCAAGATGAATCATTGGTAGCATTTTCAAGAGCTCAATTTCAAAAAAAAAAAAATACGACTCTATTCTTCTACATACAACCAAGGTTGGAGAGATCATCCAAATTTGAAGTATAACAACTAATTTTATCAACAACCACCTTCAAATTAGAATTTCCAGCAAAATCAAAGTTTCCAACCACCTCAACAAGGATTCCAACAGCAATCACAACATTTTCAACATCATTATCAACCTATGAATCAATTTCAACAATCATTTCAGCCTTATCAACAGAATTTTCAGTAAAATCAATAGCAACATCACTAGTCTCAGAATTTTCAGAATTTACAGAACTAGTAGCATGCACTTCCAACACCCTCAAGACTAAGTTTAACCCAAGGAAGCTCCCATAATACTTTAGGTACAAATAAATAGTAAGCTAGATTGCAAGAGTTGATGCATCATATGTTGTAGCAGTAATAAAATCAGCAAAGAATCGATTCTACTTTACAGAATATTGAAAGACAGATTAGGCAATTAGCTTCCAGTATTAACCAAATACAGGCTCAAGGATCAAGTCAATTGCCTTCACAAACAACTCCTAATCCTAAAGGGAATGTGAGTGCATTAACTTTAATAAGTGGGAAGATAATTTCATATGGGAATTCAAGAGAAGCAGAATCTGCTAGGAAGTTTCCAGCAGTTCAACTTTCAGATTCCAGCAGCCCTCAAACAGCTTCAACTAGCTCTGATTTAGAATTTCTAGTAGCCCAAAATTTTTCAAATTTGAGCTCAAATCCAATTTACATTGATCCCATGAATTTAGTGCATGGACAAGAGAAGAGTTGCTTGAATCTAGGAAGTTCCAGTAGCTTTATTCCAGTTGAACAAATTCTAGCAGTAACTCTAAATTCCAACAATTTCAAGATTTCATAACATCAAATTCTAGAATCTAGAATTCCAATCAAGCAATTTGCTGAGCCAAGCATTCCTTTACCTTTTCCTCAATGCAAAGTACAATCAATGAAGAATGTAGAGGAAGAAAAGGCTAGAGAATATCAAGAGCTTGTGAATCTATTTAGCAAACTGGAAGTCAATGTTCCTTTATTGACAATGATCAAGCAAATTCCTAAGTATGTAAAATTTCTAAAAGATCTTTGTGTACACAAAAAGAAGTTGAAAGGGAATGAGTTGATTAACATGGGCAAGAATGTATCAACACTTATTCAGGCAGTTCCTCAGAAATGTGAAGATCTTGGAGTTTTTATAGTACCTTGTGAGATTGGGAGTAATGTGTTTGAGGATGCTATGTTGGATTTGGGAGCTTTAATAAATGTAATGCCAAGATCAGTTTTTTAGACTTTAGGGATTGAACCATTACAACTTATAGGAATTGTTATTCAGTTAGCTGACCATAGTCAGACTCATCCAGCTAGAGCTATTGAAGATGTATTAGTTAAGGTGAGAGAATTTATTTTCCTATAGATTTTTATATCCTAGATATGGAAGGAGACTATCTGGCCAATAGATCTTTGCTTATTCTTGGAAGACCATTCTTGAAAATTGCAAGGACAAACATTGATATTCATGCGGGTACACTTTTCATGGAGATAGGAGACATAGTGGTCAAGTTCAATATTTTTGATACCATTAAGCACCCAAGAGAAGATCATTCTATTCTTAGTATCGACATTTCAAAAGAGTTGGCTATCATGGATTTATTTTTTGATGTTGATTCATTTCCAAAATTTTCTAATGTTGGCGAGTGTGAGGAATATTCTGCAGTTTTAGAGAATACTTTAGATATGGGAGAAGATGTTAGTTCTTGTGTACTATTGTCAATTGAGAGAGAAGATGTTAGTTCTTGTGTACTATTGTCAATTGAGAGAGAAGATGTTAGTTCTTGTGTACTATTGTTAATACTAAAACCCCTTGATGACTGATCGGCCTTAAGCAGAGGTAGTTCTCTTACCCCCTCCATATTTTTCAAGCGCTTAAGGAATTGGCTAACCTAAAAGTCTATCCAAGTCTTAGGGACAGGTTAGTCTTGTTCCGGTTGGCCTTAGTCCTACACGTCTAAGAGATTGTCCTTATCTGAGTGTTCTATCACACACCTGATTGAGAAAATGTGCTTGGTTTAGTAAAAGATAATTTTGACAATATCAAGGGGGATGATCCTTATCAGATAAAGAGCAAAACTATAGATTATTGCTATTCATCATGGAGTTTAGATAGAATATGACTACTTTAAAATAGGAAAAAAAAATTGGGCAGGCATTCTTGGATAAATCTTTGACGGTCAAGAAAGTTTATGGGGGGAGTTAAAGTTAGGTAGCCTTTTTCTTGAAGTTGCTTAATCACACCATCGGCTCCATGACTAAGAGCGTTGATGACGGAATCGATGATTGACACATTGAAAGCTTTTGCGGCTAAGAGGGTCTTCTTCCTCTCTTCAAACTAATCATCCTCCCCCTCTTGCTAAGAAGTTAGCTCTGCGGTTGTCAACTAGGTCAAAAGACTTGCTACTTCAGATTTGTTGGCATTCATAGCAGCCCGATCAACCTCTAAGTTCATCTAGAGTGTATTTAGCTCAATTTCTTGGGTGTCCACCTTCTATTTTTGTTCGGCCGCCAATTGAGTTTGTGCTAAGAGTTCCACAATGTAGTTGGCCTTTGAGTCTTCCAGTTAGGCAGAGAGGCGTCCAATTTCAGCAGTCTTCTCATCAAGCTCAACCAGTATATTTGCTCGGTGAGTGATCTCTGAGAGAAGCCTATCTTCTGAAGTTTTTAAGACAGCTTCAGGTTTTTGCGCTCTCTTGAAGTCAATTTGGTTCTTCATCCAAACCTCTTGAAGTTCTTTTTCTACTTTGGCCCAATCGTTCCAATTGATCCGGGCTTGCTTGGCTCATGTGGGAAGAAGTACGAGGCGTGTCTACCTCAGATAGGCGTCTCTCCATATCCTCATTTTCTTGGGACAAAGTTATAAATTGTTGCAGCATGTTTAGCTTGAACGCCCATTGCTATAAAACAAGGATTATCATGAGACATGTGCAATGAAGAATAGATAAAGGGTTAAGGGGTATTGTAGCTAAATTAAAATAATACTCGTCTATCAGCCCTACCGGCGTGAGATCATTCAGCCTGTTCGTGTCGGCCTCCCAAGCTTGCATCAGTGACCCTAGTAATAGTACCTGACCACTTGACATAAGAGTGGACGGTAGGGAAGTCGGGTGGGCGGTAGGGAAGTCGGGATAGGGATGGACGAGAGATTATACATGGGTTAGAACTTGTAGAGCCTTTTAGACTCTATGTTAGAGGGGGAGGCCAGAGCTCCCTCCAGGACGATGATAGGGATGGTAGTTGGCGGTAAGGAGGTACCGACCTTAGATTCAGTCTGTTGAGAGGTATCCTCTTGAATGAGACTACTAGGAGGGAGAGTGGAGGCGGACGGATGAGCAGATAGGGTTTGTATGGATGATGGCACCTGGGTCTCCTCTGGGATGGGTGCGAGGTGGTGCGAAGACACGTGAGCGGCAGATGAAGGTTCCTTGGGAGCTTCAGTGGGGAGGACTAGCATACCCCTCTTACATCTTGTCTTCAATGGCTCCTCCTCGGAAGAACCCTTAGACATCAAGAGAGGCGTAGATGGCATGGCCTTTAGCGTGGCCATCTCACTGGGGTCAGCCGCATGGCTGCTAGTTGCCTTGTAAGAGGCACCAACCCGTTGTTGAGCTCGCTCGGCCAGCAACTCCTGCTCCTTCTACAACAATGTATCTTTTTTCATTTGTATGCGCTTTGAGGCCATGTGCTCAAATAAAGCATTCATTGCATAAAACAAAGAAAACCTTAGTTAGAGATAATATAATGGACTCAATTGTAAGCCTTACCGAAAGAGCAGTGAAGCTTCACTCGAACATGACTTAGGCCGAATAAATAAAGTAGTCCTTCCTGCAACAACTTGGGAGCCCAAAATTGCACTCCACCTACTTTCTCCAAGAGAGAAATAAAGACAGTGTCTAGCTTAAAGTTCCCAAGATTGGGAAGCAGGGAAAGATCGGAGCGCCAGGTAGTAGGCCAGGAAGTGTGTTAAGGCATTCCAATAAAGAAAATTACAAGGGATAGGTGGGATAGCAGTTCTCCATTTTTTGTTAGAAGAAGGTAGGTCTTTAAAAAATACAGCCTCTGGTGAGATTGAAACAAAAAACCTCTGGTTATGATTTATTGAGATATAAAAATAGGTAAAAATTACAAGGGATAGGTGGGATATCATATAGACGAAATATAATGAACATACCGTACATGTTGCGTAATGCGTTTGGGGCAAATTGGGAGAAGAAAATGTTAAAATATTGGCTTACCTCACAAAAAAAACTGGGGATAAGAAAACACAAAACAATTTTCATTTGGTCTTTGAAAAAAGTGCCAAAGCCTGGGGGGGGGGGGTGATGTGGATGATCTCAAGGGTAGGGAGGCAGATAGGATAGTTTTCAGGGATTTCATATTACAGACAAAGAGCATATTAGTCAACATTGTCAAAATTAGAACAAGTAAAGGAGTACCAGGAGAAACAGATTCCTGGGCCATAAGAATACAAGAAAGGTAGCAAAGGTTTGGAGGAAAAAACTTATTGGTCGGAGATCGAGAGAAAGACGAACTAGTTGGAGGAAGTCGCTGTAGGAGAAAATGAAGAAGATGAAGCTCAGAGTAATACACTTCTATGTCACTTAGGGTTTTTTAAATGCAAACTGCAGGATCCAACCTCTTTACATTTGTTCGATGGAAGTAGTATGCCCTTTGCTAACCGTTGATTGACAATTAGTAAAGGGAGTAGTGTCGTTGGTCCATACGAAGGTATGCGTCAGCTATCGCTTCAGAGAATGTGCTAGTGGGGCATGGGGTACTCTCTCATAAAAGAGCATTTATGATGGAAGAGACAGTCGAATCATTTTCTTGGTTGATATGGGGATTTTTTTTAGATAATTTTATTTGCTACTTGACACAATTTAGATTGTTTGTAAATTGAGAATTATTTGGAGCTAAGTTTCATTTCATTTCTTAAATCATGATATATTCCTCACCATTTGAATTGGGTCTTGTAGGATATAGGAATTGATACATGATTCAAGTGAAGCCTAATCAACTCAAGAGGAGTTCAACCAAGTGGAGAAGATTCACATTTTATTTGACTCCAACCAAATTCATTAAGCCAATCCATTGCTCTTGACCTAAGTTCAACCCTTACACCAAATCCCTAAATTCTCCCTAAACCAGATCAGGATTTACCCTAATTCCGGTTCAATTGGACCAAGGTATAAATTCCAGAAAACTCGCGGATGAACAGTGGCTGCGCCTACTTTTCATCATGCCAAAGAATTCCTGCATCCATTTTCTTCGCATCGCAGCCCCCAAATCTTCATCCGATCAACTTCTCAAGCGTTAATGTTGGTGTAGAAGACTAAGGCGACTGCTGGGCAGACCTCAGGTAGCTGGAATCTCGCCAAGAGGGTTTCTACTGTGAGTTCTCTGCGTCTGAAGCTTCCTTGCTGCTGTAAGTGCTAGAAACTGTGGAGGGAGCAAATTCACAATCCAACTTTCATCAACGATCATCGGAGGGGTTCTCCGGTGGTCTCTGTCGATCATTCGCCCACCAACAACCCCCATTGCTCTGTACAGTTTCAGATTTACGATTTCCAGAATTTTCCTGCACTTACAGTTTCAGATATGTTGTTTGGAGTCAACGTTGGTGAGGGTTTCTTTAATCGAGACTTCAACTGCAGTGTGGAACCAAGTTTAGCAGCTGTCTTCGCTTCATCTCTGATTTCCGGAGTTGAAGATTTCAATTCTGGCCTTGTGTGACGGCAAGGAGTTTGGTGTTGAGAATTGATTGAGATTAAGTTTGGCTAGTTTTATTTCTGCAATTTAGATTAAGTATTTCCTTCTTGCAATTTTGTTTCTTCAATTCCTGTTTCCAAATTTTTGCTACTGCACTTGAACTCTTTAATTTTTGTTATTGCAATTTAGTTCTTTAATCATCTTTTTCCTGCAAACTGGTTACTGAAATTTCTGTCCTGCACATTAGACTAGATTCTGCAATATAGCTGCAATTCAGTTTTTTTACAAGTTTTAATTTTGCATTTTATTCCCTACTTAATTTAGCAAATTTTGTTTGTGAAAATTACGATTCTGAGTTTTGATCCGCCTTTCAATTCTGCTGTGTGTTTCTACAATTTCTTTTGCAAATTCAAGTTGAGTTGTGTTGGTCTTTAAGCTTAGTTGATCTTCTAATTACTTTAGAGTAAGTAACCTTACCTTGTTAAGGAATTTAGCTTTCTTGTTGAATTTAAATTCTGCTGTATTTAGATTTAGATAATTAACATCTCTTTTACTGGTTTGCATTTTGATTTTAATTTAGGATTTAGTTCAAAACCCACAACCCCACTTTTAAGAAGAAAATCCAAAAAGAACCCAAGAAGAGATTTGGATCTGAATCAAACACTCACCAACTAGTCCCTTGAGAAAATCGACTTGGGTCCTATGCTATGCCATATCTTTGGGTAGTTGAGGGTTTTCAAACATTGTGTTAATTTGATAAGACCATTCGTGACACGTAGAGTATATTAGGCTTATCAAATTTTGGCGCCGTTGCTGGGGAAACAAAAATTAGTATTGTTTGTTTGATTTTAGATTATGCAGAGTGTTATCTCTTCTTCATTTTCATTGTCTTGATTTTATTGCCTATCTATTTGTTTCTACTTGTTGATTGTGGTTTATGACCAGGTCTTCACGCGATAAATTGTTTGAGCTTGATCCGGAGATAGAGAGGACTTTTAGAGCTTTGAGAATTCAACAGAGAACACCAGAAATTTTTGAAAGTAATTTTCAAGTTTTGGATACTTCGATGGCAGAAAACAACAGAACGATGAAGGAACTTGCTGCTCCTGATACGGCTTATAAGTATTCTTGCATTACTTATCCAGACTTGTCAGTGGATTTCAAGCTCAAATCGGGTTTAATTCATTTGCTTCCTAAGTTTCAAGGCTTATCAGGGGAAGATCCTAACAGACATTTGCATGAGTTCCATGTGGTTTGCTCTACTATGAAACCACAAGGCATTTCAGAGGAGGATATCAAGTTGAGAGCCTTCCCATTTTCATTGTCAGGATCAGCAAAGGAATGGTTGTACTATCTTCCAGCGGGATTCATTACGAGTTGGATTAACATGAAGAGGACATTTTTAGAGAAATACTTCCCAGCTTTTAGAACCACGACTATAAGGAAGAACATCTGTGGTATTCAACAAGTTGTGGGAGAGACTCTTTATGATTACTGGGAGAGGTTCAAGAAATTGTGTTCAAGTTGTCCTCAACATCAAATTAGTGACCAGTTACTTGTTCAATATTTTTATTAAGGTTTGTTACCTATGGATAGGAGCATGATTGATGCTGCAGCTGGAGGTGCTTTGGTTAACAAGACTCCAGAACAAGCAAGGGAGCTCATTGCGAATATGACAGAAAATTCTCAACAATTTGGGAGTAGGGCACTTACTACTAGAGGAGTTGGTGAAGTTCAAACGGTATCAAATGAGCAAAAGGAGATCAAGAGTTCATTGTTGGAGTTGACATCTTTAGTCAAACAAATGGCGTTGAATAGTGCTAGCCAAGTTTCATCTTTTCCAGTTCAAACGATGAGAGTTTGTGCCATTTGTTCGAGTTAAGAGCACACTTCAGAATTATGTCCAAATCTCCATCAAGATGAATCAATGGCGGCTATATCAAGACCACAATTTCAGCAAAGATATGATCCAAATTCTTCCACCTATAATCCGGGTTGGAAGGATCATCCAAATTTGAAGTACGGGAATTCCTTCTACCAACAACCGCCTCAAAATCAGAATGTGCAGAATTTTCAGCAATTTCAGCAATCCAACACTCCAAATCAGTTTCAATATCAGCAATTTCAGCCACTTGCTGTTCCAAACCAATTCCAGCATCAAAATCAGCAATTTCAGCATCCTAATCAGTTCCAACAGCAATCATATGTCTCTTTCCATCCACAAAATCAGCAACCAAATTTTCAGCAGCAAATTCAAAATTTCCAGCAACCTGCATAGAATTGGCAGCAATCTACTCAGAATTTTCAGTCAACACAGAATTTCCAGCAATCTACTCAGAATTGGTAGCAACCAAATTCTTCTTTTTCTTCTCAACCAAGGTCTTATTCAAATCAAAGTGGTAATAACAATTCAAATGCAGCAAGTACACAGCAGCAGCAAAAGATGGAGGATATGATGCAGCATATTTTGCAACAACAGCACTTAGTTTTACAGCAGCAGCAACATCAACAGAGGACTGATTCTGCTTTGCAAAACATTGAGAGACAAATTGGCCAATTAGCAAGCAACATAAATCAGATGCAAGCCCAAGGATCAAGTCAATTGCCTTCACAAACAACTCCAAATCCTAAGGGAAATGTTAGTGCATTGACTCTTCGAAGTGGTAAGACAATTTCAGAATTAGTACGGAATGTTCCAGGTGGATCAAATCTGGTTTCATCAGGTTCAATTCCAGCTTCAACAAATGTTGTGCGACCTCCAGATTTTGTTCAAGATATTTCAAACCAGTTTCAGAATTTTCCAGCATCTTCAGTCCAAACAAATTCTGCATTTCCTGGAAATGTTGGTGCTGTTCAACCGGATTCTGCACAGCCAATATTATCAGATTCTACTCAATTTGATGGCTCAGGAAAAGTAGCAACAGCAGCTCAGGATTTGGACAGTAATTCACAACAGCAAGGTGCCAATATTCACATACCTTTGCCTTTTCCTCAAAGGAAAGTTCAGCAAAGAAAGAATGTAGAGGAAGAGAAAGCTAGAGAATTTCAAGACCTTGTGAATTTATTTAGCAAAGTGGAGGTGAATGTGCCTTTGTTGACAATGACTAAGCAAATTCCGAAATATGCTAAATATCTCAAGGATCTATGTGTTCACAAAAAGAAATTGAAGGGGAATGAATTGATAAGCATGGGGAAGAATGTTTCAGCCCTTATTCAGCCAGTTCCTAAAAAATGCGAAGATCCTAGAGTGTTCACTGTGCCTTGTGAGATTGGAAGTTGTGTTTTCGAAGATGCTATGTTGGATTTAGGAGCATCAATTAATGTGATGCCAAAATCAGTCTTTCAGACACTTGGAATTGGTCCTCTACAGTAGACCGGAGTTGTTATTCAGCTAGCTGACCGTAGCCAAGCTCATCCAGCCGGAGTGATTGAAGATGTGTTGGTGAAGGTGAGAGAGCTTATTTTTCCTGCAGATTTCTATATTCTGGATATGGAGGGAGATTTACTTACGAATAGATCTCCACTCATTCTTGGTAGGCCATTTCTGAAGACTGCAAGAACGAAGATTGATGTACATGCTGGAACACTATCCATGGAGTTTGCAGATACAGTGGTTCAGTTTAGTTTATTTGATGCTATGAAGCACCCGTCAGAGGACCACTCTATTCTTAGCATTGACATAGCAGATGAGTTGATTAGCATGGATTTGACTTTTGGCCTTGAGTCTCGGCTGGATATTTTTGAGGGTGAGGAGTGCCTATATGATTCTAAGGTTTCTACTGAAAGTGAAGGTAATGTGGGAGCAGTTGATGTGGAGCTCGTTGGTAGTTCAAGTTCATTGGAAGGCGAATATTTAAGTGTAGGGGATTGCACAGAGGAAGCAATACCCCAAGAATCACATATTTTGATTGAAGTGTCACCTGAATCAGGAAAAGGTGAATATGTAAGTGTAGGGGATTGCATAGAAGGAGCAATACCCCAAGAATCACTACAGTCAGTTATTGATGCAAAGCAGCCAGAGTTGAAGCCCCTTCCTGAACACCTTAAGTATGCATTTTTGGGAGAAGGACAGCAACTACCCGTTATTATAGCTCAAAATTTAGAGCCAGAGCAAGAACAGAGATTATTGGGAATTTTGAGACAGCATAGGAAAGCTATCGGGTGGACACTTGCTGATATTCCTGGTATCAGTCCTTCGATTTGTATGCATCGGATTTATTTAGAGGAGGATGTGAAACCAGTGAGGCAACCACAGAGAAGACTTAACCCATTGATACTCAACGTTGTAAAGAAAGAGGTGACTCGACTTTTACAGGCTGGTATTATTTACCCGATTTCTGACAGCAAATGGGTAAGTCCAATTCATGTGGTTCCCAAGAAGTCAGGCATTACAGTGGTAGCTAATGAGGACAATGAGTTGGTGCCTACCAAAATTCAGAATTCATGGAGAGTTTGTATAGACTATAGGAAACTGAATCAAGCAAGCAGAAAGGACCACTACCCATTGCCTTTTATTGATCAGATGTTGGAGAGATTGGCGGGGAAGTCCCATTATTGTTTCCTAGATGGATACACAGGTTATTTTCAGATTTGCATCGCTCCTGAGGATCAAGAGAAGACCACCTTCACTTGCCCCTTTGGTACATTCGCTTACAGACGTATGCCTTTCGGACTTTGCAACGCACCAGGGACCTTCCAGCGATATATGGTAAGCATTTTTGGTGAGTTATTAGAGCATTGCATGGAGGTTTTATGGATGACTTTTCGGTTTACGGTTCATCTTTTGATGCATGTTTGGAAAATTTATCTCGAGTTTTGAATCGTTGCATTGAGACAGATCTGGTTTTAAATTTTGAAAAATGTCATTTCATGGTTGAGCATGGCATTGTTTTGGGACATGTCATTTCTAGGGAAGGTATTAAAGTAGATCCTGCTAAGATTAATGTTATATCTTCTTTATCTTATCCCGCATGCGTGCAGGAGGTTCGAGCTTTTCTTGGACATGCAGGTTTCTATAGGAGATTCATACATGATTTCAGTAAAATTGCTCTTCCCTTGACTCAGCTACTGCAGAAGGATGTGACTTTTCATTTTGATCAGAAGTGCAAAGAGGCTTTTGAGAAGCTGAAAGAAGCCCTTGTTATAGCACCCATTATTAGCCCACCAGATTGGAACCTTGCTTTTGAGTTGATGTGTGATGCTTCAAATTATGCAGTGGGAGCTGTACTTGCACAGAGAGTGGATGGAGCACCACACGTCATTTGTTATGCTTCAAAGACTTTGGATGCTGCACAAGTAAACTATACGACAACAAAAAAAGAGCTTCTCTCTATTGTATTTACTTTGGATAAATTCAGATCATATTTATTGTGTTCTCATGTGATTGTATTTTCTGATCATGCAACTCTGAAATACCTCCTCAAGAAGCCCGATGCGAAACCTAGGTTGATCAGATGGATGCTTTTGCTCCAAGAATTCGACGTGGAGATACGCGATAGGAGTGGAAAGGAGAACCTAGTGGCAGATCACCTGAGCAGGATTGAGAGAGGAATTGACCACACGAATATTGCTGATGAGTTTCCAGATGAGCACCTCCTACAGCTACACGGTGAGACTCCATGGTATGCGGATCTGGTTAATTTTCTAGTCGCACATGTTTATCCCACACAATTTTCAAAAGCTCAAAAAGATAAATTAAAAAGTGATTCAAAATTCTATGTATGTGTGGGATGACCCTTACTTGTGGAAGTTTTGTAGTGATCAGATCATTAGGAGGTGCATTCCTGATTATGAGTTTCATTCTGTACTTACTTTTTGTCATTCATTAGCATGTGGTGGGCATTTTGGACCCCAAAGAACTGCTATGAAAGTGTTAGAGTGTGGATTTTATTAGCCCACCCTGTTTCGTGATGCATATGTTTTTTATAAATCATGTAATAGGTGTCAGCGAACTGGAAACATAGGCCCTAGGAATGAAATGCCCCAACAAACTATGTTGTTTTGTGAAATCTTTGATGTTTGGGGAATTGATTTTATGGGTCCATTTCCTGTCTCTTATGGATTTCTATACATTTTATTGACAGTTGATTATGTTTCCAAATGGGTGGAGGCCATTCCCACCAGGACTGATGATTCTTCAGTGGTTGTTAGTTTTGTCAGGTCACACATCTTCTGCAGGTTTGGAGTACCCAGGGCGATCATCAGCGATCAAGGGTCTCATTTTTGTAGCAGACATATGAAAGCTTTGTTGAGCAAATATGGGGTTGTGCACAAGATTTCTACTCCCTACCACCCTCAGACAAATGGGCAAGCTGAAGTGTCTAATAGGGAAGTTAAATTAATTCTTGAAAAGACCGTGGGACCAGATAGGAAGGACTGGAGCAAAAGGCTTGATGATGCATTATGGGCTTATAGAACTGCTTTCAAGACCCCTATAGGAATATCTCCATTCAGAATTGTGTATGGAAAAGCTTGCCATCTACCAGTGGAGATTGAGCATAGGGCATATTGGGCAGTGAAAGCATGTAACTTTGATACTAACACTACTGGAGAGGAAAGGAAATTGCAACTTCAAGAACTTGAGGAGATTAGACTGGAAGCCTATGAGAATTCACGGATTTACAAGGAAAAGACTAAGAACTTTCGTGACAAGCACATTGTGGTAAAAGAATTCAAAATTGGTGATAAAGTGCTTTTATACAAGTCACGCCTGAAATTGATTAAGGGTAAGTTGAGATCCAGATGGGAGGGACCTTTTTGTGTTACTAATATTTTTCCCTATGGTGTGATTGAGATACAAGAAGTTGTTACTGGTCAAACGTTCAAAGTGAATGGTCACCGACTCAAGAAATTTCATGAGGGAGTGAATGTGCTAGAGGTGGAAAGATTGGACCATATTGACGCCATTTACCCAACTTGAAGGGGAGTGTGTTCCATTTTACCTTTTACTTGCCATTTGTAGATATCATTTCCTTTACCTTGTTGCTGGAATAACTCCTTGGTTTTATGCTTCTGATGATGTTGATTTCAGTTTTTAAGAATAAATCCTTCATTGTAGATATCATTGCTTGGTCATTTTCATTTCATTTCCGCAAAGAAGTTTTAGGTTTAGGAATAAATTGTACCCCCTTTACACTTCTTGACATCATGTTAGAGATTTTAAAAGCAAGTTAAATTTGAGTGTTAAGTTTTGGGACTTTGTTGCTTGAATGGATTCTAGGATTACATGAGGTTAATACTTAGTGATGGATTCTAGATTGATGAAGTGAAATGATAACTTTTGCTTACCTAGTAAGGTTTGAGCCTAATTTTGTGATGCACTTATGGTTTTTGTCACTCTAGAACTTGCTTAAGTCTTTTAAAAGCCATTTGACTAGAGATTGAGTCATCTTTATGAAGGTTATTCAATTTTCACATTTCCCACAAATTGTCTTTGCTACTTTTCTTTGCATGAATCATCATATCTTTTATCTATCCTAATGTTTTATTTCTTTGGATGTGGTAACTTGGGATGTTATGTGATGATTTTATTTTGGCCAAGACGGACAAAAGAATAAGTGTGGGGGAAGTGTTAAATGCTTAGTGTTTTGGGCTTTAGATTATTCGTCGGAAATTCAATGTGTTACAAGATGAACTTAAGAAAAGATTTAGGTCAATGTACATTAAATGTGAAATGCAGGTTGCAATTCGGAAGTGATTCTGGAAATTGTACAAATGACATGCTAATGAAGATTACTGAGTTTCGGAAACATTACTGAATCTAGAATTTGCAGAAATTTACAGGAATGGCTGTACAATGCAGAAAAATATAGAAATCTGCGGCAATCTGTTTGGAAATTGAAATCAAAAGTATGGTATTGAGTTTGAAGTTGGAATCAGAAAGAATCAGAAAGAAATGGTATTCAAGGAAATTAGATTGGAACTTTGGCAGGAAGTGCAGAAAAAAATCCAGAAATCAGAAATGGAAGGATGCATTGTGCCAAGCCTTTATGCTGTTTCAAAATTAAAACACTCGGATTCAAGTTCAATTAAATTTAATGTCAAATGAATTCTTTCCTTGAGGCCAACTCTTTATGATTCAAACCTTAATACTTTCAGTAATTCTGATTTGCAGTGCTAAATGGAATTGAAGTTTTGGTAGCTGGAATTTGTGCACAACAGAATGATGCTCAAATCTACAAAAACATGCTCAAATCTGAACATTCATGCTGTGCAAGAATGGAAAGCTAATGAAGACCATTAAATTTGGAACACCATTGAATTGCTAATGACATCTTTCATCAAGAATTGCTGGAAGGCAAAGGAGTTACCAAGTTTGCTGAAATATGCAAAATGCAGAATTCTGCAAAGAGCTATGCAGGGATGTTTTTAGAGTGCATAAATATCTTTTTGATTGGAAGGAATTGAAGGGAAGCTAACTGTGATTGATTGATAAGAAGATAACCTTTTGAAGGTTAAAGTTCTATTTTTGGCCAGAAATTCAAAGAAGATTAGGAAGAAGGAATTCCAGAATTTCAGCTAACGAGGCATTTTTTTTGTGCCATTTTGGAAAATGAGTTATGACAAGTTAGAGTTGTTTAAATCTGGAAATAATTGGAGTATATATCAATAGGGATTTAAGTAGTGAGATGAAAAGGAATTGAGATTTTTTTTTTTGATGGCTAAATGATGCATAGTTGACACAAAGTCAGGATGGGGTATAGGAAATTTAGATCTGCACTTTGCTGTGCTAACTAGAGCTAAAAGCCATTTGTTCACTGGAAAAATTGGAAGTTAGCTGCTTGTTAAGTGTTAATAAATGAAGAGCTTGCATCTCCATAGTTTAACTGAATTCTTGGCTAAGAATTTGATACAAAACAGTGACACAAGCTGGAAACTTGAAGCTGAAAACAAGAAATTGAATCTGCCCATTCTGCAGTTGGGTTAGATTTCTGAATCTGCAGTTAATGAAGGTATAATTCAAGATGAATATAGTTAGGTCTTGCTGTGAAAAAAAAAAGTTTCAGAAATGGAGGATGTAAAAATGATAGAAGAGGAGCTGAAACTCATCAATTCATGAATTGGATTCTGATTTTCAGAATACAGATTTAGGCCGAGTTTACTTGCTATTTTTAATTTGAAATGAATGAAATCCATGGTCCTCATGATTCAATATCAAATGAACTATCTTCTAAAGCTCAATTGGCTGGAAATTTTGTGGAAATGACCTTGTATCAGAATTTGGAAACTTAACTACAGATTCAAAATTGGAATTGCAAGCCTATATTAAAATTCTGTTTGGGCAAATTTTGATGAGTATTTGGCTGTAATTCATTCCATTAGCTGCCTAACTTTTGAAGAAATATGCCAATTCAAATTTCTGGTTAAACAAGGTGGGTTTCTAATTTAGTCTTGCACTATTAATGTAACGCCCGAAAATTCTCAAACTTGCATTAGAATTATTTTATGATTTTTCTGGAATTTTTAGATATTTTTTCGGAATTTTTCGAGTAGCGGAAGTAGCAAAAGTAATTAGATAAGCAAAATGGTTTAAGCAGGAATCGAACCCGGGACCTCTCGGGTCCGCTAAACCTTTAGTTAGCCTTAGTAACCGGTGAACCCAGCAGGGCCGTGCTGAAAGAAAGAGGAACAAATTATAGTTATATTAGAGTTGGGTTCAATAATCCGCTTAATATAAATTAAGAACTTAAGTAGGTTTTGGTTTATTTTGGGTTTGACAACTTCTCAACCCTCACCACCGAGACCTCACCGCCGCCTCTTCCCTCTTCTTCCTCTCTCGGCACACCAAGCCCCAAGGGCTCTAGGAGCACTTTCCGGCAGGATCTTCGATACGAGGACGTTCCCCTCCGCGAGAAGAACGCGTGGACGCGAGCGAATCGTCGAGAAGTCGTCTCCACCGGAATTTCTAGCGATTAGATTTGTAAGAAATCTAGCACACAAGGTAAGAAACCCCTCACCTGCAGTATAATAGCTACCGTGTGATTTTTCTGTGCATTAGTTTAGTTATATGCGTATGTTTTCGACACATAGGGTGTATTTAACCCTCCTCGCAGATTTAGGGATTTAGTGAGTACCTTTAGATGGGCCGGACACATCTTTTCTCCTTCAGTTGGAGGTTTAGATGCTGTTGGGTGCCTAAAGGTAGTCTCCCTAATAGAGAGGGGAGTTAAAGCGCACTAGGTGCTCGATTAAATAACCAGCTTAGAAAAGAATGCAACTTAGGCATTTTTATTAGCACGGTTGAATGCATTAGAAGCATCTAAATTAGTAAATTAGTTTATTCTAGCTTATATGGGACTACGGTCCAATGGGTGGGCTCCCACAGTCGCCTCTAGGTTCAGACAACCTAGCTCTAGGTTCAGATAACCTAGAAAGAGCAATTTAGAATAGTTTAGCTATACTCAGTATTTTACTTTTCAGTGGGCACTGTACTGGATTAGATATCCATTGGGCTGGGCTCCTATAGTCGGTCCCTAGGTTTAGATAACCTAGTAGCTCTACTAAATTCGGGATTTGCAACCCCGGGTCTAGTTAGAGATGCGCGCATAACACGTACAGTTGTCGGGCCCCTCAGCAGCATGTTTAGTATTTTCACTTATTATATGTATATGGTTTTCAACCTTTCACAAATTAGTTCGTGAATTCAGTACAGTTCTAGCAGTAGCTCAGTATTAGCGTAGCTCAGTTCTTAGTATCAGCTTAGTTTTTCCCTGTGAATATGCATGATGACTTTATGTTCAGCTTTAGATATGCCATGATTGTATGCTTATATGCTATGCCATGCTTAGTTTATTCAGTATATCCAGCATATGTTTTAAACAGCATGATTTAAAATCATATTTGCATCGTTGCATGTTTTTGTGAGGTAGATGGTTTCTTACTAAGCTTTTTAGCTTATAGATACTACTTTTCTTATACTGCAGATAAAGGTAAAGGAAAAGTGGATCAGTAGCGGAGGCTGGAGGGCAATGCATATCAAGATGTGTGTGGAAGGGGTTGGAATAAAGATCTTTGGGATCTAGTTTTACTTGATTATTAGCACTTTGCGTTTTTAGTTTTCATTATTCAGTTTTGATTGTTAAGTGTTATGAGATAGTAAACCATGCACTATGTAGTATGCCAGGTTTAGAATGTTAGTAGTTTTATATTAGTGTGATTTGCATTGGTTTAGAGTTGTTGTGTAAGGTTTTGGCACGCCAAAGTGCTGAAATCAGATTCCCGGGCGAAATCAGAACTCTGATCGGTCTCCAGACCGATCAGGGCCTGAGCAGTGCCACTGGATCGGTCAGCCGACCGATCCAGACAGATACAGTATGCTACTGTATCCTCCTGGATCGGTCAGCCGACCGACCCAGCATGATATAGTAGCGTTCCAGGAGAGTTTCAGGTGCCTGGATCGGTTAGCCGACCGATCCAGACATACCTGGATCGGTCTGCCGACCGGTCCAGCCACACCTGGATCAGTCTGCCGACCGATCCATTTGGGAACAGAACGACCACAGCTCCGATCGATCTGTGGATCGATCGGCAGGTCTGTAGGTAGTTGGGAAGTTTAGTTTCTAGTCCCTAGCTCAGTTGGGATGTTCAGTTTCCCCTCCTTAGCATGTGTACACCAACAAAGAAGGTCTTTAGACCTTTCTTATCAGTTGTATCCGTCCTTAGTAGAGTAAAATTTTAATTAGCCCAGCTTTCCGCACAGTATAGTTTAGAAAAATTGTAGCGACCGACCTTACAGTCAGTACCCAGAAGGTGGGTCGTTACAGAGTGGTATCAGAGCAGTGTTCCATACTTCCTACACACACATCAGCATTGAACCTGCAGCTTCCAAGTAAGAATACCTCTACTTTATTTATGCTCCTTGTTTTGTTATTACAGTTCATGTTTATATGCCTACTGCTTGTTAGTATGTGATAGTTTTTAAACATGACATTAGTAGTTATATAACTGTGATTACATTAGTTATGTTATGTTCTCTACGTCTTTAGAAATGGCACGAGGACGCCCAGCTAGAAGGGCACTAGCTACTGAGCCCCAGCAAGAGGCAGGTGCCTCCGGATCTTCTGACAGATTAGTGGCTCAGTTACAGCAGCTAGCTAAACAGCGACAGAAATAGTCACCTTAAAGGCTAATCAGATACCCCACAGTCACCCCGGAACCGAATTTGATGACTCGGTAGTCTTAGAGGTTCCACCAACTCAGCCTGCAGCAGCAGCTGAGCCAAGAAAGGAAGCCTATCCGATCCAGTGGCGCGAGTCAAGCCAGAGAACTTCTCGGGCACTAGTGAACCATGGGATGCACAAGCCGGTTAAACACTGGAGAGCACGATGGAGCTTCTGGCCTAACACGAGAAGGTGAAGTGTGCCTCCTTGCCGACGGGAGACGCACGCATGTGGTGGGAAAGAATCGGAACGGCGCCAGTGAACCGGATGTCATGGGCTGACTTGAGAAGGAATTCTTCGAGGAGTTCTTTCACATACGGGTTACAAACCGCCACTATGGACGAGTTCACCGAGTTTCGTCAGGCAACCTTTCGATTGAGGAAGCCGTGAAGAAATTCAAGAGGTTGTCTATGCCCGGAGCTAGTTAGCACGGAGAAGGAACGAATCGGTTGATGCTCAAGATGCCGAGGCCGAGATAGCAGTGAACGTGGGTGGTGGCATACATAGGCCACAAACCACGGAGGAGTTAGTGAGCGGTGCCTTGACCATAGAGCATTACCAGCATAAAGCAGCTGAAGCAAGTCTCCTCGAGTCCAAAGGCCAAGGAAACTCTCACACTCGTAAATAGCAAGGCAACAGCTCTAACGGAAATCCAACAGCAAGCGCAAATCCGGGAGTGACCCAAAAGGAGGACCATCTAGCAAGCGACCCAGTTATCCAAAGTGTGCTACTTGTGGGAAATTCTACCCAGTGGTTTGTCGCAAGGGCACACGAGGATGCTTTGAATGTGGACAAGAAGGGCACATGGCCAAGCAGTGCCAGAACAAGACCGGTCTTCCTCAGCCACAGCAGATTCAGCATGCAGGCTCAGTTATATCGGATGCAGGCAGCTCTAGAAGGTCCACTTATCGGCCAGGCAGATTAGAAGCCCCTCCGGCTATGGCGAATGCGAAGATCTACTCACTCACCGGAGAGGACGTAGCAATGCCTCGACGGTTGTCACAGGTCGATTAGCATTTTTCGGTATAGTGCTACTGTTCTATTTGATATTGGGGCAACCCATTCATATATAGCTAGGATGTTCTCCGAAAAGTAGAAATACCCTCAGAGGTACTCAGTGGGCAGTTTTTGACGGCACTACCTTCAGGAGATGGCATCAGAGCAGTGTCGGTCATTATAGCGCAGAGAGCTCTTTTGTGATCCGATAGTGCTAGAAATGACCGACTATGACGTTATCTTTGGAATGGACTTTACGATCGATACGGTGCTACCATAGAGTGTCGTAAGCAGAAAGTCATCTTCCAACCTGAGGCGGTGCAATTTGAATACAGCGGGAACCAAAGAGAAAGGCCAAGAAGTTTCTCTTAGCTATGAAAGCACAGAAGCTATTGGATTCAGGATGTACAGGATTCCTAGCACACGTAGTCAGCGCCAGTCAGGACAAGAACCAGCTAGCAGAGGTTCGAGTCGTATGTGACTACCAGCAGTCTTCCCTGAAGAGTTACGGGCTTAGCACCAGACAGGAGATTGACTTTGAGATAGAGCTCATTCTCGGTACAAATCCTATCTCCAAAGCGGACTCCAGCTGAACTGAAGGAACTTCGGAGCAACTCAGGAGCTGCTTGACAAGGGTTTCATACGCCCGAGTCACTCACCATGGGGAGCGCTTGTATTGTTCGTGAAGAAGAAGGATGGAAGCATGCGATTGTGCATAGACTACAGATCACCGAACCAAGTCACAATTAAGAAGTATCCCTTCCCGAATCGATGACTGCTCGACCGGTGAAGAGGCGGTGTTCTCTAAGATAGATCTCGGATCGGGTTATCATCGGTGAAGGTTAAAGAAGGAATATACCCAAGACGGCATTCGAACCGGATACGGACACTCTGAGTTCGTAGTCATGCCCTTTGGCGTGACCAATGCTCCAACTACATTCATGGATCTCATGAATAGAGTATTGAGTATTTAGATAAGTTTGTTATTGTGTTTATCGATGACATTCTTATCTATTCAGAACTCAGGAAGAACATGTTGCAGACCCTTAGCAGAACCAGCTATACGCCAAGTTCACGAAATGTGAATTTTGGTTAGATCGGGTGTCCTTCCTGGGTCACATCATCTCAAAGGAGGGTATCATGGTAGACCCCAGTAAGATAGAAGTTGTGAGCAATTGGAAGAGACCCAAGAACGCTAGCGAGATCAGAAGCTTTCTAGGATTAGCAGGCTATTACAGAAAATTCATAGAGGACTTCTCCAGGATAGCCTCCCCACTGACAGCTCTTACCAGAAAGAACAGAAAGTATCAGTGGACCGAGGACTGTGAGAACAGTTTCAGCGAGCTGAAAAGGAGATTGACCAGTGCTCCCATTTTGGCTCTACCAGACAACACCAGCAGCTTTGACATCTATAGTGATGCCTCTAAGTTGGGACTAGGAGCAGTACTGATGCAAAACGGCAAGGTGATCGCCTATGCCTCCAGACAACTCAAGGATTATGAGAAGAATTATCCTACTCATGACCTTGAGCTTGCAGCAGTAGTGTTCGCTCTCAAAATTTGGAGACATTACTTATATGGAGCTCAGTGCAGAGTGTATACAGATCATCAGAGTCTGAAGTACTTCTTCACTCAGAAGGATCTGAACATGCGACAGCGCAGATGGCTTGAGCTGGTCAAAGACTACGATATAGACATCCTCTACCATCCAGGGAAAGCCAATAAGGTAGCCGACGCACTTAGCAGAAAATCCAGTGCTACCTTATTATCTCTTACAGCCATGTCACCGCCCCTACAGAAGGAGATCGTAGATTTCGGTCTCGAGCTCATCGTTGGACAGCTCTCTACTATGACCTTAGAGTCTACCTTGCTTGATGATTATCAGTCAGCTCAGGAGCAGGACCCTAAAATTCAGAAAATCAAGCAAGGGCTAGCAGAATCAGAAAGTAGAGAATTCAGAGTGTCCAATAGGGGGGTGTTGTATTTTGGTGACAGACTCTGTGTTCCAGATCAGGAGGAGCTACGGAGACAGATTTTAGATGAGGCTCACAGGACTCCCTATGCGATGCATCCAGGTTCCACCAAAATGTATCAAGACCTGAAGAAACGTTTTTGGTGGCATGGGATAAAGCGAGACATCGCCAGATATGTTAGCATCTGCCTCACCTATCAGAGGGTCAAGGCAGAACATCAGCGACCAGGAGGAGTTCTGCAGCCTATACAGATTCCAGAATGGAAGTGGGAGGATATCTCTATGGATTTCATAGTGGGACTGCCCAGAACCACGAATGGTTTTGACGCCATCTGGGTAATAGTTGACAGGTTGACTAAATCAGCCCACTTCTTAGCTATCAAGATATCCTACTCCATGGAGAAGCTAGCTCAGTTGTATCTCCAGGAGATCGTCAGACTACATGGAGTCCCACGAACCATCATTTCAGACAGAGGCAGTAGATTCACATCACACTTCAGGGAGTGTATACGTTGGGCACTAAGTTAAAGTTCTGACCTTCCATCCTCGACAGATGGTCGACGGCGAGTAAATCGTGCTCGAAGATATGCTCGGCGTGTGCCCTAGACTTCAAAGGAAGTTGGTGTAAATATCTGAGTCTAGCGAGTTTGCATACAACAACAACTATCGTGCCACTATCGGCATGTCACCCCACGAGGCTCTCTATGGGCGGAGGTGTAGATCTCAAATCTGGTATGAGAGTGGTGAACAGAAGGAACTAGAGCTTCAGACAGATCTAGTCGCAGATACCACAGCAGCTATACAGCAGATCCGCCAGAGGATAGAGACAGCTCAGAGCCGCCAGAAAAGCTATGCTGATACACGGCGCAGACCCTTAGAGTTTTCAGTTGGGGATTCAGTGTTCCTCAGGGTAGCTCCCATGAAGGGGGTAATGCGTTTTGGGAAGAAGGGCAAGCTAAGTCCCAGATATGTGGGACCATACCTTATTAGCAGAAGAGTGGGCAAGGTAGCATATGAGCTAGAGCTACCCCAGGAAATGTCAGCTGTCCACAACGTATTTCATGTCTCTATGCTGAAGAAGCATATCCCAGATGCCACCCAGGTGATTGAGCCCCAGTCGGTACAAGTCCGCGAAGATCTCAGTTATGACAGTCGGCCTATTCAGATAATAGACCGAGCAGTTAAGACATTGCGGAACAAGGAAGTACCGTTAGTAAAAGTCATTTGGCAAAGTCACACAGCAGCAGAGGCAACTTGGGAGACAGAAGCCAGCATGAGACAGAAGTACCCAGAATTGTTCTAAGTTCGAGGATGAACTTTTTATAAGGTATGGGGGATTGTAACGCCCGAAAATTCTCAAACTTGCATTAGAATTATTCTATGATTTTTCTGGAATTTTTAGATATTTTTCCAGAATTTTCCGAGTAGCAAAAGTAATTAGATAAGCAAAATGGTTTAAGCGGGAATCGAACCCGGGACCTCTCGGGTCCGCTAAACCTTTAGTTAGCCTTAGTAACCGGTGAACCCAGCAGGGCCGTGCTGAAAGAAAGAGGAACAAATTATATTTATATTAGAGTTGGGTTCAATAATCCGCTTAATATAAATTAAGAACTTAAGTAGGTTTTGGTTTATTTTGGGTTCGGTAACTTCTCAACCCTCACCACCGAGACCTCACCGCCGCCTCTTCCCTCTTCTTCCTCTCTCGGCACACCAAGCCCCAAGGGCTCTAGGAGCACTTTCCGGCAGGATCTTCGATACGAGGACGTTCCCCTCCGCAAGAAGAACGCGTGGACGCGAGCTAATCGTCGAGAAGTCGTCTCCACCGGAATTTCTAGCGATTAGATTTGTAAGAAATCTAGCACACAAGGTAAGAAACCCCTCACCTGCAGTATAATAGCTACCGTGTGATTTTTCTGTGCATTAGTTTAGTTATATGCGTATGTTTTCGACACATAGGGTGTATTTAACCCTCCTCGCAGGTTTAGGGATTTAGTGAGTACCTTTAGATGGGCCGGACACATCTTTTCTCCTTCAGTTGGAGGTTTAGATGCTGTTGGGTGCCTAAAGGTAGTCTCCCTAATAGAGAGGGGAGTTAAAGCGCACTAGGTGTTCTATTAAATAACCAGCTTAGAAAAGAATGCAACTTAGGCATTTTTATTAGCACGGTTGAATGCATTAGAAGCATCTAAATTAGTAAATCAGTTTATTCTAGCTTATATGGGACTACGGTCCAATGGGTGGGCTCCCACAGTAGCCTCTAGGTTCAGACAACCTAGCTCTAGGTTCAGATAACCTAGAAAGAGTAATTTAGAACAGTTTAACTATACTCAGTATTTTACTTTTCAGTGGGCACTGTACTGGATTAGATATCCATTGGGCTGGGCTCCCATAGTCGGTCCCTAGGTTTAGATAACCTAGTAGCTCTACTAAATTCGGGATTTGCAACCCCGGGTCTAGTTAGAGATGCGCGCATAGCACGTACAGTTGCCGGGCCCCTCAGCAGCATGTTTAGTATTTTCACTTATTATATGTATATGGTTTTCAACCTTTCACAAATTAGTTCGTGAATTCGGTATAGTTCTAGCAGTAGCTCAGTATTAGCGTAGCTCAGTTCTTAGTATCAGCTTAGTTTTTCCCTGTGAATATGCATGATGACTTTATGTTCAGCTTTAGATATGCCATGATTGTATGCTTATATGTCATGCCATGCTTAGTTTATTCAGTATATCCAGCATATGTTTTAACCAGCATGATTTAAAATCATATTTGCATCGTTGCATGTTTTTGTGAGGTAGATGGTTTCTTACTAAGCTTTTTAGCTTATAGATACTACTTTTCTTATACTGCAGATAAAGGTAAGGGAAAAGTGGATCAGTAGCGGAGGCTGGAGGGCAATGCTATCAAGATGTGTGTGGGCAGGAGTTGGAATAAAGATCTTTGGGATCTAAACAGTTTTACTTCAGTATTAGCACTTTGCGTTTTTAGTTTTCATTATTCAGTTTTGATTGTTAAGTGTTATGAAATAGTAAACCATGCACTATGTAGTATGCCAGGTTTAGAATGTTAGTAGTTCTATATTAGTGTGAATTGCATTGGTTTAGAGTTGTTGTGTGAGGTTTTGGCACGCCAAAGTGCTGAAATCAGAGTTCCCGGGCGAAATCAGAACTCTGATCGGTCTCCAGACCGATCAGGGCCTGAGCAGTGCCGACAGATACAGTATGCTACTGTATCCTCCTGGATCGGTCAGCCGACCGACCCAGCACGATACAGTAGCGTTCCAGGAGAGTTTCAGGTGCCTGGATCGGTTAGCCGACCGATCCAGACATACCTGGATCGGTCTGCCGACCAATCCAGCCACACCTGGATCGGTCTGCCGACCGATCCAGTTGGGAACAAAGACCGCAGCTCCGTTCGATCTGTGGATCGATCGACAGGTCTGTAGGTAGTTGGGAAGTTTAGTTTCTAGTCTCTAGCTCAGTTGGGATATTCAGTTTCCCCTCCTTAGCATGTGTACACCAACAAAGAAGGTCTTTAGACCTTTCTTATCAGTTGTATCCGTCCTTAGTAGAGTAAAATTTTAATTAGCCCAGCTTTCCGCACAGTATAGTTTAGAAAAATTGTAGCGACCGGCCTTACAGCCAGTACCCAGAAGGTGGGTCGTTACAATTAAGTTGCATCTGAATCCTGAAATGCAGAAATGTAAGAATCGGTTGATGCATGAGGCAAGGGAGCTCAAGTGAAAATTATACTCATGACTCAGACCAATTTGAACACTTATTGAAGCTGAATATCTGTTAACTGGGGAGATGAATTTTGTGCCATAAGATTGCTGCCCGGGTCAAAAGTCATCATCACATAGCTTCCTATTACCATGTCTTCCACTTATACTTGAAACTTTGTCTTCTTTATTGCTTTTCCAACACTAACTCTTTCATTTACATTTGATTTTGCTTCCCTTTACAATTGTTATAAACCTTCATAATTGTGCATCTTGATATCTATGATGGTGGTGAAAATTAGATGAGAAGCAAGCATATGGTAGTGCTTTTGCCATGAGTAGCTTGAGTGATCCCTACCTTTGCTAAGAATTGAGGTTAGGATGAGAGCCACTAAAAAATTACCTTGTGAGGACTAGATGTGTTATCATTATCATTTTATTCCTGATAGATGAAATTATTATGTGTTTGACCAAGGTAAGAATGGAGTTCATGATAGCTTGAGTTGTTGGAACTTAATATCCTAGGTAGCTTGCTTTAATAATTTTCTAACATGAACGAGAATTGTTAGGGGATACAACATTAGTTATTTCCTTAGTTTGGTTAACTTGTGCGAGACGCACAAGAATAAGTGTGGGGGATTTGATAACTCATTTATTTGGGCTCATTTTCTTGGTTGATATGGGGATTTTTTTAGCTAATTTTATTTGCTACTTGACACAATTTAGATTGTTTGTAAATTGAGAATTATTTGGAGCTAAGTTTCATTTCATTTCTTAAATCATGATATATTCCTCACCATTTGAATTGGGTCTTGTAGGATATAGGAATTGATACATGATTCAAGTGAAGCCTAATCAACTCAAGAGGAGTTCAACCAAGTGGAGAAGATTCACATTTTATTTGACTCCAACCAAATTCATTAAGCCAGTCCATTGCTCTTGACCTAAGTTCAACCCTCACACCAAATCCCTAAATTCTCCCTAAACCAGATCAGGATTTACCCTAATTCCGGTTCAATTGGACCAAGGTATAAATTCCAGAAAACTCACGGATGAACAGTGGCTGCGCCTACTGTTCATCGTGCCAAAGAATTCCTGCATCCATTTTCTTCGCATCGCAGCCCCCAAATCTTCATCCGATCAACTTCTCAAGTGTTAATGTCGGTGTAGAAGACTAAGGCGACTGCTGGGCAGACCTCAGGTAGCTGGAATCTCGCCAAGAGGGTTTCTATTGTAAGTTCTCTGCGTCTGAAGCTTCCTTGCTGCTGTAAGTGCTAGAAACTGTGGAGGGAGCAAATTCACAATCCAACTTTCATCAACGATCATCGGAGGGGTTCTCCAATGGTCTCCGTCGATCATTCGCCCACCAACAACCCCCATTGCTCTGTACAGTTTCAGATTTACGATTTCTAGAATTTTCCTGCACTTACAGTTTCAGATCTACTGTTTGGAGTCAATGTTGGTGAGGGTTTCTTTAATCGAGACTTCAACTGCAGTGTGGAACTAAGTTTAGCAGCTGTCTTCGCTTCATCTCTGATTTCCGGAGTTGAAGATTTCAATTCTGGCCTTGTGTGACGGCAAGGAGTTTGGTGTTGAGAATTGATTGAGATTAAGTTTGGCTAGTTTTATTTCTGCAATTTAGATTAAGTATTTCCTTCCTGCAATTTTGTTTCTTCAATTCCTGTTTCCAAATTTTTGCTACTGCACTTGAACCCTTTAATTTTTGTTATTGCAATTTAGTTCTTTAATCATCTTTTTCCTGCAAACTGGTTACTGAAATTTCTGTCCTACACATTAGACTAGATTCTGCAATATAGCTGCAATTCAGTTTTTTTACAAGTTTTAATTTTGCATTTTATTCCCTACTTAATTTAGCAAATTTTGTTTGTGAAAATTACGATTCTGAGTTTTGATCTGCCTTTTAATTCTGCTGTGTGTTTCTACAATTTCTTTTGCAAATTCAAGTTGAGTTGTGTTGGTCTTTAAGCTTAGTTGATCTTCTAATTACTTTAGAGTAAGTAACCTTACCTTGTTAAGGAATTTAGCTTTCTTGTTGAATTTAAATTCTGCTATATTTAGATTTAGATAATTAACATCTCTTTTACTGGTTTGCATTTTGATTTTAATTTAGGATTTAGTTCAAAACCCACAACCCCACTTTTAAGAAGAAAACCCAAAAAGAACCCAAGAAGAGATTTGGATCTGAATCAAACACTCACCAACTAGTCCCTTGAGAAAATCGACTTGGGCCCTATGCTATGTCATATCTTTGGGTAGTTGAGGGTTTTCAAACATTGTGTTAATTTGATAAGACCATTCGTGACACGTAGAGTATATTAGGCTTATCAGGGGGGTGATGTGGATGATCTCAAGGGTAGGGAGGCAGATAGGATAGTTTTCAGGGATTTCATATTACAGACAAAGAGCATATTGGTCAACATTATCAAAATTAGAACAAGTAAAGGAGTACCAGGAGAAACAGATTCCTGGGCCATAAGAATACAAGAAAGGTAGCAAAGGTTTGGAGGAAAAAACTTATTGGTCGGAGATCGAGAGAAAGACGAACTAGTTGGAGGAAGTCGCTGTAGGAGAAAATGAAGAAGATGAAGCTCAGAGTAATACACTTCTATGTCGCTTAGGGTTTTTTAAATGCAAACTGCAGGATCCAACCTCTTTACATTTGTTCGATGGAAGTAGTATTCCCTTTGCTAACCGTTGATTGACAATTAGTAAAGGGAGTAGTGTCGTTGGTCCATACGAAGGTATGCGTCAGCTGTCGCTTCAGAGAATGTGCTAGTGGGGCATGGGGTACTCTCTCATAAAAGATCATTTATGATGGAAGAGACAGTCGAATCATTGCGCTAAAAAGCATCTTCCCACATATCAGTAGTATATCATTAGAAGCCAAGTTCCTGACATACTTTATTTCAAGAATAATTAATCGCGACCCTTAAGAATTGGCGGAAACATCCCCGTCTTGGATAAAAGGGTACCCAAGTCCAGTCAGTCGGTTATTAGCCTTCTTTGACTAGATTTGAAGGGGAGGCTAGTGATATGGGGTGTTAAAAGTCGATCCCAAAATGATGTGGAAGGCGAAGTCAAGGTGAGGTAGAGGTCCAAGTCAAGAAGAGGTGGCGGTCAAAGGGTCACCCTTGGATAGAGCTTAGCCTCTCATTCAGTACTAAGCCCCCAATTCAAGGATGGTCGGCCTAAGGGGTGGTCCTACCTGAAGAACGAGCATCCCAGTCCTAGGTACAATCGGGTAGGTCTCAATAACTTGACTGGATCTGAACAGCTCAAGATATTACTTCAGTAATTAGGGAACAATCCCCAATTGTGAGGACGCCTAACCGAAAGGTTGGTCTGGTCCTTGTGGACTTAGTTTTTCATTCTCTAGAAGATGAGTAGCTCTATATATGACAGGATAGCCATAATGTCATCCGGGCTTAAGTAACTCATTTCTATGATTGCATATAGTCGAACGACTGTAAAGACTGGGTGGTATTTCACTCAGATCTCTAGATTTTGCATGTATTCGAGCAACCCTAAAGACATGACAGTATTTCACTCGGATCTCCAGACTCCTGACATATATTCGAGAGACCCTAAAAATATGGTGGTATTTCATTCAAATCTCTAGGCTCCCAGCATATATTCAAGTGACCCTAAAGACAAAACGATATTTCACTCAAATCTCTAGACTTCCAGTATATATTCGATTGACCCTAAAGACAGGGCGGTATCTCCTCAGATCTCCAACATTACCACACATGTATGTCAGAGTCGTGCCAAGTGTAGGTAAACTTATAAAACTCAAGATTTCATTTATTATTCACACGGGCATGTTAATGTCCGGCCGAGATATACTCAGGAGACAACATTATAAGAGAATCCTAATAACATGTTAGAGAATTGCAACCGTTTGCCAGAGAATATTCTTCAGAGATGATACAAGTTCAGGGAACCTTCCTCAAAGGTGATTATGCTTCCCCTCAGCCAACACATTGTGACTACATATTCCTTCAATTGCCTAATTGATGATGCCAGTTACAAAAAATGTGCACACAGGTAGCGGAAGCTTCCTCGAACTGACTATACACTTCCAGGATACATATATTTCATTGCGTAATAACTTCTAACACCTGATAGTCTCTATCATTTCATGATTAAGGAGATCATAGAGGTGATATATAAACATGGGTCAGCTCTGATGGAAAGGTACACACACTTTTTACATTGTACTACACGTGTATCTTGCTATTCATTAATTACTACTGTTATACATCCCGCTCGGGTAATAAACTGATTTGAGCGTCAGAAGGTCTTCTCCAGGGACTCCTTCCCTCGTTTTTGGACGTTGACATTCTGCTGGCTCGTTTAAGTATGTGCAGGCAGTTTAGAACACTAGCCAAAGAGTCTTCGATTCAATCCAGAGGTTTTTGCCGAGTCAATATCATAGCCACCTACCCAACATATCATCTTTAACTTTCAAACAGGATCAGATAGCATGCCTTCTACTACTCCCACAAGTACCAATGTACCTAGCCTTCAAGCTAGATGAACTCGTCTACTTTCTCTGTTCTGAATTTAGAAATTAAAGCTTTCAAAACCGCACTACTTGTAGGTGAGTGATTACTTTCGGGGCTGATCATGATCGCGCAATCCATCAATACCTTTTTATATATTATTTTTAAATTTAGAAGTGTCTTTTAGTTTATTTTTTATGGATATTTGTGGGGTTTTTATGTTTGGGAAAAGACGATGGAAATGTGGATTCATCGCCTAAACTCTAACGGTGGATATGCCGATGAGGAGGATTTTAACGAGAATGTCGCCGGTGAGGCGAAGGTTGACACGGTCATTAATTGCATGTTGTGGATGAAATTGAGCGTAGCTACCTGGAACACCTTGAAGTGGTCAACTGCGACATGAGTCTGAATGAGGCGGTGGTTGTGTGCGGGTTGCTTGAAGCCAGGCACCATCGCCATGCCAAGCGGCACACCATGATACATCATGTCAAGCGCCATAGACTCGTAGCGGATTTTGTTGGTGCAGGGAGCACCATAATCAAACCTATATTTTGATATTGTTAAGCGTTCAAGTTAAGACTTGTTATTATCTGATGAATTAATCCAGTGTGCAAGATACTTAACTCGGAAAGCCCTAGTTGGTCAGCTAGACCCGATACTAGGAAAGGGAAGTCTCAGCAGATTGTGGAACCAAATAGAAAGTCCAGATGAATCAAGTGGGCATGGCATTTGACAAATGTGTTGGATCGAGAAGCGCTAGAGGGGGGGTGAATAGCACTCATGGCTTTCATTTACAATTTTAAAACGTATCGAGAATAAACTCGCAGCGGAAATAAGACAAAGACAAACACAAAGAACAAAGACACCAAGTTTTTTACTTGGTTTGGAGCCTTGAACGACTCCTACTCCAAGGCTCACGATTGTTGATCGCTTTCGGTGGGCAATCACTATCAATCCGTAAATCTCTTACAACTTAAAATTACAAGTGTTGAATAAAGAATTACAATACCGACAACACAAAAGATGAGGAAAGTTAGTCGTCAGTTGTCGGAGCAGCAGAGCGTCATTTGAGCGTTCGAAGCAGCGTACAAGTGCACAGGATGTTCTGTTCGAGTTCATTCCGAAGCTGCTTCCCGAGGCTCCTTTTATAAGCTCCGCAGGACTGATCCAGATCCTCAAAACTTGTGATCAGGTTTGACTTGAGGTGGATCGGTCAATCGATCCCCACGTTCGGTCGACCGATCAGATGATCTCCTCCTCATCTGATCCGCCTGATCCACTCGCTCCACTTCAATCTGGTCAACTCCTATTCCAGTTTGATCGACTGATAACCAGGTTTGGTTGACCAATCCCCTGGTCGAGCTCGGTCCACTCGCTGGAAAACTGTCCTGCTGCTTGAGGGTTCGGTCGACCGATCCAAACGTTCGGTCGACCGATCCCGGACAGTTCTACCCCTGCACAAAATGTTAGTATCCTGCAAAATAGAGTTAGAACATAACAGATAATATATTAGAAAAATAAATTTGACAGTCTTCGGACTGTCCGGTTCTGACTTTGAATTTTTTATCAAAAACTCTAGGTCGAACCGACGCCTATTGTTCCCTCCGCAGGGAACGCGTCTTCACCTACTCCACTCAGGAGAGCATACCTGGTGCCAATCCGATCCTCCAGATCGACTGGACTTTTTGCCTATGGTTACGACCCCATAGGACCTAGGGTTACCACCCCTTAGGGTTTTTTCGCTATCTAGGGTTACCTCCCACTAGGACCTAAGGTTACCCTCCCTAGGATTTCCACCACCTAGGGTTACCACCCCCTAGGACCTAAGGTTACCGCCCCTTGGAGTTTTCCTCCACCTAGGGTTACCACCTCCTAGGACTTTCCACCTACCTAATCGCAGTTAGGACTTTCTTAAAAAACCTCATTCACACATATTAGATAACAAAACAACTTAACTTTGAATCCCTTTACTATTATCAAAACTTGGGTTCGATTGCCGGATGCTTTCCGCACCAACAATCTCCCCCTTTTTTATTATGACAACGAAAATTCAAACTTAAGTAAAACAATGCTATAAAGGATTTTCAAAGACAGCATAAGCGTAACAGTAAAAATAGGACAAGCATAAACTTTGAAAAAAAAACTCCCCCTTAATAGAAGCTTATAAAAACTCCCCCTTAATAAAAGCTCCTCTTAAAATTTTAATTTGAATTTTAATTTCTTTGTTTGAATTTTCTTATACTTGAATTTTCTTATACTTGAATTTTCTTATACTCTCCCCCTTTGACATATATCAAAATAAGCAAGAAAGTAGAGAAAAAATTAGGAAAGTGATCAATGGCCTTAGCTAAGAGTAACTTCTTTTTGAGAGATAGTTTATCTTTTTAGAACATTTGAATAGAGAATTAGAAATACTTTGATAAATACTTAGCTTTTTAGAATAAATTTCCTTGTAATACTTTTAGCTAAATGAAATCAAAAGTTTTATCATAAATTTAAAAAGCTTTTAAATTAAATTTTGAAAAGTTTTTTTTTAAAAGTACTTAGATAAATTTGAAAAGTTTTTGAAAAATACTTAGCCAAATTTGAAGTACTTAGCCAATTTTGAAAAACTTTTTAAAAAGTACTTAGTCAAATTTAAAAAGCTTTTGAAAAATACTTAGTTAAATTTGAAAAGTTTTTGCAAGAACACTTAGCTTTTTAAAGGAAATTTTCTTGTAAGATTTTTTAGCCAAGTGAACTCAAAATCTCAAAACTTAATTTTAGAAATAGATTTAGCTAAGGGAAAGTTTTGATTTGAAAAGTAGCTTAGCTAAAAAGTTTGTAAAAATAGATGATAAAAATTTAAAGTAAAAAAAAATCTTGTAGAAAAGAACTCTTTTAGGGTCAAAAAGTTGATTTAAATTTAGCTTAAATTTTAGCACCACCACTTGATTTAAATAATTTTAGCTAAGGTCACCCTCACAAAAAAATATTCAAAAAGTCCTATAGTCCAAGCATGAGTAAAAAAAAAAAAAAAAATTAAAACTCAATACTTAATTTTCTTGGCCACATGTCTAACCATTAGCTATTAGTTGTTTACCTAGAGGGTAACAATTTTTACTTGGTTAGTCAAGTTAAGTTAGTGATCCAGTTATATTTGACTAAGTCTGGATGACTTAACTTGATTAATGTAAGTTAGGTATTTATAGCTCAGACTTATGTCGATGCACAGACATAAGCATACTGAAGTCCAGGCAGTACCCTATGCATCTCACACCATTCTAAGTATTTTCAAATATAAGCAAATTAACCCTAGGGTACTTGTGAGATGATCTGGTTGAAACTAGGGATACATGATTTCTAGGGGGTAAAATCCTAGGCTAAACTAGATTTTTGAAAAAAAACTAACAAAAGTTGGAATTTTGAAAAATATTTTTCCTAGGATTTTAAAACCAATTTCAAAAACAAGTTGAGAAAATATAGTAAGCAGAAAATAAGTTCTATTCTATTAAGCACATCCCTATTTGTCTTCTAAGTGAACTGAACTCAAGTTCAGGTAAGGGCTTTGTGAATATATCAGCTAGGTTTGATTTTAACTCAACATAGTTAAGTACATTATCACTCTTAGTTACATGATCCCTTACAAAGTGGTATTTTACTTCTATATGTTTAGTCCTTGAGTGGTGAATTGGGTTTTTGGTTAGATTAATTGAACTTATATTATCAATTGAAAATTTTGTTTTATGATATTCTAGTTGATAGTCTTTTAGGGTATGCATCATTCATAATAATTGAGATGCACATTCACCTAGGACTATGTATTTAGCTTCAGTGGTAGATAAAGCAACACAGTGTTACTTTCTGCTTGACCAACTTACTAGGCACTGACTTAGAAATTGACAGCTACCACTTGTGCTTTTTCTATCTAGCTTGCACCCGGCATAGTCTGAGTCAGAATAGTGGTTAGATCAAGGATGTAAGATCTAGGGTACCATAATCCTACATTTAGGGTTCCCTTAATATACCTAAGTATTCTTTTAACGTATGTGAAGTGTGACTCTTTTGCACAAGATTGATATCTTGCACACATACCTACTGCAAAAAGAATGTTCGGTCGACTCATAGTTAGGTACAGTAGATTTCCTATCACACTTTGATAGTATTTCAAGTCTACTGGTTTTCCTTTTAAGTCTGAGTCAATTTTAATGTTGGTAGTCATTGGTGTATTAATAATTTTTGAATTATCCATTCCAAATTTTCTAATTAATTCCTTAGCGTATTTAGTTTGAAAAATATAAATTCCATCTTTGGTTTGTTTAATTTGTAGACCTAGGAAAAAGTTAAGTTCACCTACTATACTCATTTCAAATTCATTTTTCATTAATTTGGTAAATTCTTTTAAAAATTTAGAATTTGTTGAGCCAAAAATTATATCATCTACATATATTTGAGCTATAAATATATCTTTTTCTAAGGTTTTTACAAATAGGGTTGGATCTATTTGACCTTGGTTGAACCCTTTAGATATTAGATAATTGAATAGACGTTCATACCAAGCCCTAGGTTCTTGTTTTAGTCTATATAGCGTCTTTTTTAGCCTAAAGACATGATTTAGATATTCTGAGTCCTCAAATTCGTGGGGTTGACCTACATATATCTCTTCTTTGATAAATCCATTTAAGAAAGCAGATTTTACATCCATTCGATAAAGCTTGAATCCTTTATGTGTTGCATAGGCCAACAGCATCCTAATGGATTCAAGTCTGGCTATAGGGGCATAGGTCTCATCATAGTCTAACCCTTCTACTTGGTTGAACCCTTTAGCTACTAACCTTGCTTTGTTTCTAACTATTTCACCTTGATCATTTAACTTGTTCCTAAAAACCCATTTAGTATCAATTATGGTCTTGTTAATGGGTTTAGGTGCTAATTCCCAGACCTGATTTCTTTCAAATTGGGCTAATTCCTGTTGCATTACTAGTGTTCAGTCTTGGTCAGGTAGGGCTTCGTCTATAGTTTTGGGTTCAATTTTGGAAATCAGGGCTATTTGGCTTAGGTAAAAAGGTTCCTATAGGATGACCTAGTTCTGACTCCTAGAGTTGGATCATCCAAAATTTGGTCAGATGGGTGATTAGTATTTGTTCTTGTTGGTCTTATAGTTAGGTCAGTAATTGGTTCTTGTAATTCACTAGGTTCAAGTGGGATTTCTTCATCATCTTCTAAATTTCTTGAGTTAATATTTTCTATATTGATATTTTCATTTACTACATTAGGTAAGTTATTTTCTTCATCAAAAGTTACATTTGTAGTTTCTTCAACTTTTAGGGTATTTTTGTTGTAAACCCTGTATGCCCTACTAGTTGTTGAGTACCCTAAAAATATTCCTGGGGTTATTTTTGATGTAAATTTTCCTAAATAGTCTTTGGTGTTTAAAATAAATACTTTATAGCCAAATACTTTTAATAGTTTAAGTTAGGAATTTTATTATAATATATTTCATAAGGTGTTTTATTTTGATATTTATTAAGTAAAATTCTATTTTGTATATAACAACTATATTAATTGTTTCAACCCAGAATTGGTTAGATAGTTTGTATTCATTCAACATGGTCCTAGCGACTTCTTGTAGGATTCTATTTTTTCATTCTATTAGACCATTTTGTTGGGGGGTCCTAGGGCATGAGTATTCGTGTTTATAGCCATTAATTTCACAAAATTCAATCAATTTATGGTTTTCAAATTTTCCCCCATAGTCACTTCTAATTCTTTTTATTTGAATGTCTTTTTCATTTTCTATTAATTTGCAAAAGATTTTAAAAACTTTAAAGGTTTCATCTTTAGTTTTTATGAATTTTACCCAAGTAAATCTTGAGTAGTCATCGATTATTACTAAGCAATATTGATTTTTGCTTAGTGACTTGGCTCCGTGTGAATCAAACAAGTCTAGGTGAAGGAACTCAAGTATAGAAGTTGTTTTGTTTAAGTTGGTTAACTTATGGTTTGACTTGGTTTGTTTATCTTGTTGACAAGAATCACAAGTTGAATTTTCAATAAATTTTAATTTAGGCAGACCTCTAACTAAACCATTTTGGCTCATTTTTTAAATGAGTCTAGTATGAGTGTGACCCAGTCTCCTGTGCCACAACTTAATTTCCTCTTGTTGTGTCAATAGACACTCTTGTGAAGAGGTAGGTAGGTCTATTGTATAAATATTCTTTTTCCTAATTCCCTTAAGTGTGATTTCAGGATTATTAATATTCTTAATTATGCATTTAGTTTTTGAAAAAGTGACTAAGTATCATGAGTCACATAACTAGCTAATACTAAGTAAATTGAAACTAAATTGTTCAACTAATAACACATTTCGAATATAAAAATCAGAATTTAATTGGATATTACCTATTCCGATTACCTTAAGGGTTCCGTCGTTGCCGAACGCAACTGACCCTAGGTTCTTGAGTTTCAGTTTAGTGAATTTCAGTCTGTCTCCAGTCATGTGCCTAGAGCATCCACTATCTAGCATCCATTGATCCAATTCTTTATGCTCCTACATAAAGTATTTGATTTGGGTCAATTTGACGGATTTGGAAGATAGTTTGACTGAAATTAACTTTAACGTTCCATCTCACCCAATATAGATGATCAATCATGGTATTCCTATGGGAGTTTGTGAGATGGTTTATTAAGTTAATTGGTTTAAATTATTTTATTTTATTTACCTGATTAAGTTAATTTATTGGATAAGTCGATTAGTTAAGTTAGTTGATTAGATTTTAGTTAATTAAATTGATTAATTAGATTAAGTTAAATTGGATTAAAAGTGATTAAGTTAGTTTAGTTGATTAAGTTAAATTATTAATTAAGTTAGTTAAGTCTATTTAGTTAAATTATTAATTAAGTTAATTAAGTTATTTATTTAAATTATTAATTAAGTTAATTAAGTTTATTTAGTTAAAATTGACTAAGTTCAACCTAGATTCATCTCACCCGATTCTAAGTTATCAATCAGGGAACCTTGAGTAGCTTTGTGAGATGATTATCTTAATTTAGATTATTTCTAAGGATAAATTTACATTTGAGTTAAATTTAGGTTTTCCAATTGGTTAATTAAATATACATTTCGAAGATTGGCTCCCAGGCTATGGCGAGACACTATGCCTTCTTGGGTATGAGATCATCCACCACTTCTAGACAGAACCTTTCAAAGAAAATATATATTTAATTTCTCTTTTGAAACCCCTAATTTTAACTAAACAAGTGTAAATTACGCCTAGGTCCTTAATCTATCCTAGTCTAAATATGCTTATTACAAGGAAAAAGTAAACAAGCATCAAGCAATTTTATCTATGTATTAAGATAGTTTTCTATTGGCTCCCCCTGGATCATAGCCTCGATATGGTCTATCAAGGTAATGTACTTGATCCTTGGGGACTCAATATTGACAAAGTCCAACTTGATTGATCAAGTTGGACTTAGGTACCCATTCTTGGACTATCTTTCTACTCGGTCTGTTAACAAGCGATAAATAAGACCGATATTTTTTTTAGTTCTAAATCCTAGTCCAGATCGATTGTATACGACTTTCTGATTTCCAAGAATCAAGTCAAGATTCTTGGAACCCAGTATAAACCGTTCCAATGCAAACTTCAAATCTTTGACTTGACTTTTCAGGTTGGAATTCTCTTCCTCAATCTTTTGGACTTGAGTTGAGGTTCCAGTCCGAACTGGGTCAGCCAAGGATTCAGTATTAGTCACTTATTTAAGGGATGTTACTTTCTTTAGAAGCGACTTGATCCGAACATTAGACTTAGCTAGTTTATGTATTAAGTAATTTATTAAATTATACAAACGAAATGTACTTACAGAGGGGTTCAACCCTTTAGAAACGGATATGGATCCGTGGCTTCTCTCGGACTCAGTTTTCTATTCGTTTTCACTTCCGGATTAGTTGATTTTATCCCGGGCCGTCATTGTGAGGAAACTCGTCTGTTCGAGTTCTTCACCGTTGGACTCTTCTGAGGAAGACTCGTCCCAAGTCGCTTTCAGGGCCTTCTTCCTTCTTGGTTTCTTCGCATCTTTCTAGTTCAACTAGTTGGCCTTGATGTGCCCCTTTTGGTTGCATCCGTAGCACGTCACCTCGAACTTCACCTTTGGTTGGGCCTCCTTAGACTGGATTACCTTTTTGACATCCTTCTTGTTGAAGCCCCTCTTCTTTCTGTAGAGTTCCTCACCAGGTTGACGAGTTTGACAGTGAGCTTGTCGTCATCATCGTCCAAATTTGGTTCTTCTTCTGATTCTGATTCGGTTCTGCGCTTTGTTTTAGCTTTTCTGGCTCTTCTTGTACCTACAACCAAAGCTATACCCTTCTCGGCTGGGCGTGAGTTAATATGTTCATGTAATTCAAATTCTGCAAATAACTCATCTAACTTGATTGAAGAGAGATCCTTAGAAACCTTGTATGCATCAACCATGGATGCCCACAAGGTATTCCTCAGAAAGGCGTTTAAGGCATACCTCCATATGTCGTGGTTCTCCGCCCTTTGGCCGATTGCGTGGAGTCCGTTCAATAGGTCTTGTATGTGGGCGTGTAGTTGGCTTGCCGTTTCATTTTCCTACAATTTAATGTTATATAGTTTATTTAAAATAAGGTCTATCTGTTGCTTACCTTTGTGTCTGATGTACCCTCGTGTAGTTCGATCAGCTTTTGCCACAACTTCATTGCACTTGAGAAAGGTCCTACTCTGTTGAGTTCCACCTTTGTCAGGTCACACTGGAGGGTGCAGGTCGGTTTGGCATTTGCTTCTACCATCTTGATTAGGGTTGCATCCCAGTTCTCACAAGGTATCAGTTTGTCGACGCCGTCAGTTGGAAGTTTGAGTCTGATCTTGATGATCATCCACATCTCGAACTGGGTCTGCAGGTACGACTCCATTCGGCCCTTCCAATAGCCGAAGTCTTCTCCGGTGAAGAGCGGTGGGCGGACAGTGTTGTAGCCTTCTTATTGAGCCATTGAAAGCTTGCGCACACAAAAACAAGAAAAATCTATTCCAAGACTTGGTCTTGGATTAGTAGTGCGGGATATAAAAAAAATGAACTCGAGTGGTGTTGCACCAACTTCGAGCAAAAATCGATTCGATAAAGATAGATCGGAATATAGCAATTATACTAATTCTGATCGACTCCGAAAAATTGAAAATACCACAAAAAACTTGCTTGAAAGGTGGTTTCACCTATTCGAAGCGACCCCGCTTTGATACCAATTGTTGGATCAAGAAGAGCTAGAGGGGCGGTGAATAGCGCTCGTGGCTTTCACTTGCAATTTTAAAATTATCGAGAATAAACTCACAGCGGAAATAAGACAAAGGCAAACACAAAGAACAAAGACACTAAATTTTTTAGTTGGTTCGGAGCCTTGGGCGACTTCTACTCCAAGGCCCGCGATCGTTGATCGCTTTCGGTGGGCAATCACTATCAATCCGTTAATCTCTTACAACTTAAAATTACAAGTGCTGAATAAAGAATTACAATATTGACAACAAAAAATATGAGGAAAGTTAGTCATCAGTTGTCGGAGCAGCGAAGCGTCGTTTGAGCGTTCGGAGCAGCGTACAAGTGCACAGGATGTTCTATTCGAGTTCATTCTGAAGCTGCTTCCCGAGCCTCCTTTTATAGGCTCCGCAGGACTGATTCAAATCCTCAAAGCTCGAGATCATGTTTGACTCGAGGTGGATCGGTTGACCAATCTCCATGTTCGGTCGATCGATCAGATGATCTCCTCCTCATCCGATCCGCTTGATCCGCTGGCTCCGCTTCGATCTGGTCAACTCCTATCTCCGGTTTGATCGACCGATAACCAGGTTCGGTCGACTGATCCCCTGGTCAAGCCCGATCCACTTGCTGGAAAACTGTCCTGCTACTTGGGGGTTCGGTTGACCAATCCTGGTCAGTTCTACCCCTGTACAAAATGTTAATCTCCTGCAAAACAGAGTTAGAACATAACATATAATATATTAGAAAAATAAGTTTGGCAGTCTTCGGACTATCCAGTTCTGACTTTGGATTTCTGACCGGAAACCCTAGGTCGAACGGACGCCTACTGTTCCCTCCGCGGGGAACACGTCCTCACCTACTCCACTTAGCAGAGCATACCTGGTGCCAATTCGGTCCTCCAGACTGACTAAACTTTCTGCCTAGGGTTACCACCCCTAGGACCTAGGGTTACCACCCCCTAGGGTTTTTCACTACCTAGGGTTACCTCCCCTTAGGACCTAAGGTTACCCCCCTTTAGGATTTCCACCACCTAAGGTTACCAATCTATATGACCTAAGGTTACGGCCCCTTAGGGTTTTCCTCCACCAAGGGTTACCACCCCTAGGACTTTCCACCTGCCTAACCGCAGTTAGGGCTTTCCTGAAAGACCTCATTCACACATGTTAGATAACAAAACAACTTAACTTTGAATCTCTTTGTCATTATCAAAACTTAGGTTCGATCGTCGAATGCTTCCCGCACCAACAAAATGGACTCGATATTGAGTCAAGTGAAAGCCCTAATAGTTGATCCGATATCGAGTGGTTAAATCCAAACAAGTCTGAAGGACCTGATGTTTGACAGGTGAGTTGAGGTGAAATACCAGAGGTAGTGCAATGAGATCATGTCCTAGTAGGGGCAAACCTTAGGCGTTGATCTAATTAAAGAAACCAACAGAGATTTCTAAGTTGAGATCAAGATAGTCCTAACTGTCATACTCATGTATTTTTAATATCTATAATCTAACTCTGTGTTGCAGAATCATATGACCACTTAAACTTTAAAGGGTCATAACTTTTGACTCAGAATTTGAAATCAAACTCTATCAAGGGCTATGCATTTAGAACTCAGATATCTTCATTTGAATAAGGGTTTGGTCGACTGAATAAGAGGTTCAATTGACCAATCTAGCCATTTTATCAATTGACTAATAAATGGGATCAGTCGACCAATCCATAAAAGGAAACGACAAAAAATCAAATCGAATCATCGCGTGAATGGAAACTCAGATATTTAGTTGACTAATAAGCATGATTATTCGACCCAACACTGAAAATCATAGGATTGCTGTTGGATCGAGACATGCTAGAGGGGGGGGGGGGTGAATAACACTTGTGGCTTTCACTTTTCGTATTAAAAAAACTATCGAGTAAATGCAGCGGAAATTAAAACACAACACAGAAGGACACCAAGTGGTTTTACTTGGTTCGAAGTCTCGGGCGACTCCTACTCCAAGGCACATGCTCATTAAGTGTTTACTTTGGGTAATCACTATAATCGCGCAAGTATTACAAAAGTTATTACAATAACAGTAATGGAAAAACTATACCAACAACAAAGAAATGAAACTTCGCAGCTTCAGGTCATTGGGGTCTTATTATAACTCAGTCGGATCGTCTCGTTGGCAGTGCGTAGCTAAAAGATGGCTCAGAATGTGTTAAATACATGCTGCTACTTGAGACCTTCTTATAAATCCCAGTGAGGGCACCTTCAACCTCCTTGAGGGTGCCCTCAACTCCGTCAATTCCGCAGTGAAGATAAGGGTTGAATAGGTCGCAACATATCCTCTTGAAGGCGCCTCGATCTCCCTTGAGGGTGCCTCCAGTGCCGTCCGAGGCGCCTCAGCACTCCTTGAGGGTGCCTCTAGCTTGGCTTCCTGCACAGCTTCTGCCAAAGCATTCGAGGCGCCTCCAAGCTCCATGGAGGCACCCGAACACTGTTCATTGTAGTTTTAAGTGCCTCTTTTGCTTCCTACAAGATACGTTAGTCCCAAAATACCCTGCAACACAAAGTTAACACATAATAATTAGATAAACAAAGATGTTTGGCAGTCACCGGACTGTCTAGTTCTGACTTCAAATTTTCGACCTGAAACCTTAGATCGAACCGACGCCTACTGTTCCCTCAGCAGAGAACACGTCCTCACCTACTCCACTAAGGAGAGTATTCCTGTTTCCAGTCTGGTCCTCCAGACCGACTGAACGTTTGCTCAGCGCCTGAGTCTTCAGGTCCTTCCGCTGGATGCCCGCTCCACGACCCGTCCAAACTTTCCACCTGGTTCGCGACACCAGGACTTTCCACCTAGAGTATCCGACTCTAAGAATTTTGCCCAAAGATCTCCACCCACCAAGGCTTTCTGCCTAGGGTTACCACCCCCTAGGACTTAGGGTTACCACCCCCTAAGGTTTTCCTGCTCGCCTAACCGCAGCTAGGACTTTTGCCTAAGATACATTAGGACTTTTCCTGCAAGCTCATTCAACACATTAGATCACAAATAATCTTAACTTTGAATCCTTTGCCATTATCAAAATCCAGGTTCGATCGTCGGATGCTTCCTGCACCAACAATCTCCCCCTTTTTCATTATGGCAACAAAAATTTAAAGTTAAGTAAAAAAACATAAAGAATAAAGAAATAATGTTGTAAAGAATTTTAGAACAACGCAAGCATGACAGTACAACAAAAATTTAAATGCAAAGCAAAGCTCCCCTTTAATAAAGGCTTAAGTAAAAAAAATTTAAATGCAAAGCTCCCCCTTAATAAAAGTTTAAGTGAAAAACTCTCTGTAACGTCCCACCTTTCTACACTACTACTACTCTCTAAAGGTGACCGTTACTTGACTACTAACTCTACTTAACCGGTATGATTAAAAATCACATAGAAACTCTACCAAAAAATTTCGGCAGAGTCTCCCCTGTACCGGTGACCCCAAACTGGGATACATTACATGTATACTCAGCCACAGGCGGCTGGAACATATAATTTCACAACCACGCAGTATAATAGCACAATAAAAATATGAAACTACTCTAGCAATGGCAAACAACCATATCACTCCAACAATAGGAGGTATCAAACTACAATGCGGAAATAAACTCAATTACAATCTCAACTTCATAATAACATAAGCTAAAACTCTAAACAGGTAGGTCCTGAAAATTCACTAGCGAACTCTGGATCTCTCCATAGTCCTGGCATCACACACACTGTCGCAGCATCTCCTTGTCGCCTTCCTTCTTATACTTTTCCTTTTCCTTTATCTGCAGTAGGAGGAAAATAGTATCTATAAGCTAAAAGCTTAGTAAGTGCTATCCTACTCACAAAAACTCGATATGCATGTATATAAATAAGAACATGCTAAAACTGAAAGCTAACATGTAAAACTACTCATGCTCATAAATAGCAAAGAAATCAACTAACTGAAAAGCTAACATGTATAGCTACTCATGCTCATAACTAGCAAAGGAATCTAACTAACTGAAATACTAAACATGTATAGCTAATCATGCTCATAAACCAATAAAGGAATCATACTAACTGAAATGCTAAACATGTATAGCTAATCATGGAACTATCATGTGTATCAATAAGAAACTGAACTGATACATAAGCTGAACTAATTAATGCTAAACTGAGTCTAACTTGTATTCACATAACTAATTTGTGAAGTTTTGAAAACTATTTACATAATAGATCAAAATAGTAATCATGCTGCTGATGGGCCCGGCAACTGTAACTAAATCCGGGATTGCAAGTTCCGAATCTAGTAGGGTTTACTAGGTTATCTAAACCTAGGGACGACTGTGGGAGCCCAACCCAATGGATATCTAATCCAGTACAGTGCCACTACTGAAAATAAAATACTGATTTCATAGCTAATTAACTTATCTTGCTTTAACTAGGTTATCTGAACCTAGAACTAGGTTGTCTGAACCTAGAGGCGACTGTGGGAGCCCACCCATTGGACCGTAGTCCCATATAAGCTGAAGCAAGACTAACTAAGTTATTTTAAATGCTTCTACTGCATTTACTGAGCTATTAAAATGCCTACTGTAACATTATATTGAGCTAAGCATTTTATCAAGCACTTGGTGTGCACTAGAACACACCCTACATACTGAAAATCTGTATACAAAGCTTAACATAAAGCTGCATGCAAAGCTTAACAAAAATCTGCATATTAAGCCTATCAAAATCTGCATACTTTACTTATAAAAATCTGCATGCTATAAAAATAGAACTGCTCATGTTATTCCAATGGCAAATGGGAAACTAGAACAACTTAAGCATGCTGTGAAAGTAAAACCAATTCAACTACTAGGCATGCAATAGAATCTAGAAAATAAAGGAATCGTTGCTGCATGGAATTAACAGAATATCATGCTTCATCAGGAAATACTAAACAGCAATGAAAACTAAAACTGCTCATGTGTATCCAGTAATAAAGAAAACTGATCATGCTCAACTCATAGCAATTAACAACTGCACATGCTCAATAATATGCTTAAACCATTCTACAACTTCAGTGCATGAATAGAGTCTAATAGCAAAACAAAAAGAACTGCTCATACCCAACTAGTAGCAAATGAAACACTGCATACGTTCAGCTAATGGTAAATAAAAACTGGTGTTTATTTCGGCCTAAGTGAATGCATGTGCCTCTATTCTTTTAATTAGTTGGAAAGGATTAAGTCATTTATGCATAGAGTTGAGTTCTCTATTGCTTCCTCTTTTCATATGTCAAATACTGATACTTGGATATAGACCCTAATGAGATATAATACTCAAGTCTGAATATCATAGGTTTAGTTCACAATCATAATGACTTAGATCAACAATCTAACAATTCAAACACCTCAAGGAAAAGATGATACTGCTACTAAAGAGTTGATACATGATATACTGGAACCAGAACTTAATGGGTCTACACATTCTAAATTCTTTCCAACTAAATAAAGCATAAAGAGAAGTTGTTGCTGTTAAACGGGATTTACTATGACAGAACTTGGGAGATCTACATATTCTCAATTTGTTCCAACCAAGCAAAACATAAGGGACAAAATTGCTATTGCTACCACAGGTTGGAACGTAACATGAATCACTTCCAACATAACAAAGCATAAGGAAAGAATGTGCTACTGCTAACCTTGATTTATTAAGAAATCTGTAACTAAAACACTATACTACGAGATCAGTGAATCTAAAACCATATAACACCTATTTTCATTGTCTAGCAGTGAAAATCCGAAACCCTTAAACTACATATGAACTGATCATGTCCTTTAAGATCACCATAGAAAAACCTAACTCAAAGTCGGAATTACCAATTATAAGGCCTGAAGGAAGAAAACAACCCTATGCCTAACCTAAACAATTCATCTCCTTACTTTGAAGTTCACGGCAGCAAACTTCTAAAGCAACAAGATCTAAACTCTACCGAATCCAAACTACAATTCGAAACAACACAATCTGTTTCCCTTCTTTAAAATTCTCGACAACAAAGTGAAATAATTCTGCTTAGTGAAGAAAAACTAGGGTTCACGGCATCAAGATGTGAAACTAGGGTTCACGTGTGCTTCGGAAGAAAAGTGAGAAACTAAAGAAATTCGGAGCTATCCTACTGCAGGTGAGAAGCAACTCACCGCGTGTTCTTGGATTCAAACCGAGGAAAAGGGGTTCTAGGGTTCGGAGACGGTGAAGATCTCGGCGACTTCTTGGTGTTTCCGAGCTCCCCTCGTCGAGGTGGTCATGCACGGGTGGAGACCGGCCGGAAAAACCCTTCGCCGGCACCGGAGATCGAGCCCTACCGCCTGTTTCTTCGTTTCCGCCGCGAGAGAAAAACGCCGTCGCGAGAGGAGGAGAGGAGAAGATTTTCTCACGGGGAAAACCTAAGTTCTCTTCTTATAACTTTAATATTCTGTTAACTAACTATTGCTTAAATACAACTTGATTCGGGTTTTATTAACAAACCCGCGGCTGGTCTGTTGGTGGGCTGCGTTCTGCTTAAAGCCCAACACGAGGGATCGAATCCCAGCTGCAACCATTTTATTTCCTATTATTTTACTGTTCCTAACTATTACTTAAATATATATCGCTCCATATATAATTAATAAAATGAGCGTAGCTCAGCTGGTTGGGCCGGTTTTGCTTGGGTCAGTCCGACTCGAGGTCGTGGGTTCGAATCTCACCTTCAACGTTTTTTATCAAAACTTCTTTCTTTTTGTAACCCTATTAAACGACCTCCAAAAATTACATAAAAATACTCTAAAAATTCCTAAAAATCTCTAGAATATTTTAAAAGTATTTCCAAATATTTTTATGGACATTTGGAACTTGAAATAAGGAAAATTGGGTCGTTACACTCTCCCTTAATAAAAACTCCTCTCTTTTTTTTTTTTTGAATATTTGAATTTTCATATACTCTCCCCCTTTGCCATATATAAAAAAAACAGCAAAAAGAAGGTATAAAAAGTTGAGAAGTTGATCATAGGCCTTAGTTTAGCTTTAAAAGTACACAGCTAATTACTGGTTTTAGCTTTTAAAACTTAGATTTTAGAAGGTTTTGATAAAACTTAGCTTTTAGAATAAATTTAATAGAAAATATTTTGATAAAAACTTAGCTTTTAGAATAAATTTTCTTGTAGACTTTTTAGCTAAGTGAATGAATAGAAAAACATTTATCAAAAGTTAAGTAGGGAGCTTAGTTCTTTTAAAAATAATTTGATTTTTGAGAAAATACTTATATTTTTAAAAAACTTTTCCTTAAAATTTTTTTCAGAAACTAAGTTTGGAAAGAAGTTTGAAGGGTAATTTAGCAAAAACTTTAGTTTAAAAAGAGCGAACAAAAATATTTGATAAAACTTTAAGGAAAGATTTTAGAGATTCAAAAATTAATCTTACTTAGTTAACTTTTGAAAAATACTTAGCTTAAATAGTATCAACTTGTAAAACTTTAGCTAAGGCCACTTTCACTTAGAATAAAAAACAAGTAAGTCAAATTTAAAAATTTAGTTATCTTTTCCAAAAGTCCTAAAGTCCAAGCATGAGTAATTAAAACTAAATTTTCTTATCCAAATATCTAACCATTAGCTACTAGCTTCTTACCTAAAAGGTAATAGCTTTCACTTAGTTAGTCAAGTTAAGTCAGTGATCCAGTTAGATTTGACTAAGACAGGATAACTTAACTTGATTAATGTAAATTGATATTTATTGCCCAGACTTATGTCGATGCATAGACATAAGTATTCTTAAATCCAGGTAGTACCCTTTGTATCTCACACCATTCTAAGTGTTTTCATACACAAGCAAGTTAAACCTAGTGTGCTTGTGAGATGCTCTGGCTGAAATCTAGGGGTACATGCTTTCTAGGGGGTAAATTCCTATGCTAAGTCCAAATTTTTGAAAATTAACAAAATTGGGATTTTAAAAAAAATATTTTTCCTAAAATTTTTAAAGACAATTTTAAAATTAGACTGATTTTAAAAGCATACTTTTTCAGAAAGCATAGATAATTTTTTAAAAGTAAGTTCTATTCTACCATGCATATTCCTATTTATCTTGTAAGTGCACTGAACTTAAGTTCAGGTAAGGGCTTTGTAAATATGTCAGTCAGGTTTGATTTGGACTCAACATAGTTAAGCACAATATCACCCTTAGCTATGTGATCCCTTACAAAGTGGTGTTTTACTTCTATATGTTTAGTCCTTGAGTGGTGAATTGGGTTCTTGGTTAGATTGATTGAACTTATATTATCAATTGAAATTTTCATATTTTGATATTCTAGTTGATAGTCTTTCAGGGTATGCATCATGCATAATAGTTGAGATGCACATTCTCCTAGGGCTATGTACTCAGCTTCAGTAGTGGATAAAGCAACACAGTGTTGCTTTCTGCTTGACCAACTTACTAGGCACTGACCTAGAAATTGACAGCTATCGCTTGTGCCTTTTCTATCCAGTTTGCACCCGACATAGTCTGAGTCAGAATAGCCAAATAGATCGAAGGTGCAAGTCATAGGGTATCAGAGTCCTATATTTAGGGTTCCCTTAATATATCTAAGTATTCTTTTAACGTTTGTTAAGTGTGACTCTTTTGCACAAGATTAGTATCTTACACACATACCTACTATAAAAAGGATATCAGGTCGACTTGCAGTTAGGTATAGTAGACTTTTTATCGCACTTCAGTAGTGCTTCAAGTCTACTAATTTTCCTTCTAAGTCATAGTCAATTTTAATGTTAGTAGCCATTGGAGTATTTATATTTTTTGAATTTTTCATTCCAAATTTCCTAATTACTTTCTTAGCATATTTTGTTTGGAAAATATAAATACCATCTTTGGTTTGTTTAATTTTTAGGCCTAAGAAAAAATTGAGTTCTCCTACCAGGCTCATTTCAAATTCATTTTCCATTAACATGGTAAATTCTTTTAAAAATTTAGTGTTGGTTGAACAAAAAATTATATCATCTACGTAAATTTGGGCTATAAAAAATATCTTTTTCTAAGATTTTTACAAGTAGGGTTGGATCTATTTGACCTTGGTTAAACCCTTTAGATATTAGATAATTTGATAATCATTCATACCACGCCCTAGGTGCTTGTTTTAGTCCATATAAGGCTTTCCTTAACCTAAAGACATGGTTTGGGTGGTTCAAATCCTCAAATCCTGGGGGTTGACTTACATAGACCTCTTCCTTAATGAACCCATTTAAGAATGCGGATTTCACATTCATTTGGTATAACTTGAATCCTTTGTGTGCTGCATAGGCCACCAACATCCTAATAGATTCAAGTCTAGCTACAGGTGCATAGGTTTCATCATAGTCTAACCCTTCTACTTGGCTGAACCCTTTTGCTACTAACCTAGCTTTGTTCCTTACTATCTCACCTTGATCATCCAATTTATTTCTAAATACCCATTTAGTGTCAATTATGGTTTTATTAATGGGTTTAGGTACTAGTTCTCAGACCTGGTTTCTTTCGAATTGAGCTAACTCTTCTTGCATTGCTAGTATCCAATCTGGTCTGGTAGGGCTTCGTCTATAGTTTTGGGTTCAATTTTGGAAATAAGGGCTATTTGACTTAGGTTTCTATAAGATGATCTAGTTCTAACTCTTAGAGTTGGGTCACTCAAAATTTGGTCGGATGGGTGATTAATACTTGTTCTTGTTGGTCTTATATTTGGGTCAGTAACTGGTTCTTGTGATTCACTAGGTTTAAGTTGAATTTTTTCATCATCTTCTATATTTCTTGAGTTAATATTTTCTATATTAATATTTTCATTTAACAGGTTAGGCATTTTATCTTCTTCATCAAAAATCACATTGGTTGTTTCTTCAACTTTTAGGGTCTCTTTGTTATAGACTCGGTAAGCTCTACTAGTTGTGGAGTACCCTAAAAAGATTCCTAGAGTTGATTTTGATGTGAATTTGCCTAAGTAGTCTTTGGTATTAAGTATGTGCACTTTATACCCAAATATTTTTAAATAGATTAAGTTGAGAATTTTATTAATAAATTTCATATGGTGTTTTGTTTTGAATTTTATTAATTAAAATTCTATTTTGTATATAACAGGATGTATTAATTGCTTCAGGCCAAAATTGATTAGATAAATTATATTCATTTAATATGGTTCTAGCAGTTTCCTGCAGGGTTCTATTTTTACGTTCTACTAGACCATTTTGTTGGGGGGTTCTAGGGCATGAATATTCGTGTTTATATCCGTTTATTTCACAAAATTCAATAAATTTATGGTTTTCAAATTCTCCCCCATGGTCACTTCTAATTCTTTTTATTTGAGTGTCTTTTTCATTTTCTATTAATTTACAAAAGATTTTAAAGACTTCGTAGGTTTCATCTTTAGTTTTTAGAAATTTTATCCAAGTAAATCTTGAGTAGTCATCGATTATCACTAAGCAATATTGATTTTTGCTTAGTGACTTGACTCCATGTGAATCAAACAGGTGTAAGTGTAGGAGCTCAAGTATTGAATTAGTTATATTTAAGTTGGTTAACTTGTGGGTTGACTTGGTTTGTTTACCCTGTTAACAAGCATTACAAATTGAACTTTCTATAAATTTTAGTTTGGGCAGACCTTTAACCAAACCATTTTGACTCATTTTGAAATGAGTCTAGTATGAGTGTGATCCAGTCTTCTGTGCCACAATTTGGTTTCCTCTTGTTGTGTCAATAGACACTTTAGTGAAGAGGATGGTAGGTCAATTGTATAAATATTTTTTTTCCTAATTCCCCTAAGTGTGATTTCAGGATTTTCAATGTTTTTAATTAAGTACTCAGATTTTGAAAATGTGACTAAGTATCCTGAGTCACACAACTGACTAATACTAAGTAAATTAAAATTGAATTGATCAACCAGTAGAACCTTTTGAATATAAAAATCAAAACTTAATTGAGTATTACCTGTTCCGATTACCTTAAGGGTTCCATCTTGTCGAATGCAACTAACCCTAGGTTCTTGAGTTTTAGCTTAGTGAATTTCAATCTATCTCCAGTCATGTGCCTGGAGCATTCACTATTTAGCATCCATTGATCCAAATCTTTATGTTCCTACACATAAAGTATTTGATTTGGGTCAATTTACTGGATTCAAGAGATAGTTTGATTGAAATCAACTCCTTAATGTTCCATCTCACCCAGTCTAGATGATCAAACATAGTATTCCTATGGGTGATTGTGAGATGATTTATTAAGTTATTTAGGTTTAAGTTATGAATTAGATTTTGTTAAATTAATTAGATTAGGTTATTTAATTTGATTAAGTTAATTAATTAGGTTAATCTGATTAAATAGGTTAATTTGATTAAGTTAATAGTTACGTTAATTAATTTGATTAAGTTAATATTTAAATTAATTACTTTGATTAAGTTAATAGTTAAGTTAATTAATTTGGGTAAGTTAATTAATTAGGTTAATTTGCTTAAATTAATTTGATTAATTTAATTAATTAGGTTAAGTTAATTAATTTAGTTAATTAGTTAAGTTAGCTAATTAGTTGTAAAATAATTTTTATTAAGTTATGTTTAATTACATTAATTAAATTAAGATTTAAATTGTATTGAACTGAAGGTTCAAATTGAATTGAATTGAGTTTAATTAAATTTGACTAAGTTCATCCTAGATCCATCTCACCAAATTCTGAGTTATCAAACAGGGAACTTTATGTATTTTTGTGAGATGGTTAACTTTAATTTAGATTATATCTAAGGATTAATTTACATTTGAGTTAGACTTAGATTTTTTAATTAGTCAATTAAATACACATTTCAAGGATCAACTCCCAGGCTATGGCGAGGCACTAGTCATTCTTAGGTATGAGATTATCTACCACTTCTAGACAGAGCATTTCAAAGAAATTATATATTTAATTTTCTTTTTGAAACTCCTAGGACTAACCAATCAAGTGTAAATTACGCCTGAGTCCCTAATCTAACCTAATCTAAGCATATAATAAAAGCAGGAAAAATAAAGTAATCATCAAATAATTCTTATTTATTTATAAAGATAGTTTTTCTATCGACTCCCCCTGGATCATAGCCTCGATATGGTCTATCAAGGTAATGTATTTGATCCTTGGGGACCCAATAATGACCTAGTCCAATGTGATTAACTAAATTAGACTTAGGTACCCATACTTGGACTACCTTTCTATTTGGTCTGTTAACAAGTGATAAATATGAATGATATTTCCTTTTAGTCTTAAATCCTAGTTCGGATCTATTGTATACGACATTCTGTTTTCCAAGAATCAAATCAAGATTCTTGGAACCCAGTGTAAACCGTTCCAATGTGATCTTCAAATCCTTGACTTGAGTTTTCAGGCTGGAATTCTCTTCTTCAAGCTTTTGAGCTTGAGTTGAGATTTCAGTCTGAATAGGGTCAGTCAAGGATTCGGAGTTAGTCTCTTCTTTAAGGGATGTTACTTCCTTTAGAAGTGATTTGATCTGAACGTTAGATTTAGCTAATTCATGCATAAGATAGTTGACTAAGTTATATAACCGAGAGGTACTTACAGAGGGGTTAGGCCCTTCGAAAACGGATACAAAACCGTGGCTTCTCTCAGACTCAGCTTCCGATTCGTCCTCGCTTTCAGAATCATTGATTTGGTCCCGGGTCGTCAATGCAAGGAAGCTCGTCTGTTCGAGCTCTTCATCGGACTCTTCTGAAGAAGACTCGTCCCAAGTTGCCTTTAAAGTTTTCTTCTTTCTTTACTTCTTTGACTCCTTTTGATTCGGACAGTTGGCTTTGATATGCCCCTTTTGATTGCAGCCGCAGTAGGTTACTTCGAACTTCATCTTGGAACTTGGTTGAGCCTCCTTGGACTGGATCACCTTCTTGACGTCCTTCTTGTTGAAGTCCTTCTTCTTTTTGTAGAGCTTTCTTACCAGATTGACGAGTTCGGTTGTGATCTTGTCATTGTCATCATCTGAGTCTGGTTCTTCTTCTGACTCTGGTTCAGTTCTGCATCTTGCATTTGGTTCGCGTGCTTTGCTTGTACCTACAATCAAAGCTATACCCTTCTCGATCGATCGAGCGCTAATTTGTTCATGCAATTCAAATTCAGCAAACAATTTGTCTAGTTTAATTAAAGATAGATCCTTAGATACCTTGTAAGCATCTACCATGGATGCCCACAAGGTATTCCTCAGAAAGGCATTTAGGGCGTACCTTAAGATGCCACGATTCTCTACTTTCTGTCCGATTGCGTGGAGTCTGTTGAGCAGATCTTATATACGGGCATGGATTTGGCTAGCCGTCTCACCTTCCTGCATTTTAATATTATATAATTTATTAAGTAGTAAGTCACGCTCACTTACCTTTGTATCGGGCATGCTCTCGTGCAACTCGATCAGCTTTTGCCACAATTCTTTAGCGCTCGAGAATGGGCCAACGCGGTTCAGCTCCTCTTTGGTTAAGCCGCACTGAAGTGTACAGGTTTCTTTGGCGTTTGCTTCTACCTTCTTTATTAGAGTTGCATCCCAATTCTCGCACGATATCAGTTTGTTGTTGCCGTCAGTTGGGAGTTCAACACCAGTCTTGACGATCATCCATACTTCGAAATGAGTCTGAAGGTACGACTCCATTCGGCCCTTCCAGTAGCCGAAGTCTTCTCTGATGAAGAGTGGAGGTCGGGTTGTACTATAGCCTTCTTGAAGAGCCATAGAAACTTGCACAAGGAAAACAACAAAAAGAAACTTGTCCCAGGACTTCATCCTGGATTAGTAGTGTGAGTTAAACAAAATCTAACACACGATCTCGAGTGGTGTTGGACCAACTTTGAGAAAAATTTGATTACGAAAAAGAATCGAAGGGCGGCAAGAATACTGATTCCGATCGACTTCGAAAAACTAAAAATCACCACAAAAAATATGCTTGACTGGTGGTTGCACCAAATCGAAGCGACCCCACTCTGATACCAATTGTTGGATCGAGACGTGCTAGAGGGGGAGTGAATAGCGCTCGTGGCTTTCACTTTTCGTATTCGAAAAACTATCGAGTAAATGTAGCGAAAATTAAAACACAATACAGAAGGACACCAAGTGTTTTTTACTTGGTTTGGAGCCTGGGACGACTCCTACTCCAAGGCCCACGCTCGTTGAGTGTTTACTTTGGGTAATCACTATAATCACGCACGTATTACAAAAGTTATTAAAATAACAGTAATGGAAAAACTACACCAACAACAAAGAAATGAAACTTCGCAACTTCGGGTCGTCGGAGTCTTATTGTAGCTTAGTCAGATCGTCTCGTTGGCAGTGCGCAGCTGAAAGATGGCTCAGAATGTGTTAAATCCATGCTGCTGCTCGAGACCTTCTTATAAAGCCCATTGAGGGTGCCTTCAACCTCCTTGAGGGTGCCCTCAACTCTGCCGATTCTGCAGCGAAGATAAGAGTTGAACAGGTCACAGCCTATCCTCTTGAAGGCATCTTGATCTCCCTTGAGGGCACCTCCAATGTCGTCTGAGGCGCCTCAGCACTCCTTGATGGCACCTCTAGCTTGGCTTCCTGCACGGCTTCTGCCAAAGCATCCAAGGCGCCTCCAAGCTCGATGGAGGTGCCCCGGACACTGTTCATCCGGGTTTTAAGTGCCTCTTTTGCTTCCTGCAATATACGTTAGTCCCAAAATACCCTGCAACACAAAGTTAGTACATAATAATTAGATAAACAAAGATGTTTGACAGTCACCGGACTGTCCAGTTTTGACTTCGGATTTTCGATCGAAAATCCTAGGTCGAACCGACACCTACTGTTCCCTCAGCGGGGAACGCGTCCTCACCTACACCACTCAGGAGAGTATACCTGTTTCCAGTCTGTTCCTCCAGACCGACTGGACTTTTACTCAGCGCCCGAGTCTTCAGGTCTTTCCATTGGACGTTGGCTCCATGACCCATCCAGACTTTCCACCTGGTTCGCGACACTAGAACTTTCTGTTGGTGCGGGAAGCATCCGACGATCGACCGTTGTTTTGATAATGGCAAAGGAATTCAAAGTTAAGTTGTCTTGTGATCTAACATACTTAATTGAGTGTTTCAGGAAAGTCTTAGCTGCAGTTAGGCAGGTGGAAAACCCTAGGGGGTGGTAACCCTAGGTTATAGGGGGTGGTAACTCTATGCGGAAAGTCTTGGCGGGTCGAGAGCTTCAGGCAAAAGTCCTAGGGGGGTAACCCTAGGTGGAAAGTCCTGGTGTCGCGAACCAGGTGAAAGATTGGACCAGCCGGGAAGAGGAAGTCCAGCAGAAAGTCCGGAAGCTTCAAACGCTGAGCAAAAGTCCAGTCGATCTGGAGGATCGCACTGGCAACAGGTAAATCTCCTGAGTGGAGTAGGTGAGGACGCGTTCCCCGTAGAGGGAATAGTAGGCGTCGGGTCGACCTAGGGTTTCCGGTTGGAAATCTGAAGTCAGACCCGGACAGTCCGACGACAGTCAACTATATCCATTATATATGTTTCTGTGTTAACTTTGTTTTGCAGGGTTTGTGTTTTGGACTAACACAATTTGCAGGAATAAAGAAGCAACTTAGACCTCGGATGAACAGTATCCGAGGCGCCTTGGGTGCTAGCCGAAGTCAGCTGTCCAGAAACACTGGAGGCGCCCTATAAGGACTTAAAGGCGCCTTGGAGCTAGGGTTCAAGGTGCCTTGGACTGGCCTTTAAGGCGCCTTGAGGAGGATAAGCACAGAAGGAGTCTGCGTTGATCTATGCGGCTGAATCAGCTCGTTGGAGGCGCCTCGGACATCCTTGGAGGCGCCTCCAGCACTGTTTATAAGGGGACTTTGAACAGCAGCTCAGAACAACTTCTTCCAAGCGATCTTTCTGCTACAAGTTGCTTACGAGACGATCCCGAAGTGCTGCAACGAGATCCCGACGACCCGGAGCTTCAGCTTTTAGTATTTCGTTGTCGGTATAAAGTTTGTTTACTGCTTTTACATTGTACTTAGTTTGTAATAACAACTTTCGAGCTTATAGTTGTTGGCCATCGGAAGCGATCAACAATCGCGGGCCTTGTAGTAGGAGTCGCCATAGGCTCCGAACCAAGTAACCAACTTGTGTTAGCGTGTGCTCTTTTATTTTTCCGCTGCGTTTATTTACTCGATTGTGTTACAATTTCGAAATGAACGAAATAGCCACGAGCGCTATTCACCCCCTCGAGCACTTTCGATCCAACAATTGGTATCAGAGCGGGGTCACGTTGATCTGGTGCAACCTCCAATCACGCAATTTTTTTTACGTGGTATTTTCAGTTTTACGGAGTTAATTAGAATTAGCTTAATAGCTATATTCTAATTAATTTTTTGAATCAGTTTTTGCTCGAGACTGGTGCAACACCACTCGAGTTCGTAAATTCATAACTTTATTTCCCACACTGCTAATCCAAGACCTAGTCTTGGGATATTTCTATTTTTTTTTTGTTCTTGCATATCGCTAATGGCCCAACAAGATGGTTTCAGCACCGTTCGGCCCCCCACTTTTCTCCGGAGAAGACTTCGGATATTGGAAGGGGCGAATGGAAACCTTTCTTAAGACACAGTTCTTGTTGAGTTCTTTCGGGCCGCGAAAACCGCGTTTTCGCGTCGCAGAAACCCCGAATCACCCATGCCACTGGATCTCGTGTGAAGGATAAATTTCAAAAATTTAAATACGAGTATGAGTTTACTAAAACTTAGATCTACTCCTAGATCTACATGGAAGAGATCTATACCTTTGAAGCGTGTCCTCGCAAATCCCACTCGTCCAACGGTACACCGGATCTCGAAGTTGTCAACGTAGACAACTCTCTAGTGATATCCACACGAACAAGAAGTGTTCTCTAACACTCAAGGATGGAGAAGAGAGCACCCCAAGTGTGCTAGCACTTTCTAGGGCTCTCGGGTAGGACTTGAAAGGAAGAAAAAGAGAGGATGCAAAAAGAATCTCATACACTCAAGAAGTAGTATCCTCCTTTGTGACCTTCACTCTTCCTTATTCTCTTAGAACTCACTCAACCACCTTCTCCTTCCATGAAAACTCACGGCAACAGCAAGCAAAGAGGAGGAAGAAGCTAGGAAGAAGGAGAAGCAATTACCACACATGAATACCCATCAATCCACAAAAACAAAACCTCCTCACCACATTAGTGTGGCCGGCCACATGTTGTAACCTCCCTCATTAATGTGGCCGGCCACATTAAATGGCATGGGATGTGTAACCTCCATGAGGTGGCACACCATGGAGATGTGGAGATGATGTGGCAAGGTTAGTCATGTCATGTAGGATGAGTCAACCTTCATGATGTGGCAATACATCAAGTCAAACTTGATGTTTCAACTTCCATTTGGTCAAGTCAAAATTGACCAATTCTCTTTCTTGTTGAGTTAAAACCAACATTTGATTCAAGTCAATTTTAAATTAATGAATCTCAATTCATTAATATAAATTGACTCAATGAATCAAATTTAAATTAGACTCATTCAACAATTGAATCTAATTGAGTCTAACTCAATAAGTCTAATTTGAATTAATCCGAATCCAATCTTTGGTGCATCACATGAACCTAATCCAATTGGTTCATCATATGAACCTAATCTCCATCCACTTGTTCTTTGTGTGTGACCCAATAGGTTCTTGTAACATTGGCAATGTTTCTAAACTCCTTTAGAAAACATAAGCAATGAGCGACATCTAGCAATACATCATTGCTACCCAAGTTACAAGAATGTTGAGATCCAACATCACCTTGTGACTACTAATTGTGACTCCTCACAATATATGACAAGTGTCCTTCTATCCTAGATATCTAGATTGATCAATATGAGGCATAGACCGTGTCATCCTCTAATCAATCTAAATCTTGAACTCCAAGTAGACACACTAAATCAAATGAGCTCAATATCCTATATTGACTCATTTGGGCATGGCCATGCACTTCGTGGTCTCACTCTATCAAGAATACCGATGTCTCTCCCGTCATATAGGAGGGATAGATCCCATCTACATCACTCACATCCCTCCGCATAATTTGTTACATACCCAGTAATCGCCTTTATGGTCCACCCAGTTACGGGTGACGTTTGACGAAACCAAAGTACATAACTCCTTATGTAGGGAACCATGGTGACTTCAGGTCTAAGGACTAGTAGTCATACTAATAGCCACATGAGAAAGTATATGACACTCATATAACGATCCATGATACTTTCTCATGGCGGGTCATTCAGTATACATTCTCTAATGCATACCCATGTGTCAACTTGATATCTCTATATCCATGACTTGTGAGATCAAGTCATCGAGTTGACCTACATGCTAGTCTTATTGCATTAACATTGTCCCTGAATGTTAATACTCGACTAGGAATGATTAAGAGTAGTGTTCCCTATATCATCTCACTATCGATTCAACCAATCGATTGATATAGGTAAGAACCTTCTACTCAAGGACGTTATTATACTTAGTTTATTTGGCACCAATATAAGTAAGTATAACAACCAAAAACCAAATGCCTTTATTTATATAGAATATGATACATTAAATCCAAAATACAATCATCAAATGATTGGCTCTAGGGCTTTAGCTAACAATCTCCTACTAGCACTAGTGCCAATCAGTGTAGGCTCTAAGCCCCAATGACCTAGTGTGACCATCATGCTTCCTTTGTGCCAATGCCTTGGTCAAGGGATCTGCGATGTTAGCCTCTGTAGGTACTCTGTAAATCTTCACATCTCCTCTCTCGATGATCTCTCGAATGAGATGGAAGCGCCGTAGTATGTGTTTGGTCCGCTGGTGTGAGCGAGGTTCCTTCGCCTGTGCTATAGCTCCATTGTTGTCACAATAGAGCTCAATGGGGTCAACAATGCTAGGAACCACCCCAAGTTCAGTGATGAACTTGCGGATCCAAACTGCCTCCTTTGCTGCCTCTGATGCAGCAATGTACTTGGCCTCTGTTGTAGAATCAGCTACTGTGTCCTGCTTCGAACTCTTCCAGCTGACAGCACCACCATTAATGCAAAATACGAACCCCGACTGCGATCTATAGTTATCCTGGTTGGTCTGGAAGCTAGCATCACTGTAACCCTTTACAGCTAGCTCATCATTGCCTCCACATATCAAGAAATATTCTTTAGTCCTTCTTAAGTACTTAAGAATATTCTTGACCACTATCCAGTGACTTTCACCTGGATCTGACTGGTATCTGCTCGTCATGCTCAAAGCATACGAGACATCAGGTCGAGTACATAGCATGGCGTACATGATCGATCCTATGGCTGAGGCATAAGGGATCTGATCCATGCGGTCTCTCTCCTCTCTAGAAGAGGGACCTTGAGTCTTCGAAAGACTCACGCCATGTGACATCGACAGAAATCCCTTCTTGGAGTTCTGCATGGCAAACCGAAGGAGTACCTTGTCAATGTATGTACTCTGACTTAGGCCAAGAAATCTCTTAGATCTATCTCTATATATCTGTATCCCTAGAATGCGGGATGTCTCACCTAAGTCCTTCATTGAGAAGAAACTCCCTAGCCAGGTCTTGACAGACTGAAGCATAGGGATGTCCTTCCCAATGAGCAGTATGTCATCCACATACAATATGAGGAAGACAACTATGTCCCCTACAACCTTCTTGTAGACACAAGGCTCATCTTCGTTCTTGATGAAACCAAACTGTTTGATCGCATCATCGAATCGAAGATTCCTGCTTCGAGAAGCTTGCTTTAGTCCATAAATGGACCTATGCAGCTTGCATACTCTGCTAGTATGCTTTGGATCTACAAAACCCTCAGGTTGTGTCATGTACACATCCTCGAGTAGGTTTCCATTCAGAAACGCGGTTTTGACGTCCATCTGCCAGATCTCGTAATCGTGGTAAGCTGCAATAACAAGCATGATCCGAATGGACTTAAACATCGCTACTGAAGAAAAAGTTTCATCATAGTCAATACCATGAATCTGCTTGAAACCTTTAGCTACCAAGCGACCCTTATAGATAAGTCCATCCATGTCAGTCTTTCTCTTAAAGACCCACTTGCACCCAATGGATTTTACCCCTTCAGGTGGATCAACCAAAGTCCATACTTGGTTGGTGTACATGGATTCCATCTCGGATCTCATGGCTTCTAGCCATTTCTCGGAATCTGGTCTCATCACAGCTTCCTGATAGGTGGTAGGCTCATCATCTATGAGCACAACGTCATCATGGTCAGACAAGAGAAATGAGTATCTCTCAGGTTGAAGACGTACCCTATCAGACCTGCGAAGAGGTATGTCTACTTGAACTGGTTGTTGTTCCTCAACTCTTTGTGGAACAACATCATCCACAACACTTTGTGGTTCCAGTTCAATTTCCATCGAGGCATCAGTGCTATTGTTCACATCTTGAACTTCTTCAAGATCGAACGCGCTCCCACTAGTCTTTCTAAAAACAAAGTCCCTTTCTAGAAAGACCCCAGTCTTTGCCACAACTACGTTGTGTTGACTGGGAATGTAGAAGTAATATCCCTTAGTTTCCTTGAGATATCCAATAAAGTAGCACTTGTCGAATTTGGGTCCTAACTTGTCTGAGACTTGACGTCGAACGTAAGCCTCACAACCCCAAATCCTCATGAAAGACACCTGGGCATCTCTCCCAGTCCATATCCTATATGGTGTCTTTATCACGGCCTTGGATGGAACTCGGTTGAGTTTAAAAGCTGTCGTGTCTAGAGCATAGCCCCAAAGGAATGTCGGAAAATCTGTGTGACTCATCATAGATCGTACCATATCTAATAGAGTACGATTCCTCCTTTCAGATACACCATTCCACTGTGGTGTTCCAGGAGGAGTGAGTTGGGATAGGATCTCACACTCTGCTAGATAGTCACGAAACTCATGGCTAAGGTATTCTCCACCTCGATCTGATCGAAGTATCTTAATACTCTTGCCTAGCTGGTTCTATACTTCATTCTTGAATTTTTTGAACTTTTCAAAGGATTCAGACTTATGTGTCATCAAGTACACATAACCATATCTACTGAAGTCATCAGTAAATGTGATGAAGTACCTATAACCACCTCTAGCAGCGACATTGAAAGGGCCACATACATCACTATGTATGAGTCCTAACAAATCAGTCGCTCTCTCCCTGTGCCCACTAAAGGGAGTCTTGGTCATCTTGCCTCGTAGGCATGACTCGCATATCTCATATGATTCTAAATCAAATGAGTCCAGCAAACCATCCTTATGGAGCTGGGATAAGCGCTTGTCATTTATATGACCTAAGTGACAGTGTTAGAGGTAGGTTTGGTTCATGTCATTTGACTTGAACCTCTTGGTATTTATGTTATAGATAGAGTTCTCAAGGTCTAGAATATATAGTCCGTTCATCAGAGGTGCACTACAATAGAACATATCGTTTAAATAGACGGAACAACATTTGTTCTTTATTGTAAACGAAAATCCTTTCTTGTCCAAACAAGAAACTGAAATTATGTTCTTAGTCAAGGCAGGCACATAACAACAATCATCTAATTCTAGTACAAACCCAGAGGGTAGAGATAGATAGTAAGTTCCTACAGCAATAGCAGCAACCCGTGCTCCATTGCCTACTCGTAGGTCTACCTCACCCTTCGTCAATGCCCTGCTATTTCTTAGCATTTGTACATTAGTACAAATGTGCGAAGCACATCCGGTATCTAATACTCACGATGAAGAAATAGAGAGGTTGACTTCTATAACATGTATACCTGAAGTAGAAATCTTATTTCTCTTCTTCTTAAGGTCTTCCAGGTATTCTTTAGAGTTCCTCTTCCAGTGCCTTGCTTGTCCTTGATATAGGTGACAAAGATGTTCAACCATATCGTAAGCGCCCATCAACTCATGTTGCTTTTGAAGCTCAGAGTTCATGGTCGCGAGCATTAGACATGACACATCTAATGCGTCATCTTGATGCTTCTTGTAAGCATCTCGGTCTGCTCGCGTGGCAGTGGCAGGAGGAGCCTCCGGAATGGGCTGCTCCAGAACGTACAGTTTATGTTCTTGGGTGAGAACTATTCTCAGGTTCCTGTACCAGTCCAGGAAATTTGCTCCGTTGAGCTTGTCCTTCTTAAGAACAGATCGCAGGGAGAAAGTGTTCGTATTCGACGTCATGGTAATCTACAACAGAAATAAATGCAGAAATAAGTATCATATTCTTAATCATTTAATTATACATTTAACTAAATGATGCTCCCACTGAATTCTATAATTCATGTGGGACAAGATCCACATCATACTAACCTTTGAGTTAGCTTTGGCTAATACGCCCAAGACTTAGTATGATCAGTAGGTAATGATTACCAATTACATCTCTATGCAACTCTTGTTTATAGGATCAAAATCCGCATTTATATTAAAACTTGAGTTAGCTTTGGCTAATACGCCCAAGAGTTAATATAAACGTGATTTTGACCTATCTACCAACCAGTGGATAATGCCTATAGTTAAACTCGATCCAATTGAGTTAACTAGTTACTCTATCTAATTGAGTTGTACTCACCCATGCGTTGATAGGCGGGACCAAGATTGTCCCTCCGTACCCTACCAAGATAGTATGTGTTGCTCTGCTTTGGCAGATTCAACAACAACATGCGATCGAGGTAGTGGTAGGTATCACGGCATGGTAGGCATTACGAGTTGACACGATTTAGATCTAATCTAAACGATGATGCGTATCATATACTCGATAGATCTAATCTAATCGAAGGGTGCATCATGTGCACGACTTAGATCTAATCTAATCGCTAGGCACTAATTAATTACTTAATTAACTAGCATGCATCACATACACACAAAATCAATTAATTAAATAATTTTGTGATTATGTCATGGCCCTACTACGATCTTCTCAAGCCAATGAGAAGATCGGATGGTCAACCTAAGGTCAACAGCTTCTCAAGCTCCTTCTTTTGACCACTTCGTGTTGCTCGCGCCCTCCTCGTAACTCCGTCTCGAGTGGACCTTCCACCGCTTCAAAATTTACATTACATTTTGAAACTCGAGTTACATTCGAGTCTAAATCTAATTTACAACAAGAATATAAGAGAAAGGCATGACGCGCAGGTCGCAAATAAAATAAAAATAAAAAAAAATATACAGCACGCACATCACATAACGGCACACAGGCTGTATTATGAATTACAACACATTTATTCCAATCCAATTGGGTCTTTTGGTCCATGACTATCACAAAATTAATCTATAATTCTAAATTATATATTTTTCATAATTTTCTGTAATTTTCATAATTTTTACAAATTTATGAGTAAATTTTTCCCAGCGGTCCCGTTTAACGTTTTCGGGCGCAATCGCTGAACGAATCCCCTTGCGGGGCCAGGGGCAGTGCTCTTACCCGCGATCTAACCATCGCGAGGGTTCCTTTGCGATCTAACAGCGCCTAAGCCCGCTGTCCCCAAAAATTTTAAGGCGAAACATTGCCGTTTCGGAAAATTCTTCTCGATAGTCGAAGCCTACAAGTGTCTAAACACTTGTGCTTCGCTTCTACGAGAAAAATACCCATTAAAACTATAAAAACATGAATTTACAGAAAATTTACAGATCTATATTTTTCATAAAAATACGAATCTAAACTCGTACTCGCTTCGCACGTGGCTCTGATACCACTGTTGGGTTTTTTCGGGCCGCGAAAACCGCGTTTTCGTGTCGCGGAAACCCCGAATCACCCATGCCACTGGATCTCGTGCGAAGGATAGATTTCAAAAATTTAAATACGAGTACGAGTTTACTAAAACTTAGATCTACTCCTAGATCTACATGGAAGAGATTTATACCTTTGAAGCGTGCCCTCGCAAATCCCGCTCGTCCAACGGTACGCCGGATCTCGAAGTTGTCAACGTAGACAACTCTCTAGTGATATCCACACGAACAAGAAGTGTTCTCTAACACTCAAGGATGGAGAAGAGAGCACCCCAAGTGTGCTAGCACTTTCTAGGGCTCTCGGGTAGGACTTGAAAGGAAGAAAAAGAGAGGATGCAAAAAGAATCTCATACACTCAAGAAGTAGTATCCTCCTTTGTGACCTTCACTCTTCCTTATTCTCTTGGAACTCACTCAACCACCTTCTCCTTCCATGAAAACTCACGGCAACAGCAAGCAAAGAGGAGGAAGAAGCTAGGAAGAAGGAGAAGCAATTACCACACATGAATACCCATCAATCCACAAAAACAAAACCTCCTCACCACATTAGTGTGGCCGACCACATGTTGTAACCTCCCTCATTAATGTGGCCGGCCACGTTAAATGGCTTGGGATGTGTAACCTCCATGAGGTGGCACACCATGAAGATGTGGAGATGATGTGACAAGGTTAGTCATGCCATGTAGGATGAGTCAACCTTCATGATGTGGCAATACATCAAGTCAAACTTGATGTTTCAACTTCCATTTAGTCAAGTCAAAATTGACCAATTCTCTTTCTTGTTGAGTTAAAACCAACATTTGGTTCAAGTCAATTTCAATTTAATGAATCTCAATTCATTAATATAAATTGACTCAATGAATCAAATTTAAATTAGACTCATTCAACAATTGAATCTAATTGAGTCTAACTCAATAAGTCTAATTTGAATTAATCTGAATCCAATCTTTGGTGCATCACATGAACCTAATCCAATTGGTTCATCATATGAACATAATCTCCATCCACTTGTTCTTTGTGTGTGACCCAATAGGTTCTTGTAACGTTGGCAATGTTTCTAAACTCCTTTAGAAAACATAAGCAATGAGCGGCATCTAGCAATACATCATTGCTACCCAAGTTACAAGAATGTTGAGATCCAACATCACCTTGTGACTACTAATTGTGACTCCTCACAATATATGACAAGTGTCCTTCTATCCTAGACATCTAGATTGATCAATATGAGGCATAGACCGTGCCATCCTCTAATCAATCTAAATCTTGAACTCCAAGTAGACACACTAAATCAAATGAGCTCAATATCCTATATTAACTCATTTGGGCATGGCCACGCACTTCGTGGTCTCACTCTATCAAGAATACCGATGTCTCTCCCGTCATATAGGAGGGATAGATCTCATCTACATCACTCACATCTCTCCGCATAATTTGTTACATACCCAGTAATCGCCTTTATGGTCCACCCAGTTACGGGTGACGTTTGACAAAACCAAAGTACTCCTTATGTAGGGAACCATGGTGACTTCAGGTCTAAGGACTAGTAGTCATACTAATAGCCACATGAGAAAGTATATGACACTCATATAACGATCCATGATACTTTCTCATGGCGGGTCATTCAGTATACATTCTCTAATGCATACCCATGTGTCAACTTGATATCTCTATATCCATGACTTGTGAGATCAAGTCATCGAGTTGACCTACATGCTAGTCTTATTGCATTAACATTGTCCCTGAATGTTAATACTCGACTAGAAATGATTAAGAGTAGTGTTCCCTATATCATCTCACTATTGATTCAACCAATCGATTGATATAGGTAAGAACTTTCTACTCAAGGACGTTATTATACTTAGTTTATTTGGCACCAATACAAGTAAGTATAACAACCAAAAATCAAATGCCTTTATTTATATAGAATATGATATAATAAGTCCAAAATACAATCATCAAATGATTGGCTCTAGGGCTCTAACTAACAGTTCGACACGTGGATGATTATCAAAACTAGACTACAACTGCCATCCGACGAAGACAGCAAGCCAACACCCTGCGAAAAATGGGAACCGGCCCTAATCAAGAAGGTGGAAGCTGATGCCAGAGCGACCTGCACCCTCCAGTGCGGACTGACCAAGGAGGAACTCAACAGAGTTGGACCATTCTTCAGCGCAAAAGAGCTTTGGGAGAAGCTGATCGAACTCCACGAGGGCACCTCCGACACTAAGGTAAGCAAGAGAGATCTCTTGTTCAATAAATTACATAATTTGAAAATGCAGGAAGACGAGACGGCCAACCAACTTCACGCTCGTATACAAGACATCCTAAACTCCCTCCACGCGATCGGGCAAAAGGTCGAGAACAGGGACATCATAAGCTACGCACTTAATGCTTTTCCGAGGAGCACATTGTGAGCATCAATGGTAGATGCCTTCAAAGTCTCCAAGGATTTATCTTCCATTAGATTAGACGAATTATTTTCTGAATTTGAACTTCATGAGCAGACTAATACACAACCACCCGAGAAAGGTGTAGCTTTGCTTGCAGGTACCAGTAGAACACGCGAACCAAGATCACGACGAAGAACCGAGCCAGAGTCGGAACCAGAACCAGACTCAGACGATGAAGACGACGAACTAACAACCGAACTCGTGAACTTGGTAAAGAAGCTCTACAAGAAAAAGAATGGCTTCAACAAGAAAGACCTAAAGAAGGCAGTCCAATCCAAAAAGAGTCAACCGAGCCCAAAGGTCAAGTTTGAGGTGACCTACTACGGATGCAACCAGAAGGGGCATATCAAGGCCAACTGCCCCAATCAGAAGGATGTAAAGAAGCAAAGAAAGAAGAAGGTACTAAAAGCAACCTTTGTAGAATCTTCAGAAGAGGATACCGACGACGAGCTCGAACAAACGAGCCTTCTTGCCCTGATGGCCCGAGACCAAATCGATGTGTCCGAGAGCGAGAGCGAGTCGGAAGCAGAATCGGAAAGAAGCCACGGATCCGTATCAGTTTCCGAAGGGCCCGATCCCTCTGTAAGTATCCCTCGACTAAACAACCTAGTTAATTACTTGTTACAAAGTCTAATCTTAGAATTAAGTCACTTCTAAAGGAAGTAGCTGTCATTAAAGAAGTGACTAACTCCGAATCTTTGACTGAACCAGTTCAGACTGGAAACTCGACTCAAGCCCAAAAACTTGAGGAAAAGAATTCCAGCCTGAAAACTCAGGTCAAGGATCTGGAGAAAACGTTAGAACGATTATCTTTTGGTTCCAAGAACCTTGACCTAATTCTTGAAACACAAAGGGCAATCTACAATAGAACTGGGCTAGGATACAAATCGAAAAAGAAATATAAATCATATTTATCACTTATACAAAGAACAAATAGAAAAATGGTCCAAGCATGGGTCCCCAAGTCCAATCTGATCAATCAAATTGGACTTGGACAATATTGGATTCCTAAGGATCAAATACATTACCTCAATAGACCATATTGAGGCTATGATCCAGGGGGAACTAGAAGAAAAACAATAAAAATAAAACTAGATTCAAATTAAATTAAATTAAAAATCAAATTAAAATTCAAAATTAAATTCGTAATTAAAATTAAAATTCAAAATTAAATTCGTAATTAAAATTAAATTCATAATTAAAATTAATTCAAAATTCAAATTCGTAATTAAAATTAATTCAAAATTCAAATTCGTAATTAAAATTAATTCAAAATTAAATTCGTAATTAAAATTAATTCAAAATTTAATTAACTTAAATTATTTTTTAAAAATTAATTAACTTAAATTATTTTTCAAAAATTAATTAATTTAAATTATTTTTCAAAAAATAATTAACTTAAATTATTTTATAATTTCAAAAATTAATTAACTTAAATTATTTTTCAAAAATTAATTAATTTAAATTATTTTTCAAAAATTAATTAATTTAAATTATTTTTTAAAAATTAATTAACTTAAATTATTTTTCAAAACTTAATTAAGTTAAAATTATTTTTCAAAACTTAATTAACTTAAATTATTTTTCAAAAATTAATTAACTTAAATTATTTTTCAAAACTTAATTAACTTAAAATTATTTTTCAAAATTAACCTAAAATGTTTTTCAAAACTAAATTAAAATATTTTTCAAAATTAACCTAAAATATTTTTTCAAAATTAACTTAAATAAGGTTTTAAAATTAACTTAAAATATTCTTCAAAATTAACTTAACTTAAATTAATTAACTTAAAATTTAATTTCAATAAATAAATAAATCAATCAATAAATATTACGTGGCACCCCTAAAAAGGTGCCTCCCACACAAGAAAGACGCCCTAAACAGAGGCAGGAAAATTCCCTCCGACCTAGCCTAAGGCGCCTCGGCCCACCCCTTGCTTAAAGCGAAAGAAACTAATTAACAATCAATCTAACTCAACTCATGCTTGGACATTAAGGATTGAAGCTCCCCCCTTGCCCTCAAAAGCTTTAAATTAATTATTTGACTAAAAGAAAAATTCTTTCGAATTTAAACTTTAAGCTAAGTTTTCAAAACCTTAAACTTTCGAAAATTATTTTTGTACTTTTTAGACTAAGCTTTCAAAATTCTGACCATTTTAAAAGCTAAAGTATTTTGAAAATTTAACTAAGTATTTTTCAAAGTCAACTTTTTTAGCTTTTTGAAAGAAAAATTGCTCTTCAGACCTTGGTTTCACTTAGCTAAAGAATATTATACAAAGCCAAGTGTTACCAAAATACTTTGTCCCTTATTAAAAGCCTAATGTTTCAAAATCCTGACTAAATTGCTTAAAACTAAAATTGTTGTTGCTATACTACAAAAGAAAACTATTACTCCAGCAAAATTTAATTTTTTTTGAAAACCAAACTTCGAGCTCAAACTGTTTTAACTTAGTGAATTTGATTTACAAGAAATGTTGCTTTTAGAAAGTTCATATTTTTTTCTCTTTCCTAAAAATCTTTACAAAGACTTAAGACTTTTTTCAAACGTGCTTATTTTTTTATAAATGGCAAAGGGGGAGAGTAGGCAAATTCAAAAGAAAGGTTAATAAAAAAATTTTTTAGAATGCCTTTATTAAGGGGGAGCCTGACGAAGTTTAAGTGTTTAGCTTAACCATGCGTGCATTTAAAATCTATTAAACTTGCTTACTTAAACTTTATGTATCTATTTTACTTAGCTTTGAATTTCAGTTGCCATAATCAAAAAGGAGGAGATTGTTGGTGCGGGAAGCATCCGACGATCGACCGTTGTTTTGATAATGGCAAAGTAATTCAAAGTTAAGTTGTCTTGTGATCTAACATACTTAATTGAGTGTTTCAGGAAAGTCCTAGCTGCGGTTAGGCAGGTGGAAAACCCTAGGGGGTGGTAACCCTATGCGGAAAGTCTTGGCGGGTCGAGAGCTTCAGGCAAAAGTCCTAGGGGGTAACCCTAGGTGGAAAGTCCTGGTGTCGCGAACCAGGTGAAAGACTGGACCAGCCGGGAAGCGGAAGTTCAGCAGAAAGTCCGGAAGCTTCGAACGCTGAGCAAAAGTCCAGTCGATCTGGAGGATCGTACTGGCAACAGGTAAATCTCCTGAGTGGAGTAGGTGAGGACGCGTTCCCCATAGAGGGAACAGTAGGCGTCGGGTCAACCTAGGGTTTCCGGTTGGAAATATGAAGTCAGACCCGGACAGTCCAACGACTGCCAACTATATCCATTATATCTGTTTCTGTGCTAACTTTGTTTTGCAGGATTTATGTTTTGGACTAACACAATTTACAGGAACAAAGAAGCAACTTAGACCTCGGATGAACAGTATCCGAGGCGCCTCCATGGGGCTTAGAGGCGCCTCGGGTGCTAGCCGAAGCCAGCTGTCCAGAAACACTGGAGGTGCCCTATATGGACTTGAAGGCGCCTTGGACTGGCCTTTAAGGCACCTTGAGGAGGATAAGCGCAAAAGGAGTCTGCGTTGATCTACGCGGCTGAATCGGCTTGTTGGAGGCGCCTCGGATAGCCTTGGAGGTGCCTCCAACACTGTTTATAAGGGGACTTTGAACAGCAGCTCAATACAACTTCTTCCAAGCGATCTTTCTGCTACAAGCTGCTTACGAGACGATCCCGAAGTGCTGCAATGAGATCTCGACGACCCGGAGCTTCAGCTTTCAGTATTTCCTTGTCGGTATAAAGTTTGTTTACTGCTTTTACATTGTACTTAGTTTATAATAACAACTTTCGAGCTTATAGTTGTTGCCCACCGGAAGCGATCAACGATCGCGAACCTTGGAGTAGGAGTCGCCACAGGCTCCGAACCAGGTAACCAACTTGTGTTAGCATGTGCTCTTTTATTTTTCCGTTGCGTTTATTTACTCGATTATGTTACGATTCCGAAACGAACGAAATAGCCACAAGCGCTATTCACCCCCTCCCCCCCTCCTCTAGCGCTTTCGATCCAACACTTTCCACCTAGAGTATCTGACTATAGGACTTTTGCCCAAAGATCTTGACCCGCCAAGGCTTTCGAGGACCTAGGGTTACCACCCCTAGGGTTTTTCTGTCTGCCTAACCGCAGCTAGAACTTTTACCTAAGATACCTTAGGACTTTTCCTGCAAGCTCATTCAGCACATTAGATCACAAATAATCATAACTTTGAATCCTTTGCCATTATCAAAATCTAGGTTCGATTGTCGGATGCTTCCCGCACCAACAATTGTAAGGATCAGATAAGTGTAACGACCACCCTTCTTACTACTACTACTACTCTCTAAGAGTGACCGTTACTTATCTACTAACTCTACTTAACCGGTTTATTAAAAATCTCTAGGAAAACCCTACCGAAAAATTTCGGCAGAGTCTCCCCTGTACCGGTGACCATTTCCCATAATACAAGCATAATATACTCAGCCACAGGCGGCTGGAAATATATTTCAATCAACCACGCAGTTTAATAAGAAATGAAAACTAACCACAGCCACGCAGTTTAATAATTCAAATCATGCAGATAATGAAAAACCGAAAACATAACTTCTTACTACATCCTTTCCTTATCAACTTAATAAGAAATCAAACTAATCACATTTTTAAACTAAATGAATTCCTTAGCTAAGTCCCAAGGACCTCCATAGTCCACACATCACACACTCCTCTTGCATCTCCTTGTCGCCTTCCTTCACTGTATCTTTTCTTTCCCTTTATCTGCAGTAGGAGGAAATGTAGTCTATAAGCATAAAGCTTAGTGAGGGCTATCTACTCACAAAAACTCGATATGCATGTATATAAATAAAAACATGCTAAAACTGAATGCTAACATATAAAACTACTCATGTTCATATATAGCAAAGGAAATCATGCTAACTGAAATGCTAATCATTGTATAGCTAAATATGCACATAAACTAATAAGAGAAGCATACTAAACATGTAAAGCTACTAAACATGTAAAACTACTAAACATGTAAAGCTAAACATGCTCATAAGAATAAAACTATAACAGCATGCTGAAAGCAAATAAAACTAAACATGCTGAATAATCTAATAGCAAGAAACAAATAAAACTACTACTGAATGCTTCAAACAACAAGAAACTAAACTTTCTAATTCTAAACATATTTGAAGCTTGTTTCATTTGTTTCAAAACTTATACTTTAATACTTCAAAATAATAATAAACTTCTTTTGGGCCCGACATTGTACCAATTTGCGCGCATCCTTAAAAAGAGTCGAGGTAGCTAATCCCGAAACTATTAAGGTTCTTCTAGGCGATCTTGTGCCTAGGGGCGTTCTAGGAGCCCACCCTTTGGACCTTGTGTCCTGGACCTTGTGTCCGGTACATGCCATTAAAAAGTAAAATACTTTCTTTTTAACTATAACTTCTTTATACTTGCCCTTACTTGGCATTTAAGCAAACACCTTGTGTGCGCTTTTGATATTCAATCTTCTGGAATTGAAATCAAGTCTAGACCTTAGTCTTTCTTGCTTATAATTCTTAAAGACAGAAACTCATGCTTATGTAATAGCAAAGAAACTAATAATTGCATGCTCAAGATATTCTAATAGCAAAAGAGACTAGAAAGTATCACTGTGCACATCTAATGGCAAAGGGAAATAAATCATGCTTAATTATTAGCAAATGGAAAATTTCTCATGCTTTACTAACAACAAACGAAAACTAAACAGCAAGGGAATAATCTAAACAGCATAGGAAAAATCTAAACAACATGCCAAACCCATTCAAATTCCTTCTCCTCTTCTTTAACAAACTCATGGCAGCAAAGGTAGATTAACCAAGCTAGGCAGCAAAAAGGAAATTAACCAACAAAAGAGAATTATCATTAATAACCTAGATTCAAACCTGTTCTTCATGCTTACTGCCTAAAACAACAAAAGACCGAAACTAGAATCTGCTGAAGTTTTAAACCTATGCAAAGCTTGGTATGGCAGCAAGGAAATTACATCTAACTTATCAGTCATCTTAATTCATAGTTTAGGAAGAACAAATCAAGAATCAACTAAATTAGTTATTGGTACAATCAGTGACCAAGTTTAGTATATATCAATCAAACAATGTAATATTTTCAATACTTCTTTTATTTGTTATAGAAATTGTAGTTAATTCCTCATCATGATCAATAATATCAGTTCTACAATAAGATCAGAAGGTCAATGATATCAAGATGATGGAAGGTTAGTATATTAGAAAGGCATCCCTGTCATGGTCAAGAGTTCCAACTAGCCTATCCACATGGATATAAAATTTTGCATTAGCTTCAGAGTTCTGAATATACAATACTAATTACAAGGCTTGGAAGGAATTCTAATCCACCCGCTTGAACTGAACTAACCCTTCCCTTTCTTTCTTTAAGGATCACGGCAGCAAGCAAAAACAACAAAAGCTCCATGAAACATGCTCCGAAATCAACACAAGAACTAACATAAATCCGAAACCACTCCTACAACAACTCAGTGAAACAAAATCACCCAATCCGAATGAATCTACCAAAATCAAACTACAAATCCCGAAAGCAAACAAAGAAGAATCAAAGCTCGCGAAACTACTCCTACTGCAGGTGAGAAGCAACTCACCTCGGTTCCTTGAACTCACAGCCGACGGGAAGAATTCTAGGGTTCGGAGGAGCTTGATCTTCGGCTTCTTCTTGTGCCCACCGATCCTCCTCGACGATGGTGGTCGCACACGGTTGAGGACCCGTCGGAAAAAGCCCTTCGCCGGCGCCGGAGAGAGAGCCCTAGGAGGTGCTGCGGTTTCGCCCGAGCAGGAATCGGCGTCGTCGCGTGAGAAGAGGAATTTTGAGAGAAATTGTTGATTTTCTGAAAATCCAAAACCTAATTCCCTTTCTTATATTCGGGTTTAATCAAAACTATACCTTAAATATAATCCGTTTTTTCCTTAATTAACAAAACTCGCCGGCACAACTGGTTAACCGGCTTTTAACCGAAACAAGGGGTCTCGGCTTCAATCCCTTAGCCGCGCATTTTTCCAATTAATTCCCTAATCATTAACTATGCTATAAACTTAATTCTCACCATATAAGGTTAACAAGATCGTGTAGCTCAGCTGGTTGGGCTGGTTTTGCTTGGGTCAGTCCGACCCGAGGTCGTGGGTTCGAATCTCACCTTCAACGTTTTTTTTTAAAACTTCTTTCTTTTTGTAACCCTACCAAACAACCTCCAAAAATTACGTAAAAATACTCTAAAAATTTCTAAAAATCTCTAGAATATTTTAAAAGTATTTCCAAATATTTTTATGGACTTTTAGAACTTTAAATAGGGAAAATTGGGTCGTTACAATAAGAGCAAAGAAGGAAAGCACAGGGTTCAGTTGACTGATAGGAGGATCAGTCGACTGAAAGCATCAGTCGACCTAACCATGTCTATAAAAGAAGGTCTTGAGGCCGAGCTCGAAACAACTTTTCATCTTCAATCTATTATGCTCCTGCTACCCTGCTCATACAAGTTTTGACCATTCTGTTCCGAGAAGATCTCCAACAACTACGTTGCATCTTACATTTAATTGTTATTGATAACTTTATTTTTTCTTGCACTTATTATTTGAAGATAGTAGAATTGTTACTATCATCATTTCATACTTATATGATCTTACTTCTTTGGAAGAACTATATTAGAATTGTCTAATGAAAGCGGTCAAGGATCGCAAGTGTTAGAATAGTTGTCGGCTGAGTTACAAACCAAATAAATCGAACGTGTCTCTATGTCTATTATTTTTATTTCCTCTGCATTTTGATTTGATTTTACGAAGCGAAAAAGAAAAGATTTCGAAATGAATGAGACTCACCCTCCCTTATCTTTCTTGGTCCAATAATTGATATCGAAATAAGACTACTATGAAAAGACTTAACCTTTTTTCTAGAATTTTCTTTAATCTTTTCTTTAAAATAATTTTCAAGCAAGATTTTCCTTACATTTTTTTTATTTTTCATTTATTCATTTCTTGATTAATTCTTTTCTCATACTACTCATTCTAAGGTGAAGTCTTGAAAATCTCTTTTTAATTTATTTTGTTTGGTAAGAATTACGAGTTCCTACCACGAATGTTTTCTTTTAAAAAAAAAATCAGACTTGTACAATCATGAATGAAGAGACCCACATGACTTCAACAGCCTATATTGCAACTCCAATAGATCACCCAAACTCAATTGTGTTGTGTACATGAAATCATACAATGCATCTATTTGTGCGTTTGTGCAGAAGGTTCCAATATCCTTAAGCCTGTGTAGTATCCCACCAAGAACATTATAGCACCGTTGTTTACCGCTCACCATCAAGAAAGGGTATGCAGAAAATTTTAGTAATTGAAAATGAAGGATGGAGAGTTACTTTAAATCAGACAGTAACTTATGGTTCACCAACAAGAAAGGGTATACAACACCGATGAATAAATTTGAAGAACAACTAGATTCGAAAAAAATAAATCTGGATATGAAAAAAAAAACTCAAATCGAAGCTCGAATGAAATACACGTTCCAATGTAGCTTGAAAAATAAAGAATTTAATTAAATTGGTTACTTCAACAACACTAAGAATATTTACATCTGACTAATTACCATTATTTTAAATTTATATTAAGAATATAAATGTGATTATTAATATAGAAAAATAAAATATTAATTAATATCTCTATAGTTCAAAATGAATCTTAGAATAAAATTACGATCTAATTGAATATGAGTATTCCGACCATAAATTTTGGTAAAGTCAAGGATATGCTTCCATCTCATTCGGTCGCTCTCTCCGAATCCACCGATCCGATGGGTCGTATAGAAGCCACTGCGGGTCCAGCCAGTTTCTCATGCTTCGCCCAATCTCGCAGCGGGTAGCCACTACAGCATTTCGAAAATATTGAAAAGAACCAACAGTACTGTTGGATTTCTTCATTTGGCCCACCAACCCATGTGTTCTTCACTGCCGGGTCCGACAGCTGGTTACGGCCGTGTCGATATGTAGATGGATCCACGTGGTCTGGTTACGGCGCTCTCGTCCGTTCCGATCGAGGTTTCACGTCGTTAAGTTACGCGTTTAATCGGTGTACTACGCAAAACGGCAAAAGTGTACGTATGCTTTGGGTGGGAACTTGCTCATGCCCAATCAGATAGTAGGTACATGTCGTGGTATACGTCTCGGTATCAGTTTTAATACAGAGTTAACGTAGCTTTCTCGCCTTTCACTAGATCGAACGAGAAAGGAATTGATTGACAACGTCGACGACACGTGGTAGCAAAAGACGAGCATAGATTTCACAGTCGTCCAAGCGAATCAGACACCTTGGCATTTTGGCAAGAAAGATAGCATACACGTGTCGAGGATAAGGAAGGAGGAGCATTTCAGCAAAAAAGTAAAATCAAAACAAAATTCGAGGGTCGACCCGGTAATGATCACAGAATAACTTTGTTTTGATTTATTTTATAAAATATATTTTTATGGAATATCCAGATTCCTGTAATTAAGGTTGACAGGTGACAATGATAGATCCGACCGTGCGTTTTTTTTTAATTAGCATAATCACTATTTCCGTATTGTCATGTTTTGTCCAGCGACTAGATTTCACTCATTGACGGTGATACAGTGCGTTAAAGAAGGGCAGGATAAAATCAGGAGGTTGAAAGTTAAGGAGTTATGATAGTAAAAAATTAAGGAAATAAGACAGTTAATAGCTAGTTAAGAAGGTGTGGTAATCAATAGTCAAGAAAGAAAAGATGAAAATTAGATCGTCTTGTATCATCAATCGTAAAATTTCTAGTCGATCATAGTCAAGATAGGTCTCTAGATCTGAGACATAAGATGAAGCTTGGATTAGTTTTTGATCTGTCATCGACTGATCGGATTTTCCCAGCTCGAGTTTTGTAGATGATTCTGGTACTTTTATTAAGACAACTCTCGAACGACTCATCAATGGTCAAATCATGAAAGATGAGTTTCTCATCACAATCCCAGATAAAACCAGGTCAGTTCACCATAACTCATCCTCTTCATCAAAGCTCAGTCCTGATAGCTCATCCGAGCAGCCATCCCGAGTTGTCTGTAGATGAACCTGAGTAGGACAGAAAGCACTAAGCGACAACAATGTCAGAGAATCATAACCTGCTGTCAGAGAATAATTATCATACGTCAGGAAATATTCCAGTGGTCAGCCATCCTCTGAGAATGGAGCCTTTCTTCTATCAATAGGAGACCGTCGTACATCCTCTCTCACCCGACAGTCCTTGACACCCAACATTCTCTGATAGTGGTCAGACTCAAAAAGTATGTAAAGTCATATAAAAAAGAAGGTCCTCTTCCTTGACCAGGTACGCATACATCCGCACTCGTATTCAACAATTTTTTTTCATTGTACATTGTTTTCTCGAGAAAAAATGACATGACTTGAACGTCGGAAGACCTACGACGAGAACTTTTTCTTTGATTTCAAATCTCTAATGCTCCGGTTGCTATCTGAGTATATGAAAATCTAAGTACCACTAATTCTCTTACTATAAACTTGAAGGTTCCACATGAAAATTTACCATATATAGCGTGCGTTAAAAGTCATCTTTCCCTTAATACTAATATCATCTCTACTGGCCTTCATCTAACTCAAATTAACCTTCATCTAACTCAGATTGCTAATAGGATCACATGGGATGATCTTATATAACGATCAGTTCGTCTAACCAGCGGTATTGTTCAAGCAGGGAAATATTAATCTTTGGATGTATGGGACAGAGATTAATGCTCTCGTTATCTAAACCGCAGATAAATAGTGAATAACCAGCGGTCAGAGCTCGGTTAGCCGTTCCAAGCTCACAGCAAGGATTGACAATTGTGAGGCCTTGGGAGTTTGTTTTTAGGAGTTCAACGTCGCAATTCCTTCAAAGGGCTAAGATAGACATTATCGACGATCAATTTTGTGAAGTCGGCAGAAGTTTTCTATCGTGTGGCTCAACAAAGATGCTTGTGGCTGTTTTCTTCTCCCTCTTTCTTTTTCTTTTTTGTTTTTCAGATAAATAGATGCTGAATCGATCTCTTCTTTTGCTTGTGAAATGATCGTTTATCACCAGATCAAAGTGCAGTGAAGTGAACCCGTAAAGGAAGCGATTAATAAAGGATGAAACGACAGCATGAAGACGCCGGAAGGGAAGGTGATTGTCCGGTGGCGATGGGGCTGGAGACAGGGAAAGGGAAGATGGTCCCGATGATGACGACGGGCGACGGAGAGTGCGGCGTGGACGAGTTGCTTGCGGCGCTCGGCTATAAGGTGCGGGCGTCGGACATGGCGGATGTCGCCCATAAGCTGGAGCAGCTGGACGTCGCCATGTCCAGCGACGACGCCTCTCATTTCCCGCAGTTCGCTTCAGATACCGTTCACTATGATCCTTCTGATCTCTCCACCTGGCTCGACAGCATGCTCTGCGAGGTCAACTCGCCGCTTCCCACTCTCCTCCCTTCGCCAACCGCCACAGCTCACTGTAGTAACGGTCACAGCTTGAGTATCTCCTCCAACTCTACCGTCACGAAGGACTCTACTGCTGCTCCCCCGAGCGCATCTGGCGTATACGACTTTGAGCCCGTCCCCTCACCGGCTGCCGCCTCCGTTGGGCGGGTTGTTTATGAAACGGATCCTCAATCTGAGAAGATCTTGTCTCCCAGAGATTCGAAGCGGATAAGGACTTGCTCGTCTTCGTCTTCTTCTGGTGGACCGACGAAAGAGGTGGCCTCGTTTCTGAAACAAGCAACAGCGGCGCTTCCAGTGGTGGTGGTGGACACACAAGAGACAGGGATCCGTTTGGTGCATGCCCTGCTTGCCTGCGGGGAGGCGGTGCAGCAGGAGAACTTGAATGCGGCGGACGCCCTGGTAAAGCAGATCTCGGTGCTCGCTGCCTTCCAACGTGGCCCGATGAGGAAGGTGGCCGGCTACTTTGCGGAGGCCCTCGCGCGCCGGATCTACCGACATAATCCCCTTCCCCAAGCGGATCGCGTCGCCCTCGACTTCCTCCACTCGCACTTCTACGAGAGCGCGCCTTACCTCAAGTTCGCCCACTTCACAGCCAATCAGGCCATCCTCGAGGCTTTCGCCGGCTGCCACCGTGTGCACGTCGTCGACTTCGGGCTGAAGCAGGGGATGCAGTGGCCGGCTCTGCTCCAGGCGCTCGCCCTTCGGCCAGGCGGACCGCCGTCTTTCCGCCTCACCGGAATTGGGCCGCCGCAGACGGACAACTCCGACGAGCTACAGGAGGTGGGCTGGAAGCTGACTATGCTCTCGGAGAATATCGGCATCGATTTCCACTTCCGCGGCTTTTTAGCCTCGAGCCTCGCGGATATCGAGCCCCAGATGCTGCTCGAGCCGGAGGGCAAGAAAGGCGAACGCGATGGAGGGGACGAGGCGGTGGCCGTGAACTCAGTGATGGAGCTTCATCAGCTTCTGGCACGGCCGGGGGCGGTGGAGAAAGTATTAGGGACGGCGAGGGCTCTGCGACCGCGCATCATGACGGTGGTGGAGGAGGAGGCGAACCACAACGGGAGAACGTTCCTGGAGCGCTTCACAGAGTCGTTGCACTACTACTCGAGCATGTTCGACTCACTTGATAACGGCGCCAATGGCGAGGCGGAGGAGGAGATAGAGGAGCAGCGGCGGCACCGGGAGATGGCGGATGCCTACTTGGGGCGGCAGATCTGCAACGTGGTGGCGAGCGAGGGAATGGATCGGACGGAGCGACACGAGACGCTCGGGCGATGGCGAGAGCGAATGGCGCAGGCCGGGTTCGAGCCCGTGCACTTGGGATCGAACGCCTTCAAGCAAGCAAATATGCTTCTCGCGCTCTACGCCAGCGGCGATGGATTCCGGGTGGAGGAGGCGGAGGGCTGCCTCACCCTCGGCTGGCACACCCGCCCACTAATCGCAACCTCCGCCTGGCGCATCGGTGCGGCCGCCGCCATCCGTTGACCGAGACGTCGCTGTCGCGCGAGCATCTCTGGTCATCTCCGTGCGGCGCCACCGTATCGGGCGGGCCCATCGCGTCAAAATGTCCTCAGTTATTGACGGGGAATGGCAGAGTTTGGTGGCGTGTCTGTTCCGACTCCCGTACCTTTTTCCCCCAAATAAAAAAATTTAAGATGTTTTTGCTGTTAGAGCGATTGTAGATCTCAATGTGAAATCGTGATGGCGTAATTTGTGGTAACTCAGGTACCAATAAGATGGGCAAATTTTGAGCATTTTATTTTAAAAAAATATAAAAAGCATTTTAATTAAAAGAAATTGAATTTTTGAATATCATGCTTTTTCTTGTATTCCTTCCTGCTGCAAAGATAAAGATGTCAATCAATCAGTTCAATCAGTGACCGGTCGAGAAATGGAAGGATATAATTCGGGTGGTGATCAAATGGAGAGCGATATGTGTGGAGGACACAAGGCGACTATAATGGGGTTTTCAGTTTCATTGATCAATCCGGGAAAACGTATACACATTGAAATTAACGTAGAGGATGAAGATGACCGATAAGCTAGAGTAGTCAGTATTCAACAATGTCTAAATCAGCAGGTCACTCGGTCTTTCCACAAACATCGATCAGATGATAATTAAGTTGGCTACTTCCACGAATTAACAAATCCCCGAAAGACAGGAAAGATCATCACAGCCTCATCATTGACTATACTAGCCGATCTCCTGGTATAATTTCTGATGGATCCGTGTGCGAACAGACGAGGAAGGGGGATGCGTATCCCATTCAAACTTTGCACATCGTATTTAATTCTCAAGAATATACCGAACCATCAGATCAGCCCACGCCTCATGTGGACTTGGAGCATAAAAAAAAAAGAAGTCATCTTATTCCTACAAGTTGAAAATGATGGAGAGATGAAGCAGCAATCCATTCGTGCAGGGTCATCCATATCCGACCTTCCGATTTCCATGAAAGCAACATCTTTTCACATTTGAAAATCCTTACAGCCCAAGTAGGCGAGCAGATGTTTGTCGTTGAGTATGGGGAATTGGCGCCACTATCAGTAGCAGTGTTCCGGCCTTATAGCTGCCGAAATCAAGGCATCGCCAAACAAGCAAGCGCAGATAGATTCTTGAACAAGAAAGAATTATCCTAGGGTATATGGTAGACGGTGTGCTTATGATATTTTTGATGTAATGATAAGGGATCAATCGATTTTTAAGAATTAATGATATGAAATTTATTCCATCATATATATCTAATGCATGTATATCTATATATACTTCCCTTTATATCCATAGAGCTGATATTAAGAGGGCTGTTAACATAATACATCTATATTTGAACAAGAAAGAATTAATGAATGAGATGATAACCAGTTGGTAGCTAGCTAATTAATGCGGCGGGCACCAAGAAATGGCGAAGCTTTGACCAACGGGTGGAGAATGGTATGGTAATTCTCAATTTGTACTCGAAAATATGTCCGAAATTAAAAAATAATAATAATAAAAAAATCTAAGTTAACCTAAATAAAGGAAAGGATTTTTTTTTTTTATTTCGCTCATTAGAACGGTAAATAAGCTGAGTTTTTAGGATGTTTAAACTTCTTTAAATACTCAAGTTAAATTAAGTCAAGTCTAAATTAAACTAAGTTAATTTTAAAAAATTACACTAAATCATATTTAATTATTCTAAAATAACAAACTTTTAGAATGATAATTCAATTTTATTTATTCATTTTAAAAATTCTTTATTCATTTTAAGAGTTTTAGTAATAAACATGGTTCAAACGTTATTTATGAATATTAACAAGTTAAATACTCAAGTTTGTTTGTATAATTTAATGAGTTGTTAAGTCACTAAAAAAATTGAATTTAGGGACAACATTTTCATCCCAAATATGTAACAAATTTAGTGACAAAATAAAAGATCATCACTAATTAGCAACTACTTTAGCAACGAAATAGATTTGTCACAAATTGGTAATGAATTATATTTCATCGCAAAATTCGTTATCAATTAACGACAAAGTTTAATATTCATTGCAAACTTTACGACAAAATTCAATATTCATTGCAAATTTTGCAATGAAATTGAAATTCATTGCAAACTCTGTGATGAATTAAGAATCTATCGCAGAATGGACAAAAATTTAAAAAAAATAAAAATAAAAGTGTCTAAAATTAGTTGATAGACTTAAAGAACTCGGAATGATATAAAACTAAGTCCTATGTATTCATCTAGTTCTTCTGATTACATCCATGTCTTCAAACATTAATTTAACCTATTATATTGAGATTTTAGGTCACCAAGATTTTTTGGAACACGAATATGTCCGAAAAATCTAATTCGTGTATAAAAAATCATTGATCTCAATATATTAGGTCAAAGTGATGTTTGAAGCATATATATAATCAGGAGAACTAGAATAACACATAGAAATCAGTTTCATGTCATTCTAAGCTCTCTAGGTCCATCAACCGATTTCGGACATATTTATTTATTTATTTTTAACAAAAAGGCCATTTTTGCGACAAAATCCATGGATTCGTCGCCAAATCTGCGACGAATCCATGGATTCGTCATAGATATCTTTTCTCTTATAAACCTATGATCTTTCCCATGTATTTTCAACGTGAGACTATGTTTACAATCTTGCAACCCCAACAATCCCCCCTCAAACAAAGGACCACAGGCTTCCCACGTCCGATCCTTGACCCACCAGGTCTTCCTGTCCCTCGGTCCACCCAACCTCGTAGGACTTCCTTGTCTAGACATAACTAGGACTTCCTACTTGGTGTCTGGTCCTCTTGATTCGAACATAGGAGCCCCCACTTTCTTTATTCGAGGTTAATATTGTACCCACATGGCTCAATCAGACCATAGCTCTTGTGCACAGTCGCCAGTTAAACTTTCTGGCAGTTCGGACTCTGATAACAATTGTAGGATCGAAAAGAATTTAGATATCTCCACAATGGTATGATATTGTCCACTTTGGACCTAAGCCCTCATGGTTTTACTCTTGGGCTTTACCTAAAAGGCCTCATGACAATGGAGATATCTTTTCTCTTATAAACTTATGATTTTTCCTATATGTTTTCAATGTAGGACTATGTTTGCAACCTTGCAACCCCAACACTATGTGTTCCTTTAGTTCTTTTGATTATATTCATGTTTTCAAACATTAATTTGACGTAATATATTAAGATTAGTGATTTTGTAAACACGAATGTGCCCAAAACATCTAATTCATGCTCAATAAATAATTGATCTCAATATATTAGGTCAAATTGATGTTTAAAGATATGGATATAATCAGGAGAATTAAAGGAACACATAGAAATTAATTTTATATCATTCCAAGCTCTCTAGGTTCATCAACCAGCTTCAAACATCTTTATTTTTATTTTTAAAAAATGGTCATTCTGTGACAAATTCATGGATTCGTCGCAAATTTGTGAATGAATCCACAAATTTGTGGCAGAATGACCAATTTTTTTTAATACATAAATATGTAAAGCTGGTTGATGAACCTAGAGAGTTTAGAATGATATGAAATCAACTCTTATGTGTTCTTCTAGTTCTTATAATTATATTTGTGTCTTGAAACATTAATTTGACTAAATATATTGAGATCAGTGATTTTTTCAACATGAATGTACCTAAAAAATCTAATTCACATTCAAAAAATTATTCATCTCAATATATTAGGTCAAATTAATATATGAAGTCATGAATATAATCAAGAGAACTAGAAGAACACATAAAAACTAGTTTTATGTCATTTTGAGCTCCTTAGGTCCATCAACCGACTTTAGAGATATTTATTTTTAAAAAATAAATGGCCATTCTATGGCGAATCCATGGATTTATTGTAGACTCCATGGATTCGTCATAGATTTAGTAATGAATCCATAGATTCGTCGTAGAATGACTATTTTTCTTTAAAAAATAAATACGTTTGAAGCTAGTTGATGGATCTAGAAAGCTCAAAACGACATAAAACCATTTCCTATATATTCCTCTAGTTTTTCTGATTATATCCATGTCTTCAAACATTAATTTAACCTAATATATTAAGATCAATGATTTTTTTTTAATATGAATTAGATTTATTGGGCGCATTTGTGTTCACAAAATCACTAATTTCAATATATTAAGTTAAATTAATATTTGAAGGCATAGATATAATTAGGAGAACTAGAGAAAAATATAGAAACTAATTTGATGTCACTTTGAGATATCTAGGTCCATCAACGGATTTTGGATTCATGGTAGAATGACTATTTTTTTAAAAAAAATGTGTGAAGTTGGTTGATGGATCTAGAGAACACAGAATAACATGAAACTAGTTTCTATATATTTGTCTAATTCTCCTGATTATATGCATGTATTTAAAGATCAATATGACCAAATATATTGAGATTGGTGATTTTTTAAATACAAATATGCCCGAAAAATCTAATTCATGTTAAAAAAAATCACTAATCTCAATATATTAAGTCAAATTGATGTTTGAATGCATGAATATAATCAGGAGAATTATATCTATTCTTTCAAATATCAATTTTACCTAATATATTGAGTTTAGTGATTTTTTAACATCAAAATTACTCTGACATATTCAATCAATAACTCTTTTTATGATTTTTGTTACCAAGTCATCAATTGTTTAAGTTCATTTAATTGACTTAGATATAAAAAAATATTAGGTCAAATTAATGTTTGAAGATATGAATATAATTAAGAGAACTAGAGGAATATATAGGAACTGATTTCATATCATTCCAATCTCTCTTAGTCATCAACCCATTTCAGACATATTTATTTATTTATTTATTAAAATGTTTATTTTACGATGAATCCATGGATTCATTGCCAAATCTGTAAAGAATCCATGGATTCATCGTAGAACGACCATTTAAAAAATAAATAAATATATCCAAAGCTGGTTGATAGATCTAGAGAACTCGGAATGATATAAAATTAGTTTCTTTATGTTCCTCTAGTTCTCCTAATTATACCTATGTCTTTAAACATCAATTTGACACAATATATTAAGATCAATGATATTTTGAACATGAATTAGATTTTTCAAACATATTCATGTTCAAAAAATCACTGATCTCAATATGTTGGGTCAAATTAATGTTTAAAGGTATGGACATAATCCTGAGAATTGTAGGAATATATAGAAATCGGTTCATGTCATTTCAAGCTCTCTAGGTCTATTAACCAGCTTTGAATATATTTATTTTTTTAAAAAAATGGTCATTCTATGACTAATCCATGGATTAATTATAGATTTCGCAACAAATCTATGGATCCATTGCAGAATCGATGACAAATTTGGCGATAAAGTTATTTTCTTCATAAAAAAACCCTAAAATTTCCCCACCCACCCAACTCCCACCTTGCCCTAAGTTCTCCCTTCAGTAGTGGCAGCGACAACGACAATGACGATGATTTTCGGCTAGAAAGCTCCCTCCCTCACCCTTATCTTCCCTCTCCGACAAGCAATCAGCCTTGGTTAGAGGCATGCAGCCAGTCGCAGCAGGCCTTGACCTGCCGGCAGCGCTCGACCTTGGTAGGGCTAATCTAGTCGTGGCTATCTGCAGTTGGCATTGGTTGTCTGCGACTATCAAGAGCTATCCATGGCTATCCCAGTTGGTCGGTAGCCATAAGGTGCTCGCAATTGAAATGGTATGTTTGTTGATGGCCACGAGACTATATTTTTTGTTGACCTTTATATTTGATTGTTGACTTTGCAATATTGTTTATGAATGTCTATATTTGACATGTTTGGAGAGACACTTGTTTTTGTTGACTTTTATTAGGTATAACTACACTCGTTATTTTAATAATGATAGTATTAATGTACTATCTCATGTTATTGATTTTATTTGTTATATTTTCTTTCTATTTGTCTAGGTTTTATGTGTAGTAGTTTTTATTAATGTTATAATCAATTGAAAATAGGAAAAATGCATAATGAAAAAAGTTGGATGTATAAAAAGAATTGACAAGACTGTCGGGGTTTAACTGATGAGTTAATGACTGGGTTGAAATCATTTTTAAATTTACATCTAGTAATGTTGAATATATGGATAACAATAAGATAAGGTGTCCGTGAAGAAAGCATCACAGTGGTAAATTTTTATATTGCGATAAAGTTTCAGAACATCTTTGTAGATTTGGTTTTACCCTAAATTACTATAATTGGACATGTCATGATGAACCGTTCATATCTAATGAGGATTATGGATGAAACATATAAGTCTAAGTTAGTGGAGATCAAAGTTATTATAATCAATTAAATTCGTATCAGAGGATATTAATTAATACAACGGGTCAGAATTTCATTCCCGAAATACATGGTGTAAGTTCTAGTTGTCCTCCAATTGTTGAACAAATATTTACTACTTATACATCACCATTGGAGGAGGTAGAAGTACCAAGTGTTGATGAAACATATCTCTAATTTCAGAAAATGTTAAGTGTTGTAGAGGAACCATTATGGGCTAGTTGTGATAGTCACACTAAATTATCTCTTATCGCAAGACTTTTGAATGAACTGATGAGTTAATGACTAGTTGAACTAATTTTTAAATTTACATCTAGTAATGTTGAATATATGGATAATAATAAGATAATGTGTCCGTGCAGAAAGTATCACAGTGGTAAATTTTTATATTGAGATAAAGTTTCAGAACATCTTTGTAGATTTGGTTTTACCCCAAATTACTATAATTGGACATGTCATGGTAAACCATTCATATATGATGAGGATTATGGCCGAAACATATAAGTCTAAGTTAGTGGAGATCAGAGTTATTATAATCAATTAAATTTTATCAGAGGATAGTAATTAATACAGTGGGTCAGAATTTCATTCCCAAAACACATGGTGTAAGTTCTAATTGTCCTCTAATTATTTAACAAATATTTTCTTATTGTAAGACTTTTGAATGAACTGATGAGTTAATGACTGGGTTGAACTAATTTTTAAATTTACATCTAGTAATGTTGAATATATGGATAACAATAAGATAAGGTGTCTGTGCAGAAAGTATCACAGTGGTAAATTTTTACATTGCGATAAAGTTTCATAACATCTTTGTAGATTTGGTTTTATCCTAAATTACTATAATTGGACATGTCATGGTGAACTATTCATATCTGATGAGGATTATGGATGAAATATATAAGTCTAAGTTAGTGGAGATCAGAGTTATTATAATCAATTAAATTCATATCAAAGGATAGTAATTAATACAGTGGGTCATAATTTCATTCCCGAAACACATGGTGTAAGTTCTAGTTGTCCTCCAATTGTTGAACAAATATTTACTACTTATACATCACCGTTGGAGGAGGTAGAATTACCAAGTGTTGATGAAACATATCTCCAATTTCAGAAAGTGTTGAGTGTTGTAGAGGAACCATTATGGGTTGGTTGTGGTTGTCACACTAAATTATCTCTTATCGCAAGACTTTTGAATGTCAAGGTAGAGCATAATGCGTCGCAAGATTATTTTAATGATTTTGTTCAAGTTATTGGAGCGGCATTACTACGTAATCACATATTTCCCAATGATTTTTATAGTATGAAAAAACTTGTGAAAGAATTAGGTCTTCTAGTGGAAAGAATTGATGTTTGCAGAGATGGTTGTATGTTATATTGAGGAGATGATGAAGATGCAGATTTTTGTAAATTTTGTAATCATGCTAGGTACAAGAGCATCAGAAGGAGTCAATAGTGATGTAAATCATATAGTCAGTTGTTTTATTTATCTTTAATTCCTAGGTTACAAAGGCTTTATGAATCAAAGGTAACTATTGAACATATGACTTGACATGCAAATTATCAAATAGAAGAGGGGCTAATGTGTCATCCATCGGATACAGAGGCATAGAAAATTTTTGATAAAACATATTCTGAATTTACAAAGGAGACTCAAAACATTAGATTAGGTCTTTGTGTTGATGGGTTTGCTACATTTGGCAAATTAGAAAGAAATTATTCTTGTCGGCCAGTTATCTTAACTCCGTATAATCTTCTACTTGGGATGTGCATGAAAACACCCTATATATTTTTAACATTAGTTGTGTTTGGCCCATAAAATCCTAAGAAGTTAATAGATATTTATATGTATCCACTAATTGCAGAGCTAAAACAACTATGGGCTGAAGGTTTTCCTACATATAATGTTCTTAATAATCAGATATTTGAAATGAAGACTACTCTTCTTTAGACCATAAATAACTTTCTGGCTTATGGTATGCTATCAGGTTGGAGTACCATTGGGATCTTAGAGTGTCCAATATATTTGGAGAGATAAAAGTCAATCAGATTGAAATATAGGAAGAAGCTGAGTTATTTTGATTATCATAGATAATTTTTACCATCAAATTATAATTTTAGAAAGAATAAAGATAAATTTACTAAGAATAGAATTGAAAGAACACCTCCTCCATCTATTTAGTTCACAGTATTTAACTGTAACACCCACGAAATTATAAGATAAGTATATGGGTGTTATTTGCTTTAGAGCATAAAAGTAAGAAGAATCAAAAGAAAAAGAAATAAGAGAAATAAAAAGAGAGGTGAAGGTTTGAACCTTGGACCTCTCACAAAGGATAGAAATAAAATTGTATGATAACTACCAGGATAATGAATAACATATGAATGGAAAATGATGGTGATCCTGTCCGAACCAGAAGTCAACAGACGCTGGGCACGTGGCGCTCTCCGGCTCGCTGATGTAGATCTCCCACGGGTGGCACGATGCTCCGGCTAACCTGCACAGAAGTCGAGCCGGGAAGGGGGTTCCCGGCGGCGACCCTCCGACGCTCAAGTCAGGTAAATTACGATGAACAAGGTGGCTCCCCAAAGTCTCAGAATACGTAGCAAATCTTACCTCCGGCGAAACCTGAGGTTCTTTATATAGAGCTGTGAAGGGTTTGGGCACGCGTACCGATGTGCATACGTGTCCTCTGTCCTTTCCTAGGTATGCGGCTGTCAAAAAGCTTACCTGTCCTTTCCTAGGTATGCGGCTGTCAGAAAGCTTACCTGACCCATATCGCTACAGTCAAAGCATGCCCTCGATGGGACAGTTGAATCCCTTGTCACAAGATTTGGAGCATGGCACACACGTGAAACCTACCGGTTGTCAGAGAAAGAAATCCTCTGGCCTTTTCCTTTGCTCCAAACTTGTCGTCCGAGCGGACAGATCCCTCAACATCTGACCGGACATCCGCGGTGGTTTACTTGTGCTTTGTGGAGACTAATAAACAGGGGTGCTTTATGACTGTGGTCGATCAAAAGGTCAGCTCGGTCCATGACCTTTTTAACTGAGCGTCGGAACCCCGATTTGACAGGGTGCCTCCCCACCATAAGTGCGAGCCGGCCGGACCCATCCAGGTATTCGATTCCATCGGCCTGCCGGCAGTCCGGTCGGACCGGCCGTCTACAGCCGTCCGTCCGGCCGGACCACACTCTACCCGGATGGACGGCTGCTCCGATGACTTCCACTGGGCGTTGACTTTGCAAGAGGGGGGGCCGCTCTTACTACCGGATCACTTGCCTCCCCTTCAAGTCTAGTCGAAGGAGGCGAATAGTCCGACTGACTGGACTGTGAGTCTAGCCGAACTGCTCGTCCATACTAATACTCTCCCCCCGGTCAGCGGCAGAGATATCCTTGAATGAATCAAGGATGGCCTTCACCGGATCTCCTCGCGTTCTGCGCCAATCTTCGACATCAAGGTTGATCATGCCTTCATTAAATGCTCCGAATGATTGACTGCCACGTGGAGCAACGCCATCGGAGTACGGAGGCGGTGGCATGATGTTTTGATGTGATCGAAGCAATTCAAAATAAACGGCTAGATGCATGCTTCGATTCCTGTAACCTGGATCCGACGGTGGAGGCCGCCCGGCCCTCACCCTATAAATTCTTAACACTTCCTTCTCACCTTCACTTGCCTCCATTACCTCTACTGTTGCCCTCTGCGCTTCGGAGTTCCGGCAATCTTGTTTCTGCCTTTTGACGCTCTTCGGCGCCTTTCTTCGATCCCTCTCATCTCAGTAAGCTTTTAGATCTTTCCTTCTTCCTTTCCGGTATCTAATTCGCATTTCTTCCCCTAGTTCCAGACTTTAAAACTCCTTTTCTTCGTCTTTGAAACTTCCTTTTTGCTTTCTTCTGTCCAGATCATGGCCAGTTCTTCTCATCCCGAAGAACAATCCCTAGGCCCATGGTATACCACCATGCAGTCCCGTTTCGAACAACGGGATTTTGATATTTTGGCTGACAATTTCGAAATTCCCGAGGATTTCGAAGTTCGCCTAGCTGGTCCCGCCGCTCGGCCACACCGACCACCGCGCGGCGGTTTCTGTGTCTTCCGCGACCAATTTACCGCCGGTCTGCGGTTCCCCGTGCATCCTTTTATAGTAGACGTTTGTAATTATTTTGGCGTGTCGCTCGGAAGTTTAGTACCAAATACCTTCCGTCTCCTCTGCGGTGTTGTCGTTTTGTTTAAGAGTCATAACATTCCCCTCTGACCGGAGGTCTTCTTTTACTTCTATTACCCTAAGCAAGCCGAGCCGGGCACCTTTATGTTCCAAGCTCGGCCCGGTCTGGTCTTCTTCAATAAACTACCCACTTCTAATAAACATTGGAAGGACTATTATTTCTACATCCGCATGCCCAGTCAGCCAAACTTTCCGACCAAGTGGCAGGTCAGTCTACCTCCTACTCCCGAGTTGAAGAAATTCAAGACCCGACCGGATTATCTTCATGCCGCAAATGTACTAGCCGGTCTGCGGCTCGACATCAACAAACTTCTTCACGAGGGAGTGATGTACATTTTTGGGCTGAGTCCTATACGGACTCCTCTTCCGACCAGCTTCGGTAAGAATTTTACTTGGGCATTTGCTTTAATTGCTAACTGATTTCTTCTTCTTTTCATGCAGCTGACATCGTTATGGACTCGGTGATGGCCGGCGTTCTGAAGAGAAAAGCAGCGGCGCTGGAGGCCGCGGCGACCAAGGAAATGGAGGCGCTGGGTATTCAGCCGGTCGGTTCTCACGAAGGAGAGAGCGGCACCCAGGCCGAATCGGACACTCGAGCCTCTCAACAGCAGGTGGCGAGCGGAGCAACCCCCTCCAGGGAACCAACGGGGCCCGAGGAAGGGTCCGTTCGGGAAGAACAGCCACTGCAAAAGAGGCGCCGGGTAGAGACTCCGCTGCGATCGGCTACCTCCGCGGTCCGACCATCTGACCGGGCCGCCATGACTGCTAAAGGCAAGGCGCCTGTGCCCGAGACCATTTCGTCCGACCGGACTCCATCTGACTGGGACGAGCTGACTGCTCCGGTTGAGGCCATTCCGGTCGACACTCTCCCCCCTGCTCACCGTTCAGCCCAACGCTCGACCATCCATTCGCGGCTTTCTACGCCAGCTTCTGATCCCGGCCGGGCGATCCCTGGTCACGGTCGCACAATACGGGTAACTCTTCATCTTCCGACTGAAGAGTTGCTACCAGAAGCCGACCTGTTGGTTGCTACTCGGAAAACCTAGAGGTTCCACTGTACAAAAATTTTGTACAAAGGTCTGAACCTTTTTCCTAGCTACCATGTGTTCTTTTAAATTAAATTTTGGATCGCCTGCGGAACTTAACACGTTTGATCCAAAACTTAATCTATTTGTTCTTTTAGGTTTTGACTTGGATCTCCTGCGGAACTTAACACGTTCGACCCAAGTCTCCTTAAGTTATTAATTCCATTAAATATTAATTTCCATAAAAGGTTCCCAGTACTGACGTGGCGAGGCACATGGCCTTCTTAGATATGGGAGCAACCACCACCGACTAGACAAAACCTTTAATAGAAAGCTAATATTTAATTTCCTAAAATAACTTTAGGTTAACCAAAGAGAACAATCAAATCATAAGGAAAAGAAAGAAAACAAAAGAACACAACATCGAAAAACATATTCGAAATACTAGAACGTAAGCCTCTTGTATTTGGTATTATTTCCATAAATAACTAGCATGATGCGGAAATAAAAATTACTAGTTATACCTTGTAGAAAAACCTCTTGATCTTCTACCGTATTCCTCTTCTAACCTCGGACGTTGTGTGGGCAACGATCTACCAAGATGAGAAACCACCAACCACCTTCTTCTCCTCCAAGCAAGGTTCGGCCACAAAGGAAGAACTTTACCAAAGAAGAAAATCAAAATACTAACCAAGCTCCAAGAGATGCTAACTTTCTCTCCTTCTTCTTCTTCTCCAAGTAGTATCCGCCACCACAAGAACTCCAAGAGAGATGAAGTATTCGGCCACCACAAGAGGAAGAGAGGGAGAGGATGGCCGGCCACACCAAGGAACAAAAGAGGGAGAGAAAATAATAGAGGTTGTGTCTCATGAAGGCACCCTCACCCCTTCTTTTATATTCCTTGGCCTAGGCAAATTAGGAAATTTAATTACAATAAATTTTCCTTAATTTCCTTGACTTGATTTAATTGAGAGAAATAAAATAAAATTTCCCAAATCAATTTCAAGTGGCCGGCCATATCATTGGAAAACAAAAGAGGACAAGTTTTAATCAACAATTAAAACTTCCTAATTTGTTTCCGGAAATTTTAAAAAATAAAATTTCTCTTTAAAATCTCTTCATGGTTAATAAAAGGAAATATCTATAATTTTAATTTTATTAATCATGTGAATAATTTTAAAGAGAAAATAAAACATCTCTCCAATCTACAAATAAGGAAAGAGATCTAATCTCTTTCTTTAATCTTTTGTAAATCTTTTACAAGAGAGATATTTTAATTCTAATTCTCTTTAAATTATATCTTCCACATTATAATAAAAATTAAAATTAAAATCCCTTTTTAATTTAATTTGGCCGGCCCCCACTAGCTTGGGTTCAAGCTAGGGCCGGCCACCTAGGCCGGCCCTAGCTTGGTTCCCAAGCTAGCTTGGCCGGCCCCTTATTGATGGGTATAAAAGGTGGGTATAGGTGGGTATAGAACTCTATAAATAAGAGGCTACGATAGGGACCGAGAGGAGGAATTGGTTTTGGTCTCCCGATAAAATTAAGCATCCCGTGTTCGCCCCGAACACACAACTTAATTTTATCAATGATAATTCATTCCACTAGAGAACTATCATTGAACTACCGCACCAATCCCAAATTACATTTTTTTGGCTCCTTCTTATTATGAGTGTGTTAGTCTCCCTGTGTTTAAGATATCGAATGTCCACTAATTAAGTGAGTTACTGACAACTCATTTAATTAATATCTAAGTCCAAGAGTAGTACCACTCAACCTTATTGTCATGTCGGACTAAGTCCACCTGCAGGGTTTAACATGACAATCTTTATGAGCTCCTCTTGAGGACATTATCAACCTAGTATCTCTAGGACACAGTTTCCTTCTATAATCAACAACACACACTATAAGTAATACCATTTCCCAACTTATCGGGTTTGTTGATTCAACGAACTAAATCTCACCCATTGATAAATTAAAGAAATAAATATCAAATATATGTGCTTGTTATTATATTAGGATTAAGAGCACACACTTCCATAATAACCGAGGTCTTTGTTCCTTTATAAAGTCAGTATAAAAGAAACGACCTCAAATGGTCCTACTCAATACACTCTGAGTGTACTAGTGTAATTATATAGTCAAGATAAACTAATACCTAATTACATTACGACCTTCTAATGGTTTGTTCCTTTCCATTTTGGTCGTGAGCTACTGTTTATAATTTATAAGGTACTGATAACATCATCTTCTGCATGTGACACCACATACTATATTATCTACAATATAAATTAAATGAACAACTACAAACAAATGTAGACAATTTGACCAAATGTGATTCTTTATTCATAATAAATGTTTACAAAGCTTAGGCTTTCAATATACATTCCAACAATCTCCACTTATACTAATGACTAAGTCGCCATATCTTCTACCATACATCCGATTCCCATTCCTCCACATGCCGATCGAAAGCTTTAAGGGCCTTAGTGAAAGGATCGCCAGTTATCCTGATGCAATCTTGGTGATGACAACTTCTCCTCGCTCCACAATATCTCGTACTTGCGCCCTATATGTTTACTTGCCTTATGAGCTCGTGGTTCCTTCGAGTTTGCAATCGCACCACTATTATCACAATAAATTGTGATGATTTTGAGCAAACCAGAATCACATCTAAGTCCATTAGAAAGCTCCTGAGCCATACTGCTTCTTTAGCCGCCTCAGAGGCACATATTCAACTTCCATGGTTGAGTCCAAACGCATTGCTTAACACTCCTCCATGAAATGGCTCCACCTTCTAAAGTAAACACATAGCCGATGTAGACTTACTGTTATCCCTATCAGAAATCAACGTGTAACCCACAGGGAGCAGATCGTCTGCTTGGTAAACTAGCATATAATCTCTAGTCCTTCTCAGGTACTTCAATATATGCTTTACCGCAGTCCAATGTCCTTGTCCAGGGTTACTCTGATATCTGCTGACCATGCCCATGGCAAAACAGATATCAGGTCTCGTACATAGCATTGCATACATTAGGCTTCCTACAGCCGAAGCATAAGGAACTGCTTTCATGTCCTCTATCTCTTTTGATGTCTTTGGAGACATCTCTTTAGATAGAGCTACTCCATGTCTAAAAGGTAAGAAACCTTTCTTGGAATCCTGCATGCTAAAACGAGCAAGGATTGTATCTATATATGAAGCTTGGGATAGACACAACATTCTTTTCCTACGATCCCTTATAACTTTGATCCCAAGAATGTGTGCACATTCTCCTAAGTCCTTCATATCAAATTGTTTGGACAACCATACCCTTACGTCCGATAATACCTTGACATTGTTGTCAATTAACAAAATATCATCTACGTATAGTACAAGAAATACCATCACATTTCCGTTACACTTCTTGTATACACAAGACTCATCCGGACACTGAATAAATCTATATGACTGGATTACTTCATTAAACCGGATATTCCAAGACCTTGAAGCTTGCTTCAGTCCATAAATGGACTGATTGAGCTTGCACACTAAATGCTCTTTGCCCTTTTCAATGAATCCTTATGGTTGCTTCATATGAATATTTTCTTCAAGACTTCCATTAAGGAAAGCTGTCTTGACATCCATTTGCCAAATCTCATAATCCATATGAGCAAGAATGGATAAGAGTATCCGGATAGACTTAAGCATGGCTACCGGTGAAAAGGTTTCCTCATAATCGATTCCCTCTTTCTAAGTGTACCCTTTCGCAACAAGCCTAGCTTTGAAGGTTTCTACCTTCCCGTCTGTCCCTCTTTTCCTTTTGTAGATCCACTTGCATCCAACGGCTTTTACACCATCAGGTGGTTCTACAAGCTCCCAAACCTTATTAGAGTACATGGACTCTATTTCAGAATTCATTGCCTTTTGCCAAGATGTGCATCTATATCTTGGAGTGCTTCATATATCCAGGGATCAGTTCATGTTTACCCGGATCAAGTCCGAAGACTCTCCCAAAACATGAATCTTTCAGTGCCTCACAACCCTCCCACTACGAGGCACTATCTCGTGGTTGTGTATCATGTGTGACACGTGTTGCGTCTCTTGTGGTACTTCATCTTGTACTGTTGTACTGAAGTAGACATGTCCTCTAAGTTCTTCTAAAACAACTTTACTCTGGGCTTGTGATCCATTATATAGTCTTCTTCTAAAAACGGGCATTGGTGCTAACAATGACCTTGGTCTTTAGGACTATAAAATAAACCACCTTCGCCTTTGGGATATCCTACAAACACGCGAACTTCATACGAGATTCTAACTTATCAAGATCTGGTTTCAGCACATGTGCCGGACTACCCCAAATCCGAATATGTCTTAGACTCGGGTTTTCGCCATTCCACAATTCTATGGGAGTAGAAGAAACTGACTTAGAAGGTACTAAGTTCATAACGTATACTGCTGTTTCAGAGCATATCCCCAAAATGAATTTGATTCAATAACTCATCATCGATCTAACCATTTCCATAAGAGTCATATTCCTTCGCTCGCTACACCATTCTGCTGAGGTGTTCCAGGTGCAGACAATTGGGATTGAATCCGACTTCGATAAGTAATCCTAAACTCTCCTAAGAGGTAGTGTCTTGATACTTTTACCTAGTCGTTTCTCCACATCGCCCTTGTATTCTTTGAACGTATCAAAGCACTCATACGGCACATTAGGTAAATGTATCCATATCTTGAATAATCGTCTATGAAAGAGACAAAATATTCAAAACCTCCTCTTGCCCGGACGGACATAGGACCACAAATCGAGTGAACCAACTCTAACACTTCTTTGGCTCTATACCGGCCTTGAACGGCCTCTTGGTCATTTTACCTTCCAGCAGGATTCACAAGTTGGAAAATTTTCCAACTCTAATGAACCAAAGTCCATCCGCTATAAGCCTCTGAATCCTACTTAAGTTAATATGACCAAGCCTTAGATGCCAAAGATATGCTTGGTTCATTTCAAGGTTCTTTTCTCTTATTAGAATTAGAAGATGAGTTATAAATTTCCATGTTTTGCTTTGTGGAAGAAATTGGATTTAAAGTATATAAATTGCCAACTAATGCACCAGAACAGATAATCACTTTATTTCTTTTAATAACTACATCGTTACTAAAAGAAACTGAATATCCATCTAAAAACAGTTTAGAAACTGAAATTAAATTCTTTCTAAAACTGGGTACATAAAGACAATTTCTTAAAACCAAATTCCTATTTCTACTAAAAGATAAGTAGACGCCTCCCACTAACTGCCACCTTAGTAGCATTACCCATGTAGACGGTAATTTCTCCTTCAGATAGTCGGGTTTCCTGAACCCCCGCAAGGAATTGCAGACATGATCGATGGCTCCCGTATCTACACACCAGGTGCTGGTAGATAACACCGCTAAACATGTTTCAACAACTAGAGTATGAGATATACCTTTGTTTTGGTTCCTACGAGGACAATCCACCTTCCAATGTCCTGCCTGCTTACAGATGAAGCACTTGCCCTTCGGCTTCTTCATTCCAACTTTAAATCCCGTACTCTGAGATTTATTCACTTTCTTTTCGAACCACTTGTTTCTTCTTCTTCTTTCCTTTCGGTTTAGAAGTAGAACCATTTTCAAGATAGTGAATTTGAGCATTGTGACAAATAATCCTTCTGCTGCTTGAAGTTGTAAGAGTTCCGCTAATGAATAAACCTCTTATTCATATTATAGTTCAAAGCGAAACCGCTCAAAACTTCTAGGTAGCGTTTGGAGGATCATATCGATCCGGGTTTCCATCAATTTCTCCTCCAAGGATCTCGTATCTCGTTCGGATAAGCCATCATCTTTAGGATATGATCCCTTATAGGAGTACCCTCTTGCATGGTGGTCGTCATTATCTTTCTCATGGCTTCTTGCCTAGAAGCCCTATCTTGATGACTAAAGAGTTCCTTGAGATTGTTCATAATATCATAGTCTGTTGGTAAATCTTGATCTCGATGTTGCAATACATTTGACATTGAAGCCAAAATGTAACACCGCGCCATCTCATCTGCTTTTACCCATTTCCTATGATATTCAATCTCCTCTTGGGTAGATTCACCAGTAGGTGCATCAGGGCACTGCTCAGTCAGTACATATTTATAGCTTTCAGCAGTAAGAACAATGTCCAGGTTTCTTTTCCAATCTATGTAGTTTGGTCCAGTAAGTCTATTCTGTTGAAGTATGATGGACAGTGGGTTGAAAGACATCCTAAGAATCACAAATAACTTTTGGTCAGAACTCTAAATTTAGAATAATATTGATTCCTCAAACAATACTATTTTAAATTAACCAACACCTCATAACACCGTGAATTTTGTATGCCACGTTAGTGTGGACGTATACAAATTCAACATTTGTAAAAGGAGGGTTTTAACCCATTAATTTTATTATCTTGTCAACCTAACTTTTTGACAAATAAAATTAATAGTTGGTATCATTTGGTCACACAAATAATAGCAGTGACTCCGTTAGGGAGGATACTATTAGATGTGTCTAAGTGTATACCATTACTTGACACTAAGTCCATTAATAAGATTATGCCCTTTCCGTTGGGGAAGATCACACGCTCTTAATTAACTTCCTATAGTCATCCAAAAATGGAAGTCTGTTCTAGTGATCCGCAAACAAGCTCATCCGTTATGGAGGAAGGCACTTAGAGCCAACGCAAGCTTGTTTGCATCACTTACAAACCAGTAATGGAGACCATGGGATTTATTTAAAATCCCTCCCACTTAGTTATTTATAAATGAGGAATTTTAACTATGCTAGCCTACTTAAACTTGTAAACTAACATGCACACACAGCACAATATAAAAGCAATAAATAGAAAATTTAATTTTCAACTATTATGGCTTTTATCTCTAATTGTCCTCCGTGTGTTGTCATCCCAAGCTGCTGCCAAATTTGGCCACCGCCACCGGGTCTAGCTGTCGCATCCATCTTGCTCCTAGTTCCGCTGCGCCTCTGGTCCTTAGAAGGTTCCACGCTTTGCAAGATTCGATCCGCGACATAAATAGAATTTTACATTTTTGATCCTATATTCCATAAAAGGAATGTACATGTATCTAGATCAAAAATAAAATCCTAATAAAACTAAATACAGCTCCTGGTATTTTAATACAATCATGCACACACATATAAATTGCCCTTGACATGTCCAAGGGTCCAATCACACACATAATTAACTAAAAGCCATAATAGTTGGATCCTGCATCCACAAAGTTAGCACATCCTACTATTATCCTGCCTAAATTATGTATGACATGTGCATAATTAAACTAAATACCAAATACACAGAGGCAAAACCCTTGCTCTGATACCAATTGTTGGTTGCTACTCGGAAAACCTAGAGGTTCCACTGTACAAAAATTTTGTACAAAGGTCTGAACCTTTTCCTAGCTACCATGTGTTCTTTTAAATTAAATTTTGGATCGCCTGCGGAACTTAACACGTTTGATCCAAAACTTAATCTATTTGTTCTTTTAGGTTTTGACTTGGATCTCCTGCGGAACTTAACACGTTCGACCCAAGTCTCCTTAAGTTATTAATTCCATTAAATATTAATTTCCATAAAAGGTTCCCAGTACTGACGTGGCGAGGCACATGACCTTCTTAGATATGGGAGCAACCACCACCGACTAGACAAAACCTTTAATAGAAAGCTAATATTTAATTTCCTAAAATAACTTTAGGTTAACTAAAGAGAACAATCAAATCACAAGGAAAAGAAAGAAAACAAAAGAACACAACATCGAAAAACATATTCGAAATACTAGAACGTAAGCCTCTTGTATTTGGTATTATTTCCATAAATAACTAGCATGATGCGGAAATAAAAATTACTAGTTATACCTTGTAGAAAAACCTCTTGATCTTCTACCGTATTCCTCTTCTAACCTCGGACGTTGTGTGGGCAACGATCTACCAAGATGAGAAACCACCAACCACCTTCTTCTCCTCCAAGCAAGGTTCGGCCACAAAGGAAGAACTTTACCAAAGAAGAAAATCAAAATACTAACCAAGCTCCAAGAGATGCTAACTTTCTCTCCTTCTTCTTCTTCTTCTCCAAGTAGTATCCGGCCACCACAAGAACTCCAAGAGAGATGAAGTATTCGGCCACCACAAGAGGAAGAGAGGGAGAGGGTAATGGCCGGCCACAACACCAAGGAAAAAGGGAGAGAAAACAATAGAGGTTGTGTCCCATGAAGGCACCCTCACCCCTTCTTTTATATTCCTTGGCCTAGGCAAATTAGGAAATTTAATTACAATAAATTTTCCTTAATTTCCTTGACTTGATTTAATTGAGAGAAATAAAATAAAATTTCCCAAATCAATTTCAAGTGGCCGGCCACATCATTGGAAAACAAAAGAGGACAAGTTTTAATCAACAATTAAAACTTCCTAATTTGTTTCCGGAAATTTTAAAAAATAAAATTTCTCTTTAAAATCTCTTCATGGTTAATAAAAGGAAATATCTATAATTTTAATTTTATTAATCATGTGAATAATTTTAAAGAGAAAATAAAACATCTCTCCAATCTACAAATAAGGAAAGAGATCTAATCTCTTTCTTTAATCTTTTGTAAATCTTTTACAAGAGAGATATTTTAATTCTAATTCTCTTTAAATTATATCTTCCACATTATAATAAAAATTAAAATTAAAATCCCTTTTAATTTATTTTGGCCGACCCTACTAGCTTGGGTTCAAGCTAGGGCCGGCCACCCAATAATATTCCTAGGCCGGCCCTAGCTTGTTTCCCAAGCTAGCTTGGCCGGCCCCTTATTGATGGGTATAGAAGGTGGGTATAAGTGGGTATAGAACTCTATAAATAAGAGGCTACGATAGGGACCGAGAGGAGGAATTGGTTTTGGTCTCCCGATAAAATTAAGCATCCCGTGTTCGCCCCGAACACACAACTTAATTTTATCAATGATAATTCATTCCACTAGAGAACTATCATTGAACTACCGCACCAATCCCAAATTACATTTTTTTGGCTCCTTCTTATTATGAGTGTGTTAGTCTCCCTGTGTTTAAGATATCGAATGTCCACTAATTAAGTGAGTTACTGACAACTCATTTAATTAATATCTAAGTCCAAGAGTAGTACCACTCAACCTTATTGTCATGTCGGACTAAGTCCACCTGCAGGGTTTAACATGACAATCTTTATGAGCTCCTCTTGAGGACATTATCAACCTAGTATCTCTAGGACACAGTTTCCTTCTATAATCAACAACACACACTATAAGTAATACCATTTCCCAACTTATCGGGTTTGTTGATTCAACGAACTAAATCTCACCCATTGATAAATTAAAGAAATAAATATCAAATATATGTGCTTGTTATTATATTAGGATTAAGAGCACACATTTCCATAATAACTGAGGTCTTTGTTCCTTTATAAAGTCAGTATAAAAGAAACGACCTCAAATGGTCCTACTCAATACACTCTGAGTGTACTAGTGTAATTATATAGTCAAGATAAACTAATACCTAATTACACTACGACCTTCTAATGGTTTGTTCCTTTTCCATTTTGGTCGTGAGCTACTGTTTATAATTTATAAGGTACTGATAACATCATCTTCTGTATGTGACACCACATACTATGTTATCTACAATATAAATTAAATGAACAACTACAAACAAATGTAGACAATTAGACAAAATGTGATTCTTTATTCATAATAAATGTTTACAAAGCTTAGGCTTTCAGTATACATTCCAACAATGCCAACCGTGCCCGAGCACACCATTACTTTGAAGGGGCCCCTCGCCGAGATGTGGGCCGACGCTCGGGCGCGCGTAGCAATGATCCCCCTCCGGAACTTAGCCAACAGCCACATGTAAGCGGCTACGGGGGTAAGCTTGTTGAAGTTTTGTCATAATATTTCCGCTCGGCTTTTGACAACTGCGCCTTCTTGCTTCAGAGATGGGTGGAAGAGATAGCAGTTTCCAACCGCCTGGCCATGGCAGACGAGGAGATAAGGCAACTAAAGGCGGCAGGTGGTCCGAGCGGCTCCCAAGGCCCTTCCTACTCCGAGCTGTAAAAAGAGCTGAAGAAAGCTCAAACTCTGCTGGCTGCTGAGCAGAAGAAGACAGCTGACCAGGCCCACGCCCTAGCCGAGTCCGAGCGACAAGTCAAGTCGCTTGACGCAAAGATAACTCTGGCCACTACTCGGAAGAACACAGCCATCTCCGATCTGGAGAAGAAAAACGTGGAGGCCCGGGGCCTGGAGTTGAAGATAAAGGAGCTGACGGAGTAGCTCGACCAGGAGAAGGCAGGCCGCTCGGCCGATGCGAAGAAAATCGAACATCTGAATGAGGCCCTCACAAGCTCCCAGGCAACCTTCAAAGAATACCAGGATGCCGAGCTGAGCCGAGTTGCCGCTCTACGACAAAGCCATATCCGATCGCCCGAGTTCTCGGAGAAAATTTGCGAGCGGATGTACTCAGCTTTCGACTTGGCCATTACAGCCACTATGACTTATCTGAAGTCGAAGGGCCTTCTTCCGGAGTCCACCAATATTCTAGCCGGCGATCAGGTGGAGCTCCTGAACAACATTCCGAGGGACCTTTACGACTACATCGAGTAGTTCTTGTAATTTCGCCGCTCGGCTGAACATGAATCTTTTTGTACTTAGGCCACTCGGCCTAAGGTTTTAATTTCAATGAAATGCTTTCCTTTTGTGCACCCCCTCTTTTTGCACTGTCCCCTCGCTAATACTTGTGCTGCCCGCTCGTCTACTATCACACCTTTGACCTTCGAGGTGCATTCTCGCAAGTGTTTTCCCCAGCCCTTCCGTTCGGCCGAATATCATCCGATGTTGCCAAGAATCGCTCGTTATAAGCCGATCAGAACTTTTGTACCTCGAATCTGAGCGGAACTTAGCTCCGGTCTAACTATCGGCGGAGGCGTCTCTAGATGTTTAACGTCGGTGCTCGACGGCGCGGTTATTTATAGCCGGTCGGCGCGGCTCTCGATGTTTGACGACGGTGCTCGTCGATCTTCCGCTCGGGGATTTATCCTCTCGATTTTTAACGCCGGTGCTCGACGGCGCCGTTATTTATAGCCGGTCGGCGGCTCGATGTTTAACGACGGTGCTCGTCGATCTTCCGCTCGGGGATTTATAGGCGCCGCTCTCGATTTTTAACGTCGGTGCTCGGCGGCGGTTATTTATAGCCGGTCGGCGCGGCTCTCGATGTTTAACGCCGGTGCTCGTCGATCTTCCGCTCGGGGATTTATAGACGCCCTCTCGATTTTTAACGTCGGTGCTCGACGGCGCGGTTATTTATAGCCGGTCGGCGCGGCTCTCGATGTTTAACGACGGTGCTCGTCGATCTTCCGCTCGGGGATTTATAGACGCCGGCTCGTCTCTCGATTTTTAACGTCGATGCTCGACGGCGCGGTTATTTATAGCCGGTCGGCGCGGTTATTGTTTAACGACGGTGCTCGTAGATCTTCCGCTCGGGGATTTATAGACGCCGGCTCGTCTCTCGATTTTTAACGTCGGTGCTCGACGGCGCGGTTATTTATAGCCGGTCGGCGTGGCTCTACGGTTTAACGTCTGGGCTAGACGGCCTTTAAGGCTAACTCCTTACCAGGTCGAGCGACCTTGGCCTTCCTTTCAGCAGAAAATACTCAATGTGCTTTCATCTTTCTACTTCCTACATCGCAAGTACATAGGCGACCAAAAAGTATATAAATTTATGTTTAGCGCACCCTTCACCCAACTGGGAGAACGTACTCCTGGCCGAACGGCTCAGGGTCTGCTTCGTCGGGCATTTTGGCTCGGATAATTTACCTCCGACCGGACGGTACGGGGCCTTCGTTCATCGAGCGCTTGGCTCGACCCATTTACCACCGGCCGAGCGGCGCGGGGCCTTCGTTCCTTGATGACGATAACTTATATTTGTTCTTTTGATTTTTCATTTCTGCATTTCAAGTATTCAGTCGAAAAAAATACACAGGATGATTTACAGTGGTACACCTTTCATCCCGCCCGGTAAGGCTGGAGGTGGTTTGCACTCCACGGCCTATCTAGCTGCCGACCGTCCTCATCCCCATGATTTCGTTGGAGGCATTGGATCAGCTCCTCCTTCTGCTCCTCCTCCAGATCAGAGGCGATAAAAGTCGTGGCCTCCGATCGGGTCGGATGGATCTGAACCTCCTCTTTTTCATCATAAATTAAAGCAGGAGGTTTCTCGGTTATGGCGTGTACCTCGATTCGGGGCGCCTTCCGAGCGGAACACGCTTCTGCTCGGACCATCTCTATATAGCACCGCCGAGCTGCTAGCTGATCTCCACGTACTTCTCCTACTTTGTCCTCCACGGGGAACTTTATCTTTTGGTGGAAGGTTGAGACAACCGCTCGGAATTCGCCGAGCGCCGGTCGTCCCAAAATGACGTTGTAGGACGAGGGAGAGTCGACCACCACGAAGTTTATTGTCCTGGTCCTCCTGAGCGGCTCCTCTCCCAGCGAGGTAGCCAGCCGGATCTGTCCGACCGGCTGAACTTCGTTGCCCGTAAACCCGTAGAGCGGGGTCGTCATGGGCAGCAGCTCGACTCGATCAATTTGCAGCTGATCGAACGCCTTCTTGAATATGATGTTAACCGAGCTCCCTGTGTCAACAAATATGCGGTGAATAGTATAATTTGCTATTACCGCTTTAATGAGCAGAGCGTCGTCGTGGGGCACTTCTACTCCTTCTAAGTCTCCGGGCCCGAAAGTGATTTTCGGTCCACTTGCCCGCTCTTGGCTACAGCCGACTGCGTGGATCTGCAGCTGCCGGACGCCCGCCTTTCTGGCTCGGTTGGAGTCTCCCCCGGTCGGCCCGCCAGCAATAACGTTGATCTCGCCCCGGAAAGTATTGCTCCTGTTTTCCTCTTCCCGAGTGGACGGTCGTGACCGTTCTCTGGACGCCCGGCGATTCTCCTGTCTCAGAGATCGGCGCCGATCGGGTGTTTGTTGATGTCTCCTTTCGGTGCGGGTCCGGTCAGCTTCATGGGTCCTTTGTCTCCTGTCGATGGGAGGAGACCGTCGTTCGGCTTTCCTGGGAACAGGATTGTCCACGAAGGGAAGACTTCGACAATCTCTCGTGTTGTGCGTATCCATCTGGTGGAAGGAGCAGAACATAGGGGTCCACCTCTTCTTTGGCTTGGGCCGAGGGTCTCGCAGAATAGCCTCCGAAAATTGGTGATTGATTCGCTCGGGAGATGAGTCCGTTCGGGGAGCTTTCCCCTTTCTGTCATCCCGTCTAGGCACTTCGTCTGAAGAAGATCCTCTATCTCTTCGGGCTGGTACGGCTTCAGGGGTGCGAAATAAGGCCCGATGGAATGCGACGGTGGCTTGAGGTGCTTCCGCTCGGCCACCAGACGCAGATGTTGCTTGTTGCTCCGGCCGTTCGGCTGATGCTTTTTGTTTTTGCTCCATGAGTTTGGTGGCCCTTATCTCGACTAGAGCATCGAGTTCTTCTGTTGAAAGCGCCACCGTGTGTTGTCGTCCAGCCTTGTCCATTGTTTTTGTTCGAATGCAGGAGCGTTCCCACAGACGGCGCCAAATTGATCCTGTCCGAACCAGAAGTCAACAGACGCTGGGCACGTGGCGCTCTCCGGCTCGCTGATGTAGATCTCCCACGGGTGGCGCGATGCTCCGACTAACCTGCACAGAAGTCGAGCCGGGAAGGGGGTTCCCGGCGGCGACCCTCCGACGCTCAAGTCAGGTAAATTACGATGAACAAGGTGGCTCCCCAAAGTCTCAGAATACGTAGCAAATCTTACCTCCGGCGAAACCTGAGGTTCTTTATATAGAGCTGTGAAGGGTTTGGGCACGCGTACCGATATGCATACGTGTCCTCTGTCCTTTCCTAGGCATGCGGCTGTCAGAAAGCTTACCTGTCCTTTCCTAGGTATGCGGCTGTCAGAAAGCTTACCTGACCCATATCGCTACAGTCAAAGCATGCCCTCGATGGGACAGTTGAATCCCCTGTCACAAGATTTGGAGCATGGCACACACGTGAAACCTACCGGTTGTCAGAGAAAGAAATCCTCTGGCCTTTTCCTTTGCTCCAAACTTGTCGTCCGAGGGGACAGATCCCTCAACATCTGACCGGACATCCGCGGTGGTTTACTTGTGCTTTGTGGAGACTAATAAACAGGGGTGCTTTATGACTGTGGTCGATCAAAAGGTCAGCTCGGTCCATGACCTTTTTAACTGAGCGTCGGAACCCCGATTTGACAGGGTGCCTCCCCACCATAAGTGCGAGCCGGCCGGACCCATCCGGGTATTCGATTCCATCGGCCTGCCGGCAGTCCGGCCGGACCACACTCTACCCGGATGGACGGCTGCTCCGATGACTTCCACTGGGCGTTGACTTTGCAAGAGGGGGGGCCCGCTCTTACTACCGGATCAGATGGGAATTGTAGTTAAAAGTGAGGATATAATTAAGTAAGGGAACAAGAGAAAATCAAGTAGCTTTCTTCCTCTTGTTTACCTCTTGGTTAAGAAAAGGAATAAGCAAAAGACAAGTTGTCTTTTCTTTTTTTCCTCTTTTCTCTCTATTTTTCGTGGGAATTAAGAGAGTGAGGATGAGAAGAATTAAGGGAGATGAATGGGGACATATTCTCATTAGGAAAGGATATAAATGAATTAAAGAGAAAGGGAATCAAAGTTCATCTTTGTTTCTTCCACCTACTTAGCATAAAAAGGAAAGAGGGGAAAGGATTTCATTTTCTTCCTTCTTCCTCAACATTGCCGAAACTAGAGCTCTCCTCCCTCATCTTCAAAAGCCAAGTTTAGGTTTTCTCTCTAAGAGAAAACTAAATTTCAAGAAGGAGCCTTCAAGGTGTACCCTTCCAAGCAAGAGAAATCAAAAGGAGTGCTAGAAGAAGAAGCTCTCTTCTTCCTCTTCACCAAGGGTACCATTTCCTTAAGGATCAACAAGTGAACACTAGGTAAGCTTCCCCCCACCTGTGGTACAATCGCTCATATGGTTTTCATGAAGATAGATTGCTTAAAAACCTAGGGTTGCTTCATGGAAATTTCGGCCAAGACAAAAGGAAGAGTCTAAGAAATTTTAAACTAGATATGCTTATTATATTTCTTGTGACATGTATCTTATGTAGGAGGTTAATCTAATGTTTCCATGCTAGAATGATTAATGAGAACTTAGATCCATGAACCTTAGACTCTCGGCCAAGCATGAACAAGAGGACTAGGTAAGCTTAAGACTCAAACTAAACATGCTCCCTTGTTCTTGTGTTATGTACCCTATGATAATGGTGTTGTTAACTTTTTCTCTTACTTGTATGTTGATTGAAACTCCATTTTCATGCTCATGAATATTCGTCCATGGAAGAACTAAAGGCCTAGGGGAGCTTTAAACCTAAAACTAAGCATGCTATGATTTTTCCTAAGACAAGATATGAAGCTAAAATGTTATGCCCATGATTGTATGTTAGTTTGAACTCTATTTCATGCTTATGAAGATTCGGCCATGTTGAGATTTGAGGCCTAGGAAAGTTTAAAACAAGTCTAAGATGCTCATGACCTTCTTGATGAAATGATATGAAACTAGTTTGATGTTCTTATGTTTGCTTGTTACATAGAAATTTGGTTACATATGACTTTCGGCCACACAAAGTTTTAAGGCTAGGATGCTTAGATTTTAAACTAAGTTTACTCATGTTGTTTCTTGTAATGATGCCATGAAAATTGTGTAGGGTTTCCATGCTTTGAGGTCACATGAAAAACAAATCTATGCCTCACATGTTTCGGCCACTATTGGTCTAAAGGCCTAGGGAAACTTAGAACCCAACTTAGATATACTCATGATGTTTCTTATAATAAATGTTATGAAATGTGTTTGTAGTTTCCATGCTCTTATGCCACTAGAAACCTAGTTTCCATGCTTAACATGTTTCGACCACCTTAAATTAATGGGCTTAGGAAGTTTGGAACTTGAACCAAATGTGCTTATGATGTTCCTCAAGAAATGTGTAGGATATTGGCTTAAGGTTCAACACTTTCATGCTACTTGTAACCTAGAATGAGGCTTGCTAGGGTTCGGCCATGATAAGGTTAGAAGCTTAGGGAACTTAGAACCCAAACTAAACATGCTCAAGTTGTTCCTTATGAAATATGATATGATATGAGTTTAGGGTTTACATGTTTGCATGTTGCTTAGAACTTGTTGCTCTTCATGAAGGTTTCGGCCATGAAAGAATTAGAAACCTAGGAGGGCTTAAAAATTTAGGTTAACATGCTTATGATCTTTCTTATGATAGGATGCGAAATTATCATGAGATTATTATGTTTGTATGTTGTCTAGAGTTCATGTCCCTACTCTTGAACTTTCGGCCATAATAGGTTTAGTGACCTAGATGTGCCTCACATGCTATGTTATGAATTAAGAGATGCTATTTAATGATTTCATATATGATTATGACTTTCTATGATAGGTGATATGTTCATTATGTATGCTTATGATCCATGCATGTGCTATGTGCCCAATTATGCATGCTTTATGATATGATAAATGACATGTTCATTATGTATGCTTATGATCCATGCATGTGCTGTGTGCCCAAATATGCATACTTTATGATATGATAAATGACATGTTTGTTGGTGCAATATCCCTCAGGTCAAGGCTGACTTGGTTGACCAAGCTTGAGTCTTGGTTTGGGTTTCGATGTTTGACAATGCAGTTGTGCATTTGGGGAGATTGTTTGGTGCAATTCTCCTCTGATCAGGGTCTGATCAGGTTGGTTGAAGAAGTGCCAAGTAGGTCAAGGTTGACCGGATACTTGACTGAGAAGTCCTAACTAGGATGTTAGGCAGAAGGAAAATCCTGGTGAGTGAAGCCAGGTGAAAGACCTAGTGAGTGAAGCTAGGCAGATATAAAATCCTAGTGAGTGAAGTTAGGTGAAATACCTGGTGAGTGAAGCTAGGCAGAAGAGAAATCCTAGTGAGTGAAGCTAGGTGAAAGACCTGGTGAGTGAAGCCAGGCAGAAGTGAATCCTAGTGAGTGAAGCTAGGTGAAAGACCTGGTGAGTGAAGCTAGGCAGAAGAGAAATCCTAGTGAGTGAAGCTAGGTGAAAGACCTGGTGAGTGAAGCCAGGCAGAAGAGAAGTCCTAGTGAGTGAAGCTAGGCAGAAGGAAAGTCCTGGTGAGTGAAGCCAGGCACGGGGAAATCCAGATGGGTCAAGGTTGACCAGACATCTGGTGGAAGTCCAAGTAGGTCAAAGGGATTGACCGGATACTTGGCACAAAGAAAAGTCCAAGTGGGTTAAAGGGATTGACCGGACACTTGGTAAGGGAGTCCTAGCAGGTCAAGGAAGTGACTAAATGCTAGGCATGACGTACCAATAGGTTAAGGTTGACCGAATGCTGGTTTGGGAAGCTTGGGACTTGGTTTTGGGTAAAAACCAAGAGCTGGATCAATCAGTGGATCGATCAGTGGATTGATCAGTGGATCGATCCAGCCAGTTTACCAGTGCACAGAAAGCCTCTGGATCGATCAGTGGATCAATCCAGAGGTCCCAATCGATCAGTGGATCGATTGGGACGCTGCTGCTTCACGCGATAAGCGCTGGATCGATCCGTGGATCGATCCAGGCCTTTTTCCAGAGCACAGAGGCGCTCTGGATCGATCCGTGGATCGATCCAAAGCCTCCCCGATCGATTGAGAGCATTCCAATCGATCGGGATTCGACCGTTAGAGTCGATTTAAGCCGCAGGCGTTCATTTCCTTCGGCACCGATTCACTCCAGATACTCTCCAGCACTTCCATAGCTCTCTCCAAGCTCCAGATCGCCAGTTCTTGAAGATTCTTGGTGGCTTTTCCAAGTCAAGAGGCGGATCAAAAACAAGAAGAAGAAGTTAGGGTTAGGGTTTTTATTGTACATCTTGTAAGCTTTTGCTTATCTTGTATTTCCCTTTCTTCTTCTTGTATTGAGAGTGTTGTAGGGCTTCTCCGCCTTTGGTAGTTACCATAAAGGAGTGTTATTCATAGTGGAGGGTGCGTGAGTAGGTGTGGATCCTTGGACTAGTCACCTCTTGTGAGGTGGATACCAAGTAAACCATCCTTGTTAGCGTTGTATACCAACGACGAGCACACGAAGAGCTATTCACCCCCCCTCTAGCTACTTTTCGGTCCCAACAATGTTCATTATGTATGCTTATGATCCATGCATGTGTTGTGTGCCCAAATATGCATGTTTTATGATATGTTAAGAAATATGATATGCATGAAATGATAAGAACTATGATATGTATGACATGCTACTTTACTTTATGTATGGCTTGTACCAAGGGTGGGCTCCATAAGCGCCCCGGGGTCGATGGACTAAGAAACGGGCCTCGTTAGGGATGGACTCCTAAGTGCCCCTAGGTCGATGGACTAAGAAACGGGCCTAGTATGTATGCCTTGTAGGGTTCAAGACTTGCTACCTTGGACCTACATAGGACGCGCACATTTATGTATGTGGTACAAGCCGGGGCCCTAATCATGTTGAGATTATGTTTAAGTATGTATATTATAAGTTTTCAAAAGACATGTTGCATATGTTTCATGATACATGTTTAGGAATTCACCTTACATATACTTTATGATTATGCCATGATATTTATGATGATGTTATGCTATGTCAGGATACATTTGATGTTCATGTTAGAATATGCCATGATACTTTATGATGATTATGTTGCGATATGCCATGATATGCTGCTTGATATGATAAATTTGTCTCCATGCATTTTGACTTGTGATTTTGATATGCTATACGGTTTTTGTGAGTAGGAAAGGCACTTACTGAGTCATGAGTGCTCACAGCTTACTTTCTTGTACCACAGATAAAGGCAAAGAATGGATGAACTAGGGGAGCAGCAGGATGGGCTAGAAGGATGTGTGTGGTAGTGGCTTGGCTAAAGGGAAAGACCTGCTTTTGTTTAATAAGAAATATGTCATGTTTATGTTATTACTTTATGACTCCATGACATTAAGTATGTGTTTGGGTATTATGACTCAAAAATCATGTTAAGTATGCTATATGGTTTTTTTTATGTCCATGGTGATTTTAAAGTAAGGAAAAGTTTTTAAATTCTCTAAGTAAGACTTCCGCTGTAGTAAGTAGGTATGTATGTCTAAGTAACCCCCGTCCCCTTAGCAGGAGGGGTGGGGCGTTACATTAACTCTCCATCTATTATTGAAGAGTCATATGGTACAACATATAAATTGTTGGATCGAAAGCGCTAGGGGGGGTGAATAACGCTCGTGGATATTTCGTTCATTTCTAAAAACTATCGAGTAAATACGCAGCGGAAAAGTAATAAACACAGAAGCAATGCTAACACTATTTCTTTTTATTTGGTTCGGAGCCTGTAACGCCTCCTACTCCAAGGCTCACGATCGTTGATCGCTTTCGTTGGGCACTCACTATAGATCCAAAATTCTTTACAGGAATGTAAGTACAAGTACAGACTAAAGAATGATTATACCGATAATACAAAATGAAGAAAGTAGTCGTCGATTGTCGGAACAGCAGAGCATTGTTGAGGTGTTCGGAGCAGCGCACAGGAGCACAAGTTGTTCTATTTTTAGTTGTCTTTAAAGTCCTGCCGGAGGCTCCTTTTATAACCTCTTTAGATCTGATCCAAATCCTCGAAACTCAGGATCAGGTTTGACCTGAAGCGGATCGGTCGACTAGGGTTGATTGCGGATCGGGTTGGTTCGGTTATTAGGATAAAAAACTATCCGGTCCTACTAGATCAGATAATAAAATATCATGACCTACATCTGGTCCTATATCCGGCGGTTATTATGTATCAGATATCCGACGGATTATTAGTTATTTGGATATCCGACCCTATATCCAATGAAATATAAAATATAAATATAAAACAACAAAAAAATAAAATATTTTAAAATGATAATAGACATTATTCATTACACGTTGTAGCAACTAATCACCAGTAGTTGCTACAACGTGTAGCAGCTTATCGGCAGTAACTACTACAACGTGTAACAACCTATTTACAGTAGTTACTACAAGTAGAGGTGATCGCGGATCGTGTTGGTTTGGTTATTGGGATAAAAAACTATCCGGCCCTACTAGATCGAATAATGCAATATCAGGACCCTACATTCGGCCCTATATTCGGTGGATTTTTTTTCAGTTCGGTTTGGGTTGGTATAAGCGGGTTGGTCGGTTTGATGAGTTGATTGCTCACCCCTACGGTCGACCGATCCCCATGTTCAGTCGACCGATCAGATGATCTTCTCCTCATCCGATCTGATCACCCCGCTTCAATAAGGTCAACTCATATCCTTGGTTCGGTCGACCGATCCCTGGGTTCAGTATACCGATCCTTCGATCGAACCCGGTCTGCAATCTAGAAATCTGATTCGATTGTACTGGGGTTCGATCGACCGATCCGGCCGTTCGGTCGATCGATCAAGGCTAAGTCCGACCTTGCAGAATCGTTAGTTCCCTGCAAAATAGAGTTAGATAAGTAGCAAATAATATCAAACAAATAAGTTGACAGCCTTCAGACTATTTGATTTTGACTTTGGATTTCCTCCAGAAACCCTAGGTCGAACCGATGCCTACTGTTCCCTTACCAGGGAACGCGTCCTCACCTACTCCACTCAGGAGAGTATACCTATTGCCAATTGATCCTCCAGACCAACTGGTCTTTTGCTCAGCGCCCGAAGCTTCCGGTCTTCATGCTGGATGTCTGCTCCACGACTCACCCAGACTTCCACCCAGTTCGCGACACCAGGATTTCAACCTAGGGTTACCACTCCTTAGGATTTTGCCTGAAGCTCTCGACCGGCCAAGATTTTCCACCTAGGGTTACCATCCCTAGGATTTAGGGTTACCGTCCCCTAAGGTTTTTCCTTTGCCTAACCGCAGCTAGGACTTTTCTTTACCTAGGGTTACCACCCTCGAGGACCTAGGGTTACCACCCCCTAGGGTTTTCCACCTGCCTAACCGTAGTTAGGACTTTTGCCCAAGTATACTTAGGACTTTCTTGCAAAGCTCATTCAAATATATCAGATAACAAAACAACTTAACTTTGAACCCTTTGACATAATCAAAACACAGGTTCGATCGTCGGATGCTTCCCGCACCAACAATCTCCCCCTTTTTGATCATGGCAACATGGTTCAAAGTTAAGTAAGATATAATAGTAATGTAAGGAAATTTTAAGCATAAGCATAACTGCAATAATGAGAAAAAACTTCCAGAAAAAATATTCTTATACTCCCCCTTATTTAACTTTGACTTTTCTCTTCCCCTTTGACATAAATCAAAATGAAAAATAGGTAGAGAGAAGTTTGTAAAAAAATATATTCTTAATTTCCCCTTGAAGGGTAGCTTCCCTCAATATTGTAAAGGACCTAGCTTTTGAAATGTATATTTAGTGACTTAGCTTTTTAAAGAGTTTTTCTTAAAGAAAACTTAGTTAAAAAGTCCTTTGCCGAAAAACTTAACTTTAAAATGATTGTATTGAGAAAGTACTTTTGCTAAATAGCTAAGTTTAGAAGATAATTTAACTAAGTTTAAAAAAAAAAATTAGCTTTGAAAATTACTTAGCTAATCATGAGTTAAAAACTTAGCTAAACTTGAGTTAAAAACTTAGCTGAAAGGGAGTTTAATAAATACTTAGGTTTGAAAATGATTTTCTTGAAAAAAAAATATTTAGGAAAAAAGTTTAAGTACTTAAAAAGCTAAGTATATTAAAAAATTTTGATAAACACTAAGCAAAAGTAATTCTGTTTAAAAAATTTAAATTAACATTAAGCTTCTTAATCCAACATTAAAAATAATAATGTAATATTAAGCTGAAAGCTAATTTTTATTACATCACTAGGTCAAAAATAATTTGTACTTTAAAATTAAGTTAAAAATAATTTTTAACAATAGGTAGAATAATTTTTATTTTAACACCAAGTTAAAAAAAATCAATTAAAAACTGAAGGTTTAATATATATATATATATATTAAAAAAACCTAACTTGGGCTTAATTTATAAATTCTTCTTTCACTCCCCCTTGATTAATGCCCCCCCCCCCCCCCCCCCCTGAAATTTAAGGTCCTAGAGTCCAAGCATGTAAATTAAAAAAAACTTAATAATTATTATATATTTTCCTAATTTCCCATCTCACCTATTTTAGGTTATCAAGCTTGTTCAGCTTATGAGTGAGCGTAAGACGGAATTAAATTTATTTTAATTTTATCAATATTTAAAAATATTGAAATTAAAATTAAAAATATAAGAGCATCCACATCAATTTTTCTATTACTATATCTAAAATTTAGGATAAATGACCCACTTTATTAAATTTAGATAATCACTATTCACTACACACTACATCAAATACCCTAAAGTTTCCATCATCCTTAATTTTTTATTATTTTCTTCTCTTTCTTCTATTTTTTATTATTATATTTATGGAATGAGTGGAAGGAGAGAGATTGAGTGGAAGGAGAGTGTAACGACCACCCTTTTTACTATTACTACTCTCTAAGGGTGACTGTTACTTAACTACTAACTCTACCTAACCGGTATGATAGAAACCACGAGGAGTCTCTACCGAAAAATTTCGGCAGCATCTCCCCTGTACCGGTGACCGTAAACTGAGGTACATATATAGTATACATCAGCCACAGGCGGCTGAAACATATATCAACACTCACGCAATTAAATAAGTGTCAAACTCATCTCAGCATACAATCTAAAACAGAATAATCTCCAATGACAAGAAATGTAAGATACAATCTTAAATATTTATTAATCACTAAAATGCGGAAACTTAAAAATGCCCAAGTCTCTCCCATAGTCTTAGCATCACACACCATCCGCGTCACCTTGTCGTCTTCCTTTGCTAAAACTTTTCCTTTCCTGTATTTGCAGTAAGAGGAAATGCAAACTATAAGCGAATGCTTAGTAAGCGCTGTCTAACTCACAAAAACTCGAATATGCACGTGAATATACTGAAATCCAAGAACTGAAAGCTCTAAAGAAAATACTACACATGCTTATCTAATAGCAAAAGAACAATGCATACTGGAATGCCAAACATATAAAGCTAATCAGAATAACATGCTAGCATAAGGAAAACTAAAGCTTGCTGAATTTTAAACACCTTCTGAATCTTATTTCACTTGCATAAAAACTTATTCTTTTTATTTCACTTGTTTAAAACTTATACTTTAATACTTTAAAATAACAATAAACTTTCTTCTTGGGCCCAGGCATAGTACCATCTTATGCACGTTCCCTAATAGGTTAGGGTAGCGAGCCACCAATCCTAAAAGAGCAGACCTCGGTCTACCAAGGCCAAGACCTCGTAATTGGACACCTGGATTTGTTTAACGACAACCTCGGAAGTCGGGTACTAGCCTCTTAAATAAAGTAAAATACTTGTTATCTTTTATTACTTCTAATATATAATGCCTCGGCATTCTCTTTAGCACCTTGTGTGCCAAAATCCCTAAAGTCTTGACTTTGGGATCTACTTAAGGCCTTAGCCTTTTTCTTTCTTTTCTTTATCTTTCTTATACTTGTTAATACCTCTAATAGGAGGATGTCTCATACAAAACTGCACTAAAATGCTTATTAACATTGCACTGAAATGCTTAACAGAATTGCATGGAAATACTTAATAAAGCTATACTGAAATGCTTAACAGAATTACATGAAAATACTTAATAAAAAATCTGCATACTATATTTATAAAATCTGCATACTATACTTATAAAAATCTGCATACTATACTTATAAAAATCTGCATACTATACTTATAAAATCTTCATACTATACAAGCTTAAACTAAATCTAAAACTTGTTGGAATTAAAACCTATACTGCATGCTTCGAATTAAGAGAACTAAACTAGCTGACTCTAAACTTATGTAAAGCTTGCTGGAATACATGGTAGCAAGGAAACATATCTAAACCTCATGTTAGAATAGAGAAACTCAAATCTGTATCCTAGAATGAGTGTAACAAGGAAACATATCTAAACCTCATGCTAGAATAAAGAACCTCAAATCCATATACTTGAATGGAAGTAGCATATCTCAACCTTATGCTATAGCAGCCCTAAAGACCTACACGGCATCCCTAAACCAAAATCAAAGGGTATTAACTTATCCCTTTTGCATACTCAATTTAAGCTAGAGTAGTTGAGATACACGGCAGCCACTAAAAACCAAGCTCCTTAAAACATGCTTCAACAGATTTGCAAGCAAAGAATGAAATCTTGAATCTATTCTAATAATCCTTGAAATCACAATTCTCTACAACCAAATCCTAAAGCCAAGGGTAACAACTCCTGTTCAGTGGCACGACAGGAAACCAAGAGAAATGAAATACTCCACACACTTAATTTGCTTCCATGTTCTCAAACATAAACCAATCCAAACATATCTAGATCTGATGTACTAATCATAAAGGTGAAAGGATTCAAACTACATGCTCAAGCTATACAAATCACCGGATTGCACAACGACTCCAGGAAAATTACTCGTGCTCACAACAGCAAAGCAAAGAGGAACTGCTCATGCTTGCAAACAGCAAGGGAAAATTATCCAGCAAAGGAAAATTATACCGCAAGGGAAAGGTCTAAACATCATGCTACAATAAAAACCAAACTTGCTGGTTTTAAAAAAAAACTTCTCATACTCACGGCAGGAAAGCATCTAAGTCCACCATCTTCACGGCCCATCCCACAAACAACAGAAACACCAAATCAACTCGAAGCTACCCTTATTCCTCTAGAAATCCCGATTCTATACAACCTTCCAAAAACAAAGGAAGGATTCAAAAACTCTTAGTAAACTTGAATTTCTGTACAGCATGTTCCAAAGCAACGAGACAAGAATCCGAAACCTCAATTCATGGCAGCAAACCTCACAAGCAACAAACTTCACAGAAAATTTGAAAACAAAAGGAATAGGTATCCGGAACTATCCTACTGCAGGTGAGTAGCAACTTACCGAGGTGTTCTTGGACTTACAACCAAAGGAGAAGGCTCTAGGGTTTCGGGTGAGCTCCAAATCTCGGTCTCTTCTTGTGCTCACGGCTCCTCCTCGACGCAAGGGATTGTGATAGTGAAGAAAATCCCTTGGAGAACCTTGGTCGGCCGTCGGAATTGTGCCCTAGCTGCTTGCTGCGTTTCCGCCCGAGAGAAGCTGCCGCAGACGCGAGAGGAAGAAGGGAAGGTTTAGGGCACGGGGAATATTAAGCCCTAAGTTCTCTTCTTATAACCTTAATATTCTGTTAACTATCTTAAATAAATTTGCTACCCTTTTCTAAATAGAACCGCCCGCGTGAACACTTGGTCAGCCGCGCATTGCTTAAGGCTTGGCTCGGGGGTTCAAATCTTGGTTGCAACCATTTTCTTCCTATTATTTCCTGTTATTAACTTCTACTACTTAAATACATTTCATGCTTCTTTTAATTAGCAACGCTCGCTGAAACACTTGGTCAGCCGGATTCGCTTAAGGCATTGGTTAGGCCGGAGGTCACAGGTTCAAATCTCGGCTTAGATATTTTTTTGTCGAAACTTCTTTCGTTTAGTAAAAATACCAAACGACCTCCAAAAATTGCATAAAAATACTCTAAAAAATTCTAAAAATCTCTAGAATTTTTCTAAAGTATTTCTAAATATTTTTAACCACTATTAGAACTCCAAATAAGGAAATTTGGGTCGTTACAGAGAGAGATTAAAAAGAAATATTATTTTATTTTTAGGGTAGAGGTTTCATTCCCTAAATTTAAAGAATCACTATTCATCAAATCTAAATTTAGAGAATGGATAGGATAACTGATGCAGAGGATTTTTAGTTAACCTAACCAAAATTTAGAGTAAAATATTTGAATAGGGTAACTGATGTGAATTTTGAATTATCAATAAGTTTGTTTTTTTAAAATATGAGTAATTTTTTTTTTGAAGATTTAAGTTTGTGATTGTAATATGATTTGAAAATTAGAAATAATTAAGATTTTAGAAATCTAAGGATTGATAATTTAAAATCAAATAATTAAGATTTTTGAATTTTTACTATGATTAAGATTTTGAAAATTAAATCACTTAATGTTTGTTTGAAATTAATTTAGATAACTATAATGATTTGAAAGTAATTATCATTTTGGAAAAATAATTTGAAAATATTTATGGAATTAAGTAAGATTTTAAAAATGAATTAAAATGAATTATAAAATTAATTGAGATTTTGAAATTAATTATGATTTTAAAATTAATTATAAAATTAAGTGAGATTTTGAAATTAATTATGATTTTAAAATTAATTATAAAACTAATTAAGTGAGATTTAGAAATTAAGATTAAGTTATCTTAATTGAATTGATTAACTATTTTAATCCTAGCTCCATCTCATCCTTTTCTATATTATCAATCAAAGAACCTTAATAAGTTTGTGAAATGGTTAATTTTAATCTTTAATTTAAATTCCATCTAAGAATTGATTTACATTTGAGTTAGACTCAGGTTTTAAAATAAGTTAATTAAATATTTATTTCGAAGATCGGCTTCCAAGCTGTGGCGAGACACTAGGCCTTCTTGGGTATAGGATCATTCACCACTTCTAGACAAAGCCTTTCAAAGAAATTGAATATTTAATTTCTTTATTTTAACTTCTAGGTCTAACTAGTCAAGTGTAAATCACGCCTAGGTCCTTAACTATCCTAGTCTAAGCATGCATAGTTAAAAAGTAGTAAATCAAACATCAGAAAATTCTATCTATTGATACAAATGGTCTTTCTATTGGCTCCTCCTGGATCATAGCCTCGAAAAGGTCTATTAGGGTAATGAACCTGATCCTTGAGGACCCAATATAGTCTAAGTCTAACTCGATTAATCAAGTTTGACTTGGGGACCCATGCTTGGACTATGTTTCTATTTGATCTATTAACAAGTGATAAATATGACTTATATTTTCTTTAAGCCTTGAATCCAAGTCCGGACCGGTTGTAAACGACTCTTTGTTTTTCAAGAATCAGATTAAGATTCTTGGAACCCAACGTGAACTATTCCAACGTGTCCTTAAGTGTTTTAACTTGAGTTTTCAAATTGAAATTTTCTTCCTCAAGTTGTTGGGCTTGGGTTGAACTTCCAATTTGAACCGGCTTTGTCAAAGGACTCGAGTTAGTCATTTCCTTAAGGGTTGTTACCTCATTTTGAAGTGACTTGACCCGAACGTTGGATTTGGCCAATTTCTTTAATAAGTAAGAAACTAAATTCTCTAAATTATCTACACTAGTGCTAGAAATTAGTGAGCTTACAGTGGGGTTAGGCCCTTCAGAAATGGATACAGATCCGTGGCTTTGCTCTGACTCAGTTTCTGATTCGCTCTCGATTTTTGAATCGGACTCGGTTTCTGAATCGGACTCGGTTTCGACAACATGTGCTTGTACTGGTAGAGCGAGGAAGCTTGCTTGTTCTTCTTCGTCGGATTCGGATTCGTCTGATGACTTGGACCATGTTGCCTTCAACACCTTCTTTCTTCGTTCCTTCCGGTTTGGATAATCTGGCTTGTAATGCCCCTTCTGGTTATAGCCGTAGCAAGTAACTCCAGTCTTGACTTTCAAATTTGATTGAGTCGCCTTCTTCTTTTTGCACATTTTTCATATGAGTTTTACTAGTTCGGCAGTAATCTCATCGTCGTCTTCTGAGTCCAATTCATCTTTGGACTCAAGTTTAATCTGATGCTTTTTTCTAAAAATATACATAGTGATGATCAAGTCTATCGGGATGAGGAGGAGGGTGGTCCGGACCCCAAGGAACATAACATCTCGATCAGCTTAGTATGACGGGTCCAGTCATCCTCTCAGGAGCTGGATAGATCACGTCGAAGATCGGAGATCTCCTGTCTCACGTTTCATCGCAAGTCGGAGACCTCCTGCCGCATCTCCCGTCGTAGGTCGGTGACCTCCTGTCGAATGCCTCGATGAAAATCAGAGACCTCCTGACGGAGACTCATCATGGATAGCTCGAGTCCGGCAACTTGGTCACCTAGAGTGCGAGGAGCGGGACGAGGTGCTCGGCCTGGAGGTGGAGGTGGTACTGGGTCAGAGCATCCTCGCCGAATAGTGCGACCATAAACTCATCCTGCTCTGCCTCCTCCTCGGCGTCTGGGTCTGGCTGGTGCTGTGCCCCCCTCCGCCAAGACAGGACACTCTCATCATCTATATAGACATCTCCTAGAGAGAAGTTCCTAGATCCTAGGACGTCAAACTCAGTCATGACTCGGATATCTCCTCGGGTGACGTCAATACGTAGAGAGGCGAAATATGCAATCAAAATATGACAATATGACATATGAACTCGAGCGTTGGTGGTGACTCCAGCTGAGTGGATAATGGCATGAAAGATATGTAAACTAAGAGTTTTTTTTTAATTTTCTTTATTTGTAAAGAATTAATTTTTAAAGATTTAAAATTAAAATGAATTTTTAAAGAGTTTGAAAATGAATTTTTCAAGAGTTTTAAAATGAATTTTTTTTTAAATGAAATTTTTAAAGAGTTTAAAAAAAATTAAAGAATTTTTAAGATGAATTTTTAAAGAGTTTTAAAATGAATTTTTAAAGAGTTTTAGGATGAAAAATTTTTAAAATGAATTTTTAAAATAATATTTAAAGAATTTTTAAAATGATTTTAAAAAGAAGTTTTTTTTTAAATGATTTTTAAATAATTTTTATAAAAAGATTTTTAAAGAAAACGATTTTAAAAAGAAGTTTTTAAAATGATTTTTAAAGAATTTTAAAATAATTTTTTAAAGAATTTAAAATGATTTAAAAAGAAGTTTTAAAAATGATATTTCAAGAATTTTTTAAAAATATTTTTAAAGAATTTAAAATAATTTAAAAAGAAGTTTTTAAAATGATTTTTAAAGAATTTTTAAAATAATTTTTTAATAAAAGTTTTTAAAATTATTTTTAAAGAATTTTGAAAAATATTTTTTAAAGAATTTTTTAAATGATTTTTAAAGAATTAAGAAAATGATTTTAAAAAGAAGTTTTTAAAATGATTTTTAAAGAATTTTTAAAAGAATTTTTTTTAAAGAATTTTTAAAATGATTTTTTTAAAGAATTTTTTAAAAAGATTTTTAAAGAATTTTTAAAATGATTTTAAAAAGAAGTTTTAAAATGATTTTAAAAATAAGTTTTAAAGAATTCTTAAAATGAATTAAAAAAAGTTTTTAAAATGATTTTTAAATAATTTTTTTTAAAACAATTTTTTAAAGAATTTTTAAAATGAATTTAAAACGGAGTTTTTAAAATAATTTTTAAATAATTTTTAAAAGGATTTTTTAAAGAATTTTTCTAAATGATTTTATTTAAAGAATTTTTAAAAACGATTTTTAATGAATTTTTAAAATGATTTTAAAAACAAGTTTTTAAAATGATTTTTAAAGAATTTTTAAAATGATTTTTAAAAATAAGTTATTAAAAAGATTTTTTAAGAATTTTTAAAATGATTTTTTAAAGAATTTTTAAAATGATTTAAAAAGAAGTTTTTAAAATGATTTTTAAAGAATTAAGAAAATGATTTAAAAAAGAAGTTTTTTAAATGATTTTTTTAAAAAAATTTAAAATATGTTTTAAATAATTTTTAAAAAGAAGTTTTTAAAATGATTTTTAAAGAATTTTAAAAATATTTTTTAAAGAATTTTTAAAATGATTTAAAAATAAGTTTTTTAAATGATTTTTAAAGAATTTAGCAAATAATTTTTAAAGAATTTTTAAAATGATTTTAAAAAGAAGTTTTTAAAATGATTTTTAAAAGAAGTTTTTAAAATGATTTTTAAAAGGATTTTTTAAAGAATTTTTAAAATGATTTAAAAAAGAAATTTTTAAATGATTTTAAAAAGAAATTTTTAAAAAGATTTTTAAAATGATTTTAAAAAAAGGTTTTTAAAATGATTTTTAAAGACTTTTTAAAATGATTATTAAAATGATTTTTGCAGAATTTTTTAAATGATTTTTTAAAGAGTTTTAAAAATAATTTTTAAAGAATTAAGAAAATGATTTTAAAAAGAATTTTTTTAAATGATTTTTAAAGAATTTTAAAAATATTTTTGAAAGAATTTTTAAGATGTTTTAAAAAGAAGTTTTTAAAATGATTTTTTAAAGAATTTTGAAAAGAATTTTTAAAGAATTTTTAAAATGATTTTAAAAAGAAGTTTTTAAAAGGATTTTTTAAAGAATTTTTAAAATGATTTTAAAAGAATTTTTACAATATTTTTTTAAAGAATTTTTAAAATGATTTTTTATAGAATTTTTTTTAAAGGATTTTTAAAGAATTTTTAGAATGATTTTAAAAACAAGTTTTTAAAATGATTTTTAAAGAATTTTTAAAATAATTTTTAAAGAATTTTTAAAATGAATTTTTTAACATTTTAATTTAATTTAATTTAATTTATGTAAGTCCTTAGTCATCTCACCCAATTTATGTTTTCAATCAGGAAATCCTATAATTTTGTAAAATGAGTTAAGTTCAATTTTAGGATTTGATTTAACTTTGTGTTAAATTCTAATTTAGCTTTGGACTCAACAAATTGACATTTTTCGGATAAACTTCTGGACTATGGTCAGTCACTTGGACATCATTAAAGTAACCATGCCTTCGAGGTTTTCCAAATAGTCCTATCCACTGAACTTAGTACAAAACCTTGGTCTAACTGGTTAGGATCCATAAAAGGTAGTTTCGGTTAGTTTCACTAAGCCAAATGCACCAAGTCGAAGTCATATCTTCCCAGACATGCATAGACATAGTTTCCCTAATGTACTATCATCCAAAACATCACCAGTACCATAGATCAAGTTAAATTGTTGCCCCTTTTAACTTCACCAGTAACAAATTGCTTGTAGAAAAAGTAAAAATTCTAAATTAAAAAAAAATATCCTAACTCCCCCTGAACTTGTACATAATTTCTCCTCCTTTGATCACATAAAAAAATAGAGAAATATATAATAAAGTGTTCAAATAAATATTTTTAGGGGTACATTATAAACATTACTCGTAGGCTAATATTTTTCAGAAATAATTTTCAAATATATTATATTTTTAATAATTAAGCTTTCATTTTGACACAAATAATATAAAAATTACTTTTCTATTTCGAAAAAATCTTGAGAATATTTGTCGAATCTAAAAAGAATAAGTTAGATCAGTAAAAAAAATTACATGAAGAAATACTTTGTTTTAAAAAAAAATAAATTATTTCAGTACAAAAACTATTTTTTTAAAAAATTAATCTTTAAAAATATTTTTTCAACTCCAAAAATTTTATTATTTGTCCTAAATGTATGAGACACATTGTTCAACGACAGAAAAATAAAATTTTTAAATTTTACTTTTTTTTTAATTTTTAATATTAACAAATATCTTTTAAAAAAATAATTTATAATAAATCAGATATTATTCAAAAAAATTTTTAAGGATAGAGAATATTATGTTTTATAACAAAAATCAGATTTTCAAAATTTAAGTCTGCAAAATAAATTTAAATTTCAAAGTATGATTTTTATTAATAATTTTATAAAAAAATAACTCAATAGTAAACAAAATTTGGGGGAAAAATATGTTTGTAAATTAAATCATCAGATAGAATAGAAAAAAATTTCAATTCGAAATACAAACAGAAATTTAAAAAAAAAATCCAATTGAGACAATTTTTATCCTAATAAAAAAAATTGGAGTTTAATCAAAAAAAAAAAGTTCCTTCAGCTGTTCCTTCATGTAGCTCTAGAAATTTTTTTCCAACGAGAGAAGATCCCGTCTAGCGAGCTTTGCTTCAGATGTTCCTTCATGTAGCTCTAGAAATTTTTTTCAAAGTTCCTTTGCTGATGCTTAGGCGTCAATCCTACTGATTTCTTGAGGTGATAGTACGCTTAGTAGGTAGAATTTAGCTCATCCATTTGCCACAAAGTCTGCTTGCTCTTTCTTTGTCCAAAGGTACTCTTCTTTTTTTCATCTTTTTGATCTTTTGGAGTTTCAAAATCATATTTAATTATTAATAAAACTTCAAAGTCAGTTTTAAAAAAATATCTCCATGCATTTTTTATATAACGCAAATTCTCCCCCAAATTTCAGCGGGTAGATGCTCGGTCCGACTATCATCTCAGTGCTTCAATCGACAGTTACTTCTTCTGAGGCATTCTGGCTGTGATACCACTTGTTGGTGCAGTAAGGCCGATAAGAGGGGGGTGAATTGCCTATAAGAAAAAAAATAATCTCTTCTCGTTCTTTTGATTTGATTAGTAGTATAATAAAAATAACAATAAAAGAAATAACAACTTTAAAAGAGTAGATAAAAGGCCAGAGTTTTACTTGGTTACAAGCTAGGTGTTATTAATCCAAGACGTTGAAAAACACTAGAAGATCTCCTTCGTTGAAGGTGGAGAAGCCTTTTACACACGTTGACAGCTCAAGAATGATTAGAAAAGTTAATACAGAAGTTGTTGAATATTTCCTAACTCCAGGGGCATTTTTATAGCTCATGAAAAATTCTATCCATAGGTAGAAGGAACCTTCAAAAGGGTTCAAGGTGCCTTCAAGTGGATAAAATTTTATCCACTACTCAACGGTAACAAATAGCCATTTGAGGCGGGTACTATTCATTGAAGACGCCTTCAAGCCTTTGAAGGCATTTTTGTACTGTTCATGGAAGGCCCCTTCTAACCCTTTGAAGGCGCCTTCATACTATTCATGGAAGACATTTTTCAAGCCTTTGAAGGTGCCTTCGTACTGTTCATCCAAAAATGGTTAACTTCCCTTGTTAACCATTTTTTGCTCCGCTCGCTTGGGTGATGCTCCGGCCGTTCGGAATTAAGCTCACCAGAATTCAACTCTGGTCTTTTCCTCGAGCAGCCTTCCTCCCCGATTTCCCGTCCCTTGGATCGCCGCGCATGTTCTTCTCATCCGCCGGTGTACTCTTCCGAAGCATCTTGTCCTTCGGATGCACTGAGTCCGTCGATTCTCTTCCCGTGTCATCCTTCTTGCTAGCTACGTCTTCCGCTCGACTCCTTGTGTTTCTAAGCTCCTACATATTTAGACACAAGGATCAAACATAATAGGACCTAACTGAACTTGGTTGACCATATCAAAACTACCCCGGGGTACTTATAATATTTACTTCAGATTTGTGTCAGATGAATAAGTATAATAATGTCCTAGGGTAGTAGGTTCTAGTCTACAGTATATCAATTGATTGAATTGATTATATATATATACATATATATACATACATACACACACACACTACTCTTAACTATTCCTAGTCAAACATTAATATACAAGGACAATATTAATATGTTGAGACTAGCATGTAGGTCAATTGATGACTTAATCTCACAAGTCATGGATATGAGATATCAAGTTGACACATGGGTATATATTAGATAATATGTACTAAATTGGTCCGCCATGAGAATGTTTCATGGATCATTATATGAATGTCATAAATATTCTCATAGTGACTATTAGTATGAATAATTCTTAGACCTAAAGTCACTACGATTCCCTACATAAGGAGTTGTGTACTTTGGTATCGGCAAACGTCACCTGTAATAAGATAGACTATAAAGTCAATCACTTGATATCCAATAAGTTATGCAGAGGGATGTAATTGATATAGATAGAATCTATCCCTTTTATATGACAGAAGTGATATTTGTGGACTCCTTGATTAAGTAGGACTACTAAAATGCATGGTCATGCTTAAATAAGTCAATATGAAATATTGAGCTCATTCAGTTAAGTAGGTCTACTTAGAGATCAAGAAATATAAATATTGATAAGAGAATGACATGGTCTATACCTCATTGATTAATCTAGATATCACAGATAGAAGGACCAAGTCATATAAGATAATAGACACAGAAAGGTTAGGTCGAATCTCGATATTCTCGTCACTTGGGTAGCAATGATGCATTGCTAGTGCCACTCACTTATGTCTCTAAAATAGTTTTAGAGATATTACCAACGTTACAAGAATCTATTGGGTCATATATAAAAATATGTTGGTTTGGAGATGAGTATATTTTAGTTTGACTAAAATATGATGGACTCTAAGATTATAGGGTTAAGTCTAATCCGAATTAGACTCATTGAGTTAGACTCAAATGAATTCATATTAGACTTATTGGATTAATGAGTTAGACTCATTGGGTTATTGGATTAATGGTTAATCCAATATACTAAGATCTAACCCATTTATAAGATTAATGTAGATTAATGGAGATTAATTGGTATCATTAATGAAAGAAGACCAAAAGACATGAAACCCTTGGTATTCATTGGATGAATAAAAAAAAACTTTTGAGTAAGAATTTTCATTAGAGAGACTCTTGATCTTCTTCATCTTCTTCTTCTCTTGGACAAATCATCTTAGTGGCTAGCACCACGAAGGTGGTTCTTCTCCGAATCTGAGTTCGTGTGACAAACGGGAAATGTGTTCATGTGGATACCGTAGATGTGCAGATGTTCTGATCGCGTTGAGATCTACCAAAGTCAAGTTGCTTCTAGGATTGCTTTATTCATGCAACTAAGGCAACTATTCTATTTTGATAGAGTAGAATTGAAAATATGTATACTATATTCACATGGATCTATAGAGGGATCTCCCTTTATGCTACGTTTATATGTTATTTTTTGCATAAGATCCCTGCACTTTATCATCTGAGTCTGAGCTAGACTCAGTTTCTAGTTCAGGTTTGGTTCTAGACTTTGTTTCTTTGTAGGGACTTTCAAGGAGAGCAATACCTTTCTTGGCCTGTTTGGAGTTAGTTTGCTCGTGTAGTTCTAATTCGCAAAACAGCTCGTCTAACTTTAATTTTGACAAATTTCTCAAAACTTTATAGGCATCTACTGTAGATGCCCACAGTGCATTACGAGGAAAAGAATTCAGGGCATACCTTATTATGTCCCTATTCTCCAACTGGTGGTCGATCAGACCAAGTTCGTTGAAGATGTCCTTGATCCTCGCGTGTAGCTGAGTTTTCATTTCTCCATCTTGTATTTTAATGTTAAATAAAGAATTTAGAAAGAGATTTTGTTTTGTTACCTTTGCGTCACTGGTACCCTCGTGCAGCTCGATCAGCTTATCCCATAACTCTTTTGCATTCTCGAACAGTCCAACTTGGTTGAATTCTTCTTGGGTTAGTTCACATTGAAGGGTGTTCAGGGCTTTTGAATCAACTTGGGCTTGTTTCTTCATTTCTGGGTTCTATTTTTTGGGGTTAAGTAGAATCCCAGTTGCTTCATCTTTAGCAGCCTTATACCCTTGTCATATGCTAACCCATTGGTCAATGTCTATTTTCAAGTACACATCTATTCTTCTTTTCCAGTAAGGGAAATTGTTCCTACTAAAAAGTGGAGGACGAACAGTATTATATCCTTCACCTTGGGCCATTTGGATCAGCACTTGCACACAAGAGGATAAAAGGGAAGAGTTGTCAAGACTAGGTCTTAGATTAGTAGTGTGGAAGAAAAAAATGAGATGAAAGCTCAATGGTGTTGCACCACTTTTGAGCAAAATTGAAATGAAAAACTTATCTGAAGAGGTGATTGCGCCAATTTTGATTAGGTCGAAAAACTAAAATTCGAAAAAATTCGAAAAAAATTCCCCTGCTTGTTTGGTGGTTGCACCAATTCACAGCGAACTTGGATCTAATACCACTTGTAGGATCGTAGGCACATGAGAGAGGGGGGTGAATCACGTGTATTTTAAAATCTTTTCTTTTTCATCCCTTTTTAATTTAAAAACAAAGTTCGTAGTGGAATAAAACAAAAATGAAAATGAAAAGAAAACACTAGAACGTGATTGATTTACTTGGTTCGAAGCCTTCGGCAACTCCTACTCCAAGACCCAGGTCTCTCAAACCTATTTATGGATAATCCACTAAATTTTCTTCCAGAAATGCTGAAAGAGTAATTGAATATAAAGAAACAAATAGGAAAGTGAAATAACCCTACACTTCCCTTTTGCAAGTATGTAAAGTAAACACAAATTGAAAAGTCGTTGCCAACATGAAGATGTCGAAATGAAAGTGCTCGTGTATTGGCGTCAGTCCATCTGTAATAGTCGGGCATAGCAGTGTCGTAGTAGAGCAGCAGTACAAAGTTGGAGTAGCCAGAACGTTAAATGATTGCATAGAAGAGTTGTATTGAATGTTGTACATAAATGCTTGGCCGAACCTTCTTTTTATAGATGATCTGAGGTGCCTCCTTCCCTTGGACCTCCGGTTGATTTGATCTTCACTGAAGACAATGGTTCTTATCCGCGTGGAGGTGCCTCCTTCCTATTGGAGGTGCCTCAGTTCGCCAAGGCTCTATCCTTCATGGTCGCAAGCCTTATCCATGTTAGAAAGAGCCTTCTTCCTCCTGACGTGCCTCCACGCCTTCTATACTGTGGCGCCTCCTTACCATTGAGGCGCCTCCATGCCTCCAGTGTAGAGACTTCGGCCAACTTCTCTAAGGTGCCTCCAATCCATCTGATGCACCTCGGATGAACTGTGTCAGAGGCTTCTTTTGCTTTTAACTCCTACAAAGACATGTTAGTGCATAAAAAAATAATAGGGCATACAAAATAGAGTTAGCAAAATTTATAAGTATTATTAATTAGATCATGTCCTCTAGACGAGGATCTAATCTTAGTCTCGACTTAGACTTTCAAAATGGATCTAAGCTGAACTAGCGCCTAAAGTCCCTAACTATGACTCGTTTTCACTGGATCACTCTCCTCCAGTGATTTACCTTTACTTACAATGCAGAATCGCTTGACTCTTATTTGACCCACCAAGTCTTCCTACCAGCTGTTAGGTCCCGCAAATCCAACTGGACTTTCCGCCAAATATCGGGTCACTCCTTGACCTATCTGGACTTTCCACCAGCTATCAAGTCCAGCACGTCAGGTTTTCTAGACTCGTTACATCCTACACATTTGGTAAAAGCATTAGACAACACATTACCTAACTTTAGCCATTTGTCATTCATTAAAACCTAAGTTTGATCATTGTTATTTATTGCACCAACAAAATTTTTCACGTTCCCTCGGACTTGGGTTGATGCACTTTAGTTAAGAAATCAGCTAAGGATTGGGCCTTGATGGTCGTCCGAGGCTGATACTATATATCATATCGCTCAGGTCCTTAGTCCAATTAATGAGTCGGTTGACTTCTTTAGGGTTAGTCAGTGTTGGTCCCTTAGTGATCGACTAGAGGGGGGGGGGTGAATAGCCAGCATAATAAAAATAAACAAAATCTCCTTTCTCGATCTTATAAATAGATTAGAATATACACTTGCATAAAAGAAATAAGAGACTGGTTAAAAAGAAGAGACACAAAAGGGTTACTTGGTTTACAATCAGGGGATTGCTAATCCAAGGAAGTCGAAGCTCACTAAACAATCTCCTTTAGGTGGAGAAGCCTCTTATGGCAGTTGAAGCACTTAATTACAGAACAAAACTAAAGAGGAACCATTTACAAGTGTTGTTTTGATATACTGGGATTAGGACTATATTTATAGCCATAGTCGAAGTGTCTGGAAGGGTTTCAGGCGCTAGAAGGGGGATAAAACTTTATCCCCATCACAAAAGAACGTGCCACGTTATGTTTGGCTGAGATTTCAGGTCCCGTCGGCCGAAGGGGTTCCGGGCGTCCGGACCAAAAAGTCAACATTTTGTTGACTTTTGGTTCCGGTCTTCCGCCCTAGTTACGCTCGCATTGGTCTGGGTGTTCTGCTCCAGTTCCACTTGTTTGGGTGATTTTGATCATCCAGAATAGGGCTCACCCGAACCTATTATCTGTCCTTCAAGCAATCTTCCTCTCCAGTTTCTCGTCCATCGGAAATGTCGTGCGCTTCCTTCTTGTCCGCCAACATACTTTTCCGCAAAGTCTCATCCCTCGGATGCACCAAGCCCATCGACTTTCTCCCGTGCCGTCCTTCTCACTAGCTGTGTCTTTCGCTTGACTTCCTGTGCTCCTAAATTTCTGCACACTTAGACACAAGTCATTAAAATAACAACAAAACCTAACTTGACTTGGTTGATCACATCAAAACCATCATGCGGTACTTACAATCTCCCCCTTTTTGATGTGGATCAACCCAAATTAAGTTAGGGTAAACCAAGAAACAAATAGTAATAGAAATAGCAAGTACATATTTTGCATATAAGAAAAACATGTGCAAAAATAAAAAAAATGTACCCTCCCTCTAGACTTAATCTCTAGTTCTCCCCCTTTAATCACATTAAAATGGGGTAGTCTATGTAAAATCTAAGGAATAAAAGTAGGAAGTTTTTAAGTTTTTGAAAATCCAAAATTTTCAATTTCTACACCATGTTTGGAAACTTAAAAAAACTTTTAGTTTTTTTTTTAAAATTAATTTTAAAAAAATTCCCTTAGATAGAGAAAATGATAAAGTTCCAAAAAAAAATTTGCAGAAAAATTGCATTGCAAGACCAATTTAAGCGAAAGCATTAAATAATTTTATAATAGTTAAATGCTTTAATAGTTAGTCAATTAAATATTCATTTCAGTAATTGGCTTTCAGGCTGTGATGAGGCACTAGACCTTCTTGGTTATTGGAACAACAACCACTTTTAGACAAAATCTCTTAAAGAAATTAAATATTTAATTTTTTTTCTGAAAGCCCTTGGTCTAACTTTCAAAAATTTTAAAAATATGGACAAAATGATAATTTTAACTTATGATTTTGGAACCCAAAATAGATTCCTTTCAGCTGGGTTAATTAAAAATTTCTTAGGGATATATCTCTGTGATATTTTTTTGATTTGGCCCTTATAGTATCTAAAATGCCAATTTAGTCCATTATACTTTCTAACTTGTGAGTATGCATTGTTTTTAATTTCTTCTTTCAATTTTTCATTTTTCATTTTTATGTTATCAAAATCCTCTAGTTGACAAGATGTTGCTAATGTTAATTTTAATCTTTCATTTTCTTTTAATAATTTTTTATTTTCTATCTCTAATTTGTAGGAACTCTTCGACAGTATTTTATAAATTTAAATAATTGGTCAAGAGGTACATACTGTACCTGACTTATCTTGTCAATTTCTGATGCTTCCCCTGTAGTGCTACTTTCCTCTGATGATGCTCCCCCTTCATTGTTGCTCTCAATGCTCATTGAGGATGAGCTTGCTTTGTCTTCGTCTTCTTGGTGGCTTGCCACTAGCGCAAGTCCGACGATGGCTTCGATCTGGACGATGTTTTGTCCCACGTCGCATTTAGATTTTGATGCTTTGTTTGGACTGGTCATTTGTTCTTGCTTTTGTCCTTGTTCTTATCCTTACTCTTCAATTTAGGCTAGTTGTCTTTCAAGTGTCCTTCATTGCAGTGGTAGTATCTTATCTTTCTTCTTCTTCTTTTATCTTGTACTTGATTAAATTTATTAGTTTTAAATAACTTTTTAAATTTTCTTACCATGAATGTCATTTCATCATCATCAAGAGAAGTTTTAAAATCTGGTTCATCCATTTTTACCTTTAAGGAAATGTTGTGTTTGGCTTCCTTTTTCAGATCTACACATCTTGTTTCATGAACTTTAAAAGTTGAAAACAACTCTTCTAAAGTGCTTACTTCTAGATCCTTAGAGATATAATAAACATCTACTAATGATGCCCATTCAGTAGTCCTAGGGAATGCGTTAAGCGTGTATCTTAGTGAATCTCGGTTGGTTACCTTTTCTCCGAGATTCGTGAGTCCGGTGATGAGTTCCTTTATTCTAGAGTGAAGGTGTGAAACGGTTTCACCTTCTTCTAATTGGAGGCTACTAATCTGGTTCTGGAGCAGATCTCATCTCATGAGTTTTGCCTCCGAGGTACCTTGGTGTAGTTCCAAGAATTTCTCCCAAAGCTCCTTGACTGACTTGTAGGCTCAGATTCGGTTGACTTCTTGAGGTGGTAAGACACTAAGCAGATGAAACTCTGTTTTGCCGTTTGCCACGAAGTCGACTTACTCCTTCTTCATCCATTGGTATTCTTCTTTGCCATTTGGTGCTACAAAACCAAATTTCATAATTAATAATAAATCAAAATCTATTTTAAAGAATGCCTCCATCTTTTTCTTCCAGCTCACGAATTCCCCCTCGAACTTCGGTGGATAGATGTTTGGTCTGACTATCTCTTATGCTTCATTTAGCAGTTAGTCCTCCTAAAGCTGTTGGCTCTAATACCAATTGTTGGTCCCTTGGTGACCGGCTAGAGGAGGTGAATAACCTACACAATAAAAACAAACAAAATCCCCTTTCCCGATCTTATAGCTAGATTAGAATAGACACTTGTATAAAAGAAATAAGAGGCTGATTAAAAAGAAGAGGCACAAAAGGGTTACTTGGTTTGCAATTAGGGGATTGCTAATCCAAGGAAGTCGAAGTTCACTGAACAATCTCCTTCAGGTGGAGAAGCCTCTTACAGCAATTAAAGCACTTAATTACAGAACAAAAATAAAGAGGAATCATTTATAAGTGTTGTTTTGACATACTGGGATCAGGGTTGTATTTATAGCCCTGGTCGGGGCACTTGGAAAGGTTCCAGGCTCCTGGAGGGTGATAAAACTTTATCCCTGTCGTAACGGAACGTGCCACATTGCGTTTGGCTAAGATTTCAGGTCCGAGCGCCCGGAGTCTTGGTCTTCCACTCTGGTTCTGCTTGCATTGGTCCGGGTCTTCCACTCCGATTCCACTTACTTGGGTGATTTTAGCCATCCGGAATAGGGCTCACTCAAACCCATTTTTTGACCTTCAAGCAGTCTTCCGCTCCGACTTCTCATCCCTCAGAAACACCACGCGCCTCCTTCTCATCCACCACCCCGTACCATCCTTATCGCTAGCTGTGCCTTTCACTCGATTTCCTGTGCTCCTAAGTTCCTGCACACTTAGGCACAAGACATCAAAATAACAATAGGACCTAACTTGACTTGGTTGATCACATCAAAATCATCATGTGGCACTTACAGTTAGGACTCTTCCTTGTGAACTATTGGTGAGCACCATAACTGAGTGCACAAGAAAGTAAGGCTGCAAACGACGAATAGTAAGTACTAACCCATAAGCCAACTTCCCGAGCACGATGTAGAAAAACTTGGCTCCTTTTAATAGATGACTAAAAAATACATTGGTCATTGTAAATTATCATGCTCTTTGACTAAGACTATCACCATGGCCTATTGGGAAGCTGACAAGTATAACTAGAATGACTCCCCCGACAATAGGTTTAAAAGGGGGAGGCAGAGATTCCAAGTGTCGCTTCAGTTCTTCAAAGACCTTGTTGCACTCTTCATCCCACTGAAACTTGGCCGCTCTACAAAGCACTTTGAAAAATGGGAGAGCCCGGTCAACCGATCAGGATATGAATCTTGATAGCGTCATGATCTGACCCACCAGCTTCTAGGCCTCTTTGAGATTCTACAGAGCTTACGTATCCTGGAGCGCCTGCACCTTCTCTAGGTTGGCTTCAATTCTCTGTTCAGTAACCAGATATCCCAAAAATCGCCACCCTCCCAGTACCAAACAGGCACTTCAAGGGGTTTAGATTTAACCCATACTATTATAGGGTGCCGCACATTTCTTCAACATCTAAAATAAGGTCTACTGCCCCGACGGACTTGATGAGAATGTCGTCTATGTAGACTTTAAAATTTCTCCCAATCTAGTTCTGGAAGATCTTGTTCATCATTTGTTAATATGTTGCTCCTACATTTCTTTATCTGAATAGCATAACTGTATAACAAAAAGTACCATCCACGGTGATGGAGCTAACCTTCTCCTGGTCTTCGTAGGTGAGACAGATCTGATGGTATCCCTGATAAGCTCCAGTATGCAGATCAGTTTGCACCCCTAAGTAGAATTAACCATTTGGTCTATTCAGGGAGCAGATAGCAGTCTTTGGGGCTTCCTTTATTGAGGTCACGGAAGTCGATATAGACTTACTACTTGTTATTAGGCTTGGCCATGTTGGTGCAATATCCCTAGGTCAAGGTTGACCTAGTTTGACTAAGCTTGAGTTGGCTCAAGCTTGAGTCTTGATGTTTGGATTTCGATGTTTGACAATACATGGAGATTGCAGATGCAATCATCCGATTGGGGAGATTATTAATACAATTCCCCTCTAGTCAAGGATTGACCAGTTTGATGTGAAGAAGAGTCAAGTAGGTCAAGATTGACCAGATACTTGACTGGGAAAGTCCCAACTGGATGTTAGAAAATGGGGCATCCTCCAAAAATCAAGAGACATCAAATGAAGGATCAAGTGTCATCCCTACATGTGAAGGTATAAGTAGGTCAATTAAAAATAAAAATCATATTATATATTTTGAGTGTAGGGAACATGGGCACTACAAGAGTAAGTGCCCTAAATTGGCCAAGAAGAAAGGTCAAATGACACCAAAGGGCAAGGAGAAGCCCAAGGAGACCGCTCCCACAACAAAGAAGAGCAAGGAGCACATTGTGTTCTTTTCTTGCAACCAAAAATGACATTACCAGAGATGATGCCCAAAAGAGAAGAAATCGGTCAAAGCCAAGGGTGAAAGCACAAGTCAAGGGGGAGCTTCCAAGATAAAACCCAACGTATCATTTATTGAAACAACTCCTTAAGTAATGGTAACAAGCATGCTAGTTCTAACTTATATCATTTTAATGCAATTTACCATAAAAATAGGAGGCATGATAGAATTGATGAAAATCATGTGGCTCTTCATGCTAAAACAACTCAACCTAAGGTTAGGAAGGTAGATAACTTGGGCAAGAACCCTAGGAATTTTGGATATAGGCCCAAAAATAAAAATGCTCATGGAAATCAAGAAAAATCTAAATCTAAGGATTTAAGATTGAAAAACCAAGCCTTGAAGTCAATGCTTGATAAATTAGAAAAGACCCTAAAGAAAATGCAAAATATTATTAAGTGTTAAAATGAGCATAACCTAGGGAGAGTTAGACAAGAATCATGCAATGGTCATAGATGTTTGGGGTACAAACCTAAGGCTAAGAAGGATGTGACATCTTATTATAGGGTTCCATATAGCTATCGAACCAACCCTAGGTCTAGAGATCAAGTCAAAAATACAAGGGAAGTTATCCCTAGAAGTATTTTTGCCAAGATCAATGTGACTAAGACTTCTAAGAGGCAAAGAAAGTCACTAAGAAGGTCACAAGGGAAGCTATCCCTAGAGTTGACCTAGAGGAAATGACCAAGGCTCCTATGAAGCCTAGAAAGGTCATTAGGAAGGTATCTAGGGAAGTTATCCCTAGTGAGTACCTAGAGCATCCAAGAAGCATCAATAGGTTTTGGGTTCCGAGAAGCATATTCTCTACACCCTAGAGGGTTAGAGAGTGTCAACTCCAATTGGAATGGTAGTTAACCCAACCTTGATGTAGTTGGCACTTGGAGAGTATTTTCAAGGTTTTTGTTAATCTTTGAAAATAAAATAGATTAATTATATACTCTTTGGAAGAGTAAAATGTGCCAAAAATTTGAGGAATTGAACTTAATTTAAATTGGTACACTTGAGAAAAGTATAAGAAATGTCAAGTTAGGATTTTGGTATTTTCTTAAGGAGTTAAGGGCAATTTAGGCCTTAATTTAAAATGATTACTCTTTGAAAGAATAAAATGTGTCAAACCTTGAGAAATTACACATAATTTAGATTGGCACAATTAAGGAAAGGCAAAAGAACTGTCAAATTAGGAGTTTGACATTTTCTTGGAAAAAAAGTGGGTAATTTAGGATTTAAATTTTAAGTTAGTTAAGGTTTAAGGATACATAGATAGATAATCTAGGTATTTTAATGTATGCTAAATTGTCATGCTTTGTTTGCCCATCATATGTCATGACATCATATGTTTGCATTCATATTTATTATGAAAAACTAACAAAAATACCATGTCATGTCATACATACAACATGTAGTAATAGTATATTTTCTTTTGAAAATTATTTTATTTTGATGTATGTCATAAATCATCATGCATTATTTTTAATTCCTTGAAATTAAGGATAATGACATTTACTAATAAGTGACATCCTAGGTGGATGTTTATAATTCAAAATGTCTAGATAAATATGCATGATCTCTAGTTTATGGCAAAACCAAAATCTACATCTCACAAAGACTATAAGGTGACTTGTATGTGTTTTAGTACACATTAAATACAAGTGAGATGCTAGGATGATGAACAAGACTCAAGATGGTGATTTAGTGCATCTAGTTGAATTTTGATCTCATCAAAACACATAGTTATGTGTACTATAATCATTGGGAAAGCTAATGTACAAGTCATGTGCATTGAGCCCAAAGAACATCATTGGAAATTGGTTTTGAAAAATATTTTAAATATACTTTGGAAAATCTTAGTGAAGGCTATCTTTTGATAGTAATCATCATTGAAAAGTTAGACACAAACTTGAAAGAAACATTGAAGTTTTTGCAAGTTTTCAAGTTTATGTCAATCTTTGAAAATAAGGTGTATTTTCTTAGAAAACTATTTTTCCATGATAGTATATACCCTATATAATGTCTACAATAATTTTCATGATTTTTATAATTTTTAGGGCATTTCTGAAATTTGGCTGAAATTGGATTTCAGAATTTCAGAAACTCAATCGATCAGCCAATCGATTGGGAAGCCTCAATCGATCGACCGATCGATTGAGAAGGCATTTTCCATGAACAGAGTGTCATGGAATCAATCAACTGATCGATTGACCCAAGCCTGGATCGATTAGTGGATCAATTGAAATGATTTCAATCGATTGAAACCCAACTTCAATCGATTGAGAAGGTTGTTTTTGACTGTAAATGTCTGATTTCAGTACTTTAAACCATTCTTAGTCTAGGAAACTATTCCTAACCCCTTGAAACACATTTGTATACATTTTGGGAGAGTTTTCATAATGAAAACAAGGATGGATTGGTTAAGGAAGACTAAGTTGAAGTTTAGGTTGAGGTTTAGTTTCAATATTAGATTTTTGAATCTCAAAACTTCTAATTTTGAGTTTCCTAAAGGTTTAGGGATTCCAAGTCATTGTTAGTGCAATGACAAAAGTTTGAAGTATGTTTTTAGGGGGAGCTACTCTTTAAAAATATGGAAATATTTTTCCGAAACCATTGAAGGTGGTAAATCTTTTGTTTGGAAAAATGCTTAAGGTTGAGCATTGGGGAACAATGGAAGATTGGAAATCTTCATTGTTAAAAAGGAGTATGCTCAAGGATGAGCATTGAATATAATGAAGGGTATGAGACCTTTATTGTGAGTGTGAAGTGGTAAATGCTCAAGGGTGAGCATTAGACACAATGAAGGGTATGAGACTTTCATTGTGGTGTTGTGAACAACATATAAGGTTGTGAACAACATTGAGTAACTCTTCAGGGGGAGAGTTTTTGATGTATGCCAATAGGGGGAGAATGTAGGGTTTAAGTTATGCCTTTGTCCCTCAAGAAAAGTTTAGGGGAGAATGTAGGGTCTAAATTATGCCTTCATTATCCAAAGGGCATTGGCATGAAGAATAAGTTGAGGCTATAGGATTAGCGTAACTTAAAGGTATTTTCAAACATCAAAAAGGGGGAGATTGTTGGTGCAATATCCCTAGGTCAAGGTTGACCTTGTTTGACTAAACTTGAGTTGGCTCAAGTTTGAGTCTTAATGTTTGGGGTTCGATGTTTGACAATACATGGAGATTGTAGATGTAATCGTCTAATTGGAGAGATTACTGATACAATTCTCCTCTGGTTAAGGACTGACTAGTTTGATGTGAAGAAGAGTCAAGTAGGTCAAGGTTGACCGGATACTTGACTGGAAAAGTCCCAACTGGATGTTAGACAATGGAAAGTCCTGGTGAGTGAAGCCAGGCAAATGGAAAGTCCTAGTGAGTGAAGCTAGGTAGATGGAAACTCCTAGTAAGTGAAACTAGGCACGTGGAGATCCAGGTGGGTCAAGGTTAACTGGACACCTAGTATTGGGAAACCTAAGTAGGTTAAAGGATTGACCGAATACTTGGTACGAGGAAATCCAGATGGGTTAAGGGTGACCAAACATCTGGTGGAAGTCCAAGTGAGTCATAAAGTACCAGACACTTAGCATGAGACGGTAAGTCCAAGTGAGTCAAGGTTGACTGGACACTTGGCACGAAGGGAAAAGTCCAAGTGGGTCAAAGGATTGACTGGACACTTGGCGAAGAAGTCCCAACAGGCAAGGTTGATTGGATGCTAGGCACGAGGAGTCCCAACAGGTCATGATTGACCGGATGTTGAGCTTGGGGCACCTTAGACTTGACTCGGGCAAGCTAGGGTTGGTCAATTTGATCAAGTGATCAAATTGGACCGAGGCCAATCGATCAGCTGATTGATTGGGCATAGTGCTACGACAAATAGCAATCCAATCGATTAGCTGATTGATTGGGAGCTATTGTCGTGCGCGTAGAAGCTTTCCCAATCGATCAGCCGATCGATTGGGCTCCCCAATCTATTGGTTAATCGATTGGGGGCTAGTTTTCTCATGTGATCACGAGAAAGCCTGAATCGATCGGTTGATCGATTCAGGCACTTTCTAGAGAGCACAGAAGAGGGCTGAATCGATCAGCCGATCGATTCAGCCTTCCTAATCGATCAGTCGATCAATTGGGAGATGACCGTTGGGCAGGATAAAGCTTTGGCGAGCGTCTTCCTCTGCACTTCTCCCTCTCCACTTCTTACGATCACTCTTAGTTATTCACGCCAGTTCTTGAAGTCTTCTTGGAGCAAAGTGTTGCTGCACTTCCAAGATCAGGAGGCGTTCCACACAAGAAGAAGAAGCTAGGGTTTGAGTTTCATGTTGTAAATCTTGTAAGATTTTACTTATATTTGCTTCCTTTTTCTTTCTTCTTGTATTAAGAGTTTGTACAAGGCTTATCCGCCTTCGATAGTTATCGAGAAGGAGTGTTTTATTAATGGATGAGTAAGTGAGGGTCGGATCCTTGGATTAGTCACCTCTTCTTGAGGTGGATACCAGTAAATCCTAGCATTAGCATTGTGAGTGTGCTTTGTGTGTATTTTCGCTGCATATCATCATCATCAAAGCAAGACAACGAAGCACGATGAGCTATTCTCCCCCCCCCCCCCCCCTCTCTAGCACAAATCGACCCTAATAGGGCACTAGGACGACGTTGCTGAGCCATGAAGGGAATTGCACCTTCCGAACATGTCTTGCTTCAAGGAGCTAGTCCACCTCTGATTGGATGATTTTATTATGGTCAGCCGAGAAGTCTCTCTTCCTCTGCTTGACTTGCCAGGAATCAGGCATAAGGTGGAGCTTGTTTTCAGCCACTGCTAGGGCTACTCCTGTTATATCATTAGGAGACTGACAAAGACATCCAGTTCTGTACTAGACAGTTCACCAAACTCTTCTTAGGCTCTAGTGGCAGGTCGATCGGTTGATATTTTTTTAATACTTTCAGGCCAGTCGGGGTGTAGTTACACTTCTTCCTATTAGACTGCCTCCTCAGCCAGAGGCAGAGGTTTTTCCTGGATAGCGTGCACCCTTCCGTCTTGGGTTTTATGAGCCTTGCGTGCTTCGATTTTTAGTATATCCACATAACACCTCCATGCAGTCAACTGTTGATGCAGGAACATCCAAGGACACAATCATCTCATATCATCCAATGCATCCATGTTCCTTTCGAGTTGCGATGAGAAGAAAATAAGGCTACTGGGCTCCCTTTTGGGCCTTAAAGAAGAGCGATCGAGACTACCGACAAGGAAGATGATTTGCCCGTGGCCTCTTAATGTAGTTGTGCTCTATTTGGAGTCCGGACGAGGTGAAATCGACTTTCCAATAACCAACATGGCCAAGTCGTGCCCAAGGAAATGACCATGTTGCAGCATCATGGTTCACGTGAATTAGGTATCTAAAACTCTAGATTTGGTCATTTAAACTATTTTTTATTTGTTTCAAATTTTTACAATTAATTTTATTTTCTAAAAATTAATATATATTTTATCTTTATTTTTTTAGGATTAATTTTCTTAAAGTTAGTTTAGATTTTATTTTTTAAAAAAATTAGTTCCTTTTACTTTTTTCTTACAACTTTTTCTTATTTTTTTAGGTTATTTAAATAAGAATTAGGGATCTTATAAAAAGAAGGTTGCTAATGTTGAGTTTGGTTTTGATTTGAATAAAAAAAAAATTTGTTTAAACCTAGAGGCGGCTTCTCTTTGTTTACGAATTATCTTCCTATGTATTTCTTTACAAACCTCTAATTCGAACGTCGCACTCGGAGTTCCTTCCCCTGCGTCAGTTGGTATCAGAGCCTTAGATCCATGGATGATCATCGTAGTCGAGGTCGTGGTCATGAAAGATAGGTTCTGGCTGAGGAAGTCTCGCACTAGGATCGAAGCATATCCTACGAGCTCATCGAAGATCTACAGAGACAAGTCACGGAGTTATCCCAGCGTCTAACGGTGCATGGTCGAGGTCATGATAGACAGATTCTAGCTAAAGAAGTCTTACACCATGATCATAGTACTCGAGTTCTTAAAGATTGTAAGTTATTTTATTTTTATTTGAATAAAATTTTTCTTGAAAAAAATATGGACGATAAGATCGAAATTGTTAGTGATCTAATTTATGACGATGATGAGATCAAGTCAACTAGCGAGCCAATAGATGATGAGGTTGAATGTGCTATTCTCATCATCGATTCCACCACGAATGGCTTCGAAGCTGGCATCTCCAAGAACGATTGAATCCATGAGAATGCTCTACTTGCTTGTACTCATATAGTTAAACAGATGATTTTTTGCTATAACAAGATTGATGATGATGTCATGGATGAAATTAACGAGGGTTTAACTATTAACGTCCAAAACATTAATGCTTACTAGCTTCAAATGAAGATATCTCAAACTATGAAAAAATAAAAATCACTTTGAAGATGCAAAATTTAGCAAGCCACAACAATGATCCTTTTATATGGCTAAAAAACAATTTTAATCCAAGAAGCATAAAAGACTTGCTTATTTCTCAAACACGTGGTAGTAATGAATTACATGCTGGGAAGGTTCCATTCTCTTTAATTCGCCGACCTGATCCTTTTCTTGAAATTGACATACCATCTCGTTATGCATATGACTTGTGTGAATAGAAGTCTTCAACGAAGCCACCTGTAGCTGCTAGAATCACCATCGAAGATGATGATAGTAATGAAAACTCTGCACCCTTATCTAAGTCAATGCACGAGATCACCTTTTCAACTAATGACGTACCACAGCTTTTGAGTTTGTTAACTTCATTACTTGGCTTTAATATTCAAGAAGCACATGTATTCTCAACAAATGATAGCTACTCTTTAGATGTGTTTTTTGTTGAGGGTTGTCCTTATGAGAAAATTGAAGAAAGGGATTTGTTATGGAAAGAAATTCACAAATGGGGAGACAAATTAAACCTGGCTAAAGTTTCATGTATGGTCTCTTCAAATACATAGTCCACTACATGAATGATACTCTCTACCATTCATATATCAACAGATGGAATTGATGTGTTTGAAATTAATTTTCGGCTTCTAAAGTTTGGTAAAAGTGACATTTGGATCAACGAAAATTCCCGAAGTTCAGAAGCTACTAGTAGATTTTGTCAATTTGGCGCTAGAAGAAGTTCCTCTAGGGTTACTACTTGATGACACTATTCTAAACTCGAAGAGAAGTTCTTTTCAACCCGAGGTGACTAATGCAAGAGGATCCACAGATTATTATTACTATTAATGATATTTTAGGTTTTTTGTATTGGGTATTATTGGTAATTTCTATCTTTTTATATTTTTTTTTATTGTGAGTCTGTTTAGGGATTTTAGAATTTATTAGGAGTCTTTTTCCCTTTTTTTAGGATTAGTTTTCTTTTCTAAAAATTAGTTTAGATTTTATCTCTTTTTTAGGATGAGTTTTCTTTTACTTTTTCTTTTTTTTTCTATTGCGATTTTTTCTTATTTCTTAGGTTATTTAAACAAGGGTTACGACTCTTGTAAGAAGGTGGTTGATATTGAGTTTGGTTTTAATTTGAATCAAAAATTAATTTCATTTAAACCTAGAGGCAACTCCTCTTTGTTTATGAATTATCTTTTTATGTCTTTCTCTGCAAACCTCTAATTTGAACATCACACCTAGAGTTTCTTCCCTGCGTCAGCTACTCTCCTCTTACTTTGCCAACCTGGTCCTCTACTAAGAATTTTATTTTTTGGTGAAAAGTATAGACGACCGCCCAAAATTCATGTAGGGTGAGTCTCCCCAAGATGACATTGTATAAAGATGGAGAATCTACCACTATGAAGATAGTCCTCCTAGTCCTCATCAATGTTTTGATGCCTAGGGAGATGGTTAGCTTGATCTAGCCAATTGGTTGCACCTCGTTCCTTATGAACCCATACATGGTGGTGGTCACTGGTGGGAGTTCACTTGTGTCGAGCTGGATGTTGTCGAATGCACTTTTGAACAACACGTTAACAGAGCTTCTAGTATCAACGAAAACTCTAGCCACGCAACTATTAACGATAACTTCTTTGATGATAAGTGCATCATCGTGAGGGAGCTCCACTCCCTTTAAGTATTGAGACCCAAAATTAATTTGGTGCCTCACTACTCACTCTTGGGTGTTGCCAACTGCATGGATCTCCAGTCGGCGTCCATGTGCCTTTCTAACCCTAGTAGAATCCCCATTAGTGGGGCCTCCCGAGATCATGTCAATGTCCCAAATGACTATGTTTCCCCGGTTCTCCTCTTCCTTGGTTTCCATTGGCTCCTTTCCTCGGATGACTAGTTGGCCATCTTGACCCCGCCCTCCCTTGAGATGGGTTGGCCAGGCGGCCAAAGGTGTTGGGGTTGTTGGCCTACTACTTCAGGAGTTGAGGCGCGATTTCGAGTGGGGGCAAGCCTAGTTCAGCTGCTCAACGAGCATCCAGAGCGAATTGGAAGCAATTTCCTATATCGTGGGTGTGAAACCGGTGGTAAATGTAGTACCTAGGTTCCCACGGGAAAGACTTGTTGACAAGGGTTCGAATGGCTTCGACCTGTTGTGCCACTCTAGCATCCCAGACTGGTGGAAGATTTAGTTGGGGGTCTTTGGGACAAGCTGGAGGCAGTGGTGGTCTTCGATCGAGATGGCCGACCGGAGCTGGTGCCCTCACTTCCTTCTTCTGAGCGGCCTGAGCTTCCTCTACATTAATGTATTTGGCCACTTTTCCTAATAAATCATCGAAGTCCTTTGCAAGCTTCCTAATGGGGGCTCAAAAGAAATCCCCTTCTAACAGACATTAAGAGAAGGCGTTTATTAGCATCCCAGACTAGTGGAAGATTCAATCGAGGGTCTCTGGGACAAGCTGGAGGCAGTGGTGGTCTCCACTCGGGCTGGTCGGCCGGAGCTAGTGCCCTCACTTCCTTCTTCTGGGCGGCCTAAGTTTCCTCTACATTAATGTATTTGGCCACTTTTCCCAATAAATCGTCGAAGTCCTTTGCGAGCTTCCTAATGGGGGCTCAAAAGAAATCCCCTTCTAATAGACCTTAAGAGAAGGCACTTATTAGTATCTCTGAAGTGGCAGAGGAGACATCCAGCACCACTTAATTGAAGCATTTGATATACGCTCACAAAGACTCCTTGTCTTGTTGCTTAAGCATGAAAAGACTATGGTTGGTTTTTTGATATCTCCTGCTATTGCGAAGGTGTAGGAAAGCGTTTTTGAATTCTTTGAAGTAGGCGATAGATCCGACTGGCAGTCTGTCAAACCATCTTTGTGCCGAGCCTGAAAGAGTCGTCAGAAACACTCAGTACTTTATTACGTCGCCATACTAGTGCAACAGAATGGTGTTTTGGAATTTTCAGAGTTGATCTTCCTAGTCATTGTTGCCTCAATACTATCCAATAGAGAGGGGTCTAAAACCCTTGGATAACTTTTCCAGCACTTCTTGAGAGAAAGGAACCCTGGGCTAGGCATCTCCTAAATGGCTAAGGCCTTTCCTCTCTTTGAGTCCCTTGGGAGCGAGTTTTCGGCCGAGGAAGCCTGAGATTGCTCCATTTTGGTGCAACCTTCTCCAGGTGCTCGATAAAATGCTCGGAGGAAGTTACATGGCTCCTTCCTCTTGGACCTTCCATCTATGGCGGAGGGCCCATCCCTCGAGGCTACAGGTGGGCAACGCTGGTGAGAATCCACGGTCTATTTTTCTGAGGCCGCTCGTGCCTTGACCTCCTTGAATAGCTCATATTCTTCAAGTGTCATGGTGACATTGATTCTACTGGTATCCTCCATCTTCACGTTCAGAAGAAAGTGAATGTGTTTCCATAAGCGATGCCCAATTTTATCCCGTCCAGAAGCTGAGTCAGATGGAGAGGTAGGTGATAAGGGTAGAAACATTGACTGAGAGTGGACTTGGGGACTAGGACTCGAAGATGCACTGGAAACCTCGGACCTTCACAAGACGCAGGAGAAGGATAGTCGTCAGGGGTACCACGGACCTACGTACACCACAGAGAGAGTCGCACAGAAGCGTTGGGATGAGAACCAAGGAGGAGGTCCCTAGCGCAAACACTCCGGCGCTTATGTCAAAATTGGAATAGAACCAAAAGTGTGAAAAGAAGAAGATGAACAGTAGTAGATGCGTGCGTATGTGCGCATACCTGACCAATGAAGAGGACTCCCTTTTATACCACCTCTCATAACCTTCGTAATAATGAGACGGTCACAAAATGTCTTGTGTAAGAGTATGTCTGGTGATCTAGGATGTACGATAGACTTCTATTGGATGAAGGAAGGTTCCGCAACATGTATGTGGAAGAGTATCAGAATATTCCCTAACAAATGGTCATTATTCTCTGACAGGTTATTGTTATTCCCTGACAGCGTTGTCTCTTAGTGATAATCCGATCGACACTGGGATCCTCGAGGAGTAGGTTGGGAGCCTTACTCATGAGTGAGATGAATCCAGGAGTTTTGGTTGTCCTTGGGACAACCGGGAGTAGGTTTGGAGTCGTGCCCATAAGAGAAGTAAGGAGCTGAGTCCTGAATATCTGGCCGACCCTGTGACTGACCGAGAGCAGGTTGGGAGTCGTGCTCATGAGAGAAGTAAGGAGCTGAGTTCTGCAGATTGGACCAACACTAGAACCGATCGGGAGTACACTTGGAGCGCCTGGCCCATGAGAAGGGATTGTTCTGGAGATCCGACTGACACTAGGACCGACCGAGAGTAAGCTGAGAGTCATGCTCATGAGGTGAGGAACTAAACCCGAAGGAGTTGACGGGTGTTAGGAACCAGTTGAGAGTAAACTAGGAGTCATGCTCATGAGGTGAAGAACTAAGCCCTGAGGATTTAACCAGCGTTAAGAACCAACTAGAGTAAACTAAGATTCATGCTCATGAGGTCATGAACTAAGCCTTGAGGATCTGATCGGCGTTGAGAACCAACTGATTGTAAACTGGGAGTTATGCTCATGAGGTGAGGAACTAAACCTTGATGATCTGGCCGGCGTTGGGAAGCAACTGAGCGTAAACTGGGAGTTAAACTCATGAGACGTGAGGAGCTAAGCTCTGGAATCCCGGCCGATATAGGAGCCGCCCGAGTATCTAGTCTTGACTGTCACCTCCTCTTAATTTTAACCATCACGTCATCTTAACTCTTGACCCCAAAGTATTCATGGGCCACCCATTATACGCCGTATTGGTGATCTTCCCCACAAGCTGCCAACCTCAACGCACCAAGATTTACAAGATCTTTACCTGAGGAGGACATGCACTATAATGAGCCATCACAACTGTTTAATTTTCAGAAGAAGAATATTGACACCGATGAGAGACGTTTATACTTACGTGTCTTTTCAGTTTTATTTTTTTTCCCCCTTCTCTCGTATATTCATTAGTATTTTATACAAGTCTCAATGTTAGAATAGTTGCATATTATCATCCTCTGCTCTTCTCCAGGTAGCAAATTCATTTGGAACACTATATATTTCTTGCTTTTGGTCTGCACTAATGGAGTTTTGGCTTTAACTTGCAATGGATGTCTTTGACTGCTTGTACTAATTAGCTTTACCTTCTTTTTCTCTGCATGCCTAAAAGGATGCATCAAGTCTTCTGTGGGCGGAAAGAATTGCAACTTTTCTTTTCTTGGCTTGCATAAATCAATAAAGAAGAACAAATTTGTGTTGTAGTGACTCTTGATCTCTCCTTTTTAGAAGATCTCAGATATTTATATATATAGAGAGAGATATGTTGGAGCACATACATAAGAATCCTGCAGGGCAAATCAATTATAGCAAGATATGTGCTTTCATGAGTCTACTTGATCAGTGCAGGAACCGTCTGAACTACTCTTTGGACTTGTTTTGGTGGAGGCAAATCTCAGAATGCATTGAGAGAGAACAATGATAACAGGATATTATCTTGGAGATCTTGGTGGACGTTTGAGCATAATATCAGTAAGTGTGCTCTTTCCACAAAGAGTCTCTGCATTTGAATGCACTAATTCGACCCTAAAAAGGAGAAGCCCATAATGGCTACCATTAGGAGTATTCATGCGGTCATTTACCCACGTAAGGCCATGGTGTTACTGACATCATCATCATCATCATAATCATCATCATCATCTCTCTCTTTCACTACTCCTTGTGCTTGTGCTGTGGATTGTGGTGGTGGCATCATTTGGATCCTTGAATGGGGCAAGGAAAAGGTTATGGCAAGGGCCAGCTCAGGGGACCAACTCAAGCGCATGTTGTAGTGGCAACTCGCACTGCACGCAAACACTGCTCCAGGCCAGTCCCACAACTTTTTACAAATAAAAACAAGTCCACAAACCCTATCCAAATTCTGCGTTGTGCGAGGTGAAAAGGAAAAGACAGATAAGAGAGAAAGTGGGTTCTTAGAATTTAGAACAACTTGCAGTAGGGTCGAGTGGTCAGGAGATCAGCGGATCATCTCAGTAGAGTGACAAAAGGTAAGCCTAGGGGCAGGAGCAAAGGTAACTTGTAGGCAAGATCGATCACTATTTCTGAGACGGAGAGCATAATGCAATTATGCAAATGAAAAAAGATACAAGTTGCGTACATACCTTTTGATATTGTCTTTCGAGGACTTGCATTCATGAGGTAAGTCTGAAAAAGGTTCAACACACACAAAAAAAAAAAAAAAAAGAGAGAGAAATGAGTTAGAAATTCCAGATTACAGAATACATCAAGCTGAAAACGTATGGGTTCGATCTATCGAGATTATTATGGTAACTCGTGTTGTCTCTATTTCGAGAGCAAAGGATCACTTGTTGCAAAACTCTAGAACTGCTTGCTGAAAAGTACTGCTTTAGAAGCATGGTTTTGATGATGGAGTAAACAAATTGTGCATGATGTATAAACGCCACACATTCGTGTTAGGAATCATGTTTCTTGAAACACTATGTAAGTGGTGCCGATTAATTCGGTTTCATTTTAATTTTAAAATTTCTAATTTAGTTAAGCTGAACCTTAAATCTCTAAACCGAGAAATTTTAGGCCCCTAATTCTGAATTAACAAAATAAAAAGTTAAAATCGGATAAAATTATATAATTGTTGAAAATTTCAGTTAATTCAATCGAAAATCAAATTAAATAATATTTTATTGATGATTCAATTTATGTAATTTTTATTGAAAAGTTTGATTAATTTTGTTAGTTAAAAATTTTTGATTTAATTAATTTTAATTAAATCGGTTCGGTTTTAAATCAATTGCTCAGCTCACATGTCAATACATGGATGAATATATATATATATATATATATATATATATATCACAGGTATTTCACATGTTAATATGTGATGGAGTAGACAATGATGCAATTTTTTCAAAGAAAAAATAGACTATGGATATAGATGTAATCAGTGCGTAAACTAGCACTTTGATCGGTTGGAAAGAAATGAACAAACATTTGGGGGAGACGAAGACCTATAAACTCATTGATTGAGCTGGTGGATGTACATGCCAATATTGGGGTCATGCCAAGTAGTATTAACAACTTATGTGAATGTTAAATTATATCCAACAATCTGCAAAGAAAGATCAAATGTTAAGTTCTCATGCCTTGTCATTTTCATTAATTTGACTAGTTCTTCCGTTTAGATCTCTACCTGATCTGCCATAAATTATGTGTTGTTACTATTTCATGACAACCATATCCTTTCCCATGCTTGAGATGGATTTCATTTGCCTTAGTGATAGTTCCATCTAATTTACTTGTCAGATATTAGTATATATAACAAAGAATTATACATACTAGCATTCTATATCAAGTTCAGTAAACCTTAAATTAAATTATTGTCTAGGGGTTAATTTATGAGATCGTAATGATCTATTTTCTGTTTGTTTAAGACTCATTTATGAAAGGGCAAGTTTAATTTAATATAATCAGGGTTGAAGTATTTGTTCCCTTCCAATTTCCATTTTGGTGGTGGAAAGAATTTAATTTCAAATATTGATATCTTCTTGACTTTAATACACAGGTAGAGAAATGCTCATAGGTTTAACGCTAGCAAGGTTTGCGTTTAAAGTAAACTCATTGCATGACTATCTGAGATTGGTATTGTTTGTGTAGATATTTTGCTTTAAGTTTTACAATAATAGAAAAGTATGAATTATTCAGTGCTACGATCTGTTGTGCTAAATATCAATGAATATTGCAGCATGATAAAAAAAATAAAAAAGTGGGGTGTAATATAAATAAATCAAACAACAAAAGAGCTAACATAATACAACTTAAAGCGACACAAAACACTAAAATACCTAATGGAAACGTCTCATAATGCATCGTGTCTTGAACGACCTTGGTGATCGCACCAACTCAAAAGAGACACAAAACACTAAAATACCAAATGAAAACGTCTCATTGCATTGTGTCTTGAATGATCATGGTGATTGCAGGTGAAGTATTGATTTATGTTTTATTTTAGTACATGTTTACTTCGACACTAGTAGGATCATTACGCGGTGGTTGATAGAATTATGCATGCTGAGTGATATATACATATATTGTTGTGCAGATTGGCCTCGAGCAGGGTGTAACGTCATAGAAACACAAGTCGATCAACATGAAAAGTAAATGCATGCCTAACGTACTACCACAAAATATTAACAAAAGGCTTCAAGTACTGAATATTGATGGAAGACAATTCCCTCTCCTCATGTAAAAGAGATAACAAGAAAAGGCCTTTATGTTTAATCGTTAATATTGATCTAATTAAAAGATTAGGAGCTTTACAGAATCCTCTCGAAAACTGTTGGTATCATAAACACGGAGATGGAATGCATTCCAAGACACAATGATTACATCGTTTCGAGGAGGCAGCAAGCTCAGGCGTGGAAATAAGAAAGCAAAGGAGCAGAACGTGGGCCTTGACCGATGTGGGCCCTTCCCCGTTCTTTACTTGTTGCTTTCTCTCACCTTTTCTTCTCCTCTCTCTCCGCTCTCTTTTTCCATCTCCTTCCTCTTTCTGCTCCAGCTTTCCCTTATCTCTCTCTCTCTCTCGTGATGGCAGCGCAATGATACGTCGCGCAGGGGGCGGAGCCGCTTAGAACATGGCAACAATCGCGTAAGAGCAAAGTAAAAATCCATGCTTTCTCAAGGACCAAAAGCCCGGAAGACAAAAAGCTCATCATCCCTTCCGAATCCATCATTGTAGCATGCCACAAGAGCTAATTATATATAGAGCAGGTCGCCGGCCCATCAGGGGAATCTATATCATTCCAACAAATGGACAACACCGGCCTCCATCACGCCCATGATCTACCAATCTATCCACCGGAAGACCAAATCGGAGCGGTCATGACCATGGCTACTGATGCTTGCGCAGCAGATTCCTCTGTTGCTTCTCCTTCCACCGCTAATCTCCCATGGCCACCGCTTCTAAACGCCCCGGAGCCGCCCTTCCTGATTCGCGATCACGTCCAAGAACGCAGCTTCTTGTTCCCCAATTCGCTTCCGCCGCTCCCTCCGCCGCCGGCGTTCTACCACGACCTGTACATGGGACAGCCGGAGCAGCCGGACCCGCTAGTGGGGTTCATGACCGCGGGGGCGGGAATCAATTACGCCGATGCGTTGGTTCGCGGGCGCGGGATGATGTTGGCCGCGTGCTCGCCTTCTTCGTCGACGTTCCCCTTCGGCAGCGGCCTCCACGCCGAGCTGGCCGCAGCCGGCGCGAGGATGACGCACCAAGAAATCATGGACGCCAAGGCGCTGGCCGCCTCCAAAAGCCACAGCGAGGCCGAGCGCCGCCGCCGCGAGCGCATCAACGCCCATCTCGCGCGCCTGCGCAGCTTGCTCCCCAGCACCACAAAAGTAAGGATCCAATCCTAGTATATAATATACGCCATTAACAAAAACAATTAATTAGAGACCACCGATACATGTCAATGAAAACTCGCCATGGCTCATCTTCTTCCTAGCTACAACGTCGTCGACGCTAATGGTACTAATTAATATATAATTCAATTCTGCTTCTTATATATTGAAGTTTTTCCTATTGATTCTATATATCCTCACAGCATTTTCCTATCATTATATGAATTAAATAATTCAGGTTCTTAATTAATTAAAGATTTTTCCTCGGATTCTGATACAATGAAAAAAAATTGGGATCATTTTTGTGCTTGGGGAAACCTAGTAATCGTACTCGATCAAAGAAGACAAGGACTGTGGGAGAGAGGAGCGATTGGCATGATAAAGAGGAACCGGCAGTGTGTTCAGAGTAGCAAAAAGCTTCCATGGATGTTGCTACTGCCGGAGAACGGCGAAGCCTAGAGGAGACAAACATGCGCACTCATGTCAGATAAAAGAACATATTATTAAATATATAATTAATTCTCCCCACCATCACCAACCCTAATTCAATTCTCACTTGAGGAAGCGTGCATTCAAGCACTCACCATTCCCCAGTTCACCAATTTTTTTTTTTTAATGTATTATCCGATTTTAATGTATTTCAAGACACATTAAGAAGATTTTAATTACTCATGAGCTGTGGCGCAGACCGATAAAGCGTCGTTGCTGGCGGAGGTAGTACAACACGTCAAAGAACTGAAGCGGCAGACTTCGGAAATCGCCGAGGAGACAAGCCCGCTCCCGACGGAGACAGATGAGTTGACGGTGGACGCGGCCGACGACGCGGAGGGGCGGTTCGTGGTGCGGGCGTCCTTGTGCTGCGACGACCGCTCCGACCTCCTCCCTGACCTCATCAAGGCGCTCAAGGCGCTGCGACTGCGGCCGCTCAAGGCCGAGATCACCACCCTCGGCGGCCGCATCAAGCACGTTCTCGTCGTCACCGGCGAGGACAGCGACGACGAGGCCGGCCAGCCGCCGCATTACTCCGTAGAGGCGATTCAAGAAGCATTGAAAGCTGTCATGGAGCGTACGCAGGTCGACGAGCCCCCGTCGGCGGCTGCGGGCGGGACCAAACGGCAGCGGACGGCGCCTACCAACATGTCCACCATACTCGAACACAGGTCGATTTAACTCGGTTGAGACTATTATAAATTAAATAACATGAAATTGTATGCACAGCAACGTGTCTGCTAGTTATATAATATCAATCAAATCAGACACAGATCATTACATATGCAGTTTAATTTCCACAACGAGCAGACTGGACAATTATTAATCTCATGAATTGCAATTAAGGTCCTTGATTTTGATATTGTGTAGTCATAAACTAAGGAATAATGGTTATCATATGTTTTCATATATATACTTAGTTGATTTTTTTTCCTTTGCTTTTTGTTCGACTTTGAATATATCTTGTGCCTGTAATGAAGAAAACAAACCCATGAAATTTCATGCAAACGGTAATTAATTAATTCTACGTGTGTCTTCAGTTCTTCTCTTTGTTTTCTTTTAATTTTCTCATCATGGATTGTCATATAAATTAAAATGAACAGCAATTATACATATTATTATTATATCAAATTTAGGGAGGAGACCGGGGGAGAGAAAGTGACAGAGTGGAAGTGGAGCTAGAGAAAGACAAACACAGAAGCTGAAGGGATGTTGGAAAGTACAAGCTACTGGAGCTCCTATTATTTTTTGGAATATAGAGGAAGGCTCAAATTCTAGAAGACCTATAGCTAGTGAAACTATAGTTTAGAAACTAGTGTGTAGGTCCACAGGATGCTTCATGGGTTAGTTCAGTGACAACAATATAAAAGCCAAGAGAAGGCCTTCTGGTAATAGGGAATATATGCATGCACTAACAGGACCATCGATCACTTAGCCAATTTGCTTATGCTTCTGTTTTCTCTTTTACAAAAATGCACAATGAGTATCTCATGAAAGTACTTATATATATGCCCTGATCAGCATACTTCACCTGCAGAATTTTTTTGCACTATATATGCTTATATATGTTTAGTCAATCTATGAAGGACTCCAATTTTAGCCATAATCCCACAAAACAATATCATTTCCCACGGTTTGTAGGTGCAATTGGATTTATTGCTAATTAGGCTTTTGTCAATTCTCTAGTTAGTAAAAACTAACGATATATGGCTCAACATCTTCTTCATCTCTTTAACAACATCCTTGTAAATCAAACTGCACAAGAACTATCAAAAATTATATATGAATTCTTATCGAGAAGGGATAGATAAGATTTGAGTGATCATGGACAAATTAAACTATATGGACTCCCTTTGCTACTATTTTGTCATAGAACCTAGCCAGGTCCGCAGTTCGATCAACCTCCAGCGTACATAATGGCAAAGATCAAAAACAGACAGAAAAAAATGCCATACAAAATGTGAAAAAAAAATTACACCAATATGAAGAGGTTACATGATAAAAGGGATCATGTGTAGCAATAGCAGAATTCTTAGGCATTAATTAATTGCACTCTAATCTCTCGTCATAGTGATGTATCTCAATTTCGTCTCATTGGTTTACTTTTGCACGTAAGAATTTTAAGCTCACATGATCTATTAATTTGAATTAAAGTAGAAACTTTGTGTTGCTAGGATAGCTACATTCTACATCTGTTATCGTGTGCATGTGTATTACACCTTAGTGTTAAATAAGATTAAACTATAAGTGTAAGATTTAATTCTTGATTCAAAGTTTATATAAACCATGGAAATTTGGTCAAAGTAAGGGTAGAAATGATTTCCGGTGTAATTTGACATTGAATGAGATTAGTTGATTGAATGAATTGGATTCAGTACTGTGTTATACCACTGAAGCCAACACCATTGATCCCATCCTAAAACCGAGTAGATGAACGGTCGATGACATGGCAGGAGTATTGGTGGAGGAAAGATTTTGAACTGGGACCTGCGAATCTTAAACTAGAAGTTGCGGACCTATAGACAAAGCCAATGGAAACGTTAGAGCGAGAACTAGGGAGAAGTCCCTGGCACAAGCACTCAACACTCAAGTCAAAATATTAGCCAGATGAAAATGGAGAAAAATATGAATAGTAGAATAATAGTATGGATGTATGTATGTGTGTATGCCTACTTAGCCAACGAAGAGAACCCTTTTTTATACCACTTCTTATAACTTTCGCAATAATGAGAAGGTAAAGAATGTCTGGAGTCAGAATATGTCAGGTGATGGAGAATGTACGACAGTTATCTTCTAGATAGAGGAAGGTTTCATTGTGTGTATATGTCAGTAATAGTATATTCTCTAGTAAATAGTTGCTATTAAATGACGGATTGTTATGATTATCTGACAATCATGTCTCCTAGAGGGAGTTTGATCGGCCTGGAGCCAATCAGATTTAAGCTGAGAGTCATGCTCGTGTGCAGAGTGGAGAACTAAGTCCCATAAGTCCGATCGGCTCTGTATCCGCCCAGGATTATGTTGCAAACCCTGTTCATAAGGAGTGAAGAGCTGAGCCCTATAGATCCGGTTGACTTTGTGTCCACCCAAGTTTATGTTGGAAGCCCTGCTCATGAGGATTATGAAGCTAAACCCTGTAGATCTAGTAGACTCTGTGTTCGACTAGGTTTATGCTTGAAATCCTACTCATGAAGAGTGAGAAACTGAACCCTGTAGGTTAGAGTAGCTCTGTGCCAACCCAGATTTATACTGGAAGTCCTACTTCTAAGAGGTGGTTTGTTCGAATATGTACACCCGGACTTTGACTATCATCTCATATTAACTTTGGCCGCCACATTATCTTGACCCCATATTATCCTTGGGACCACTCCCAATATGCTGTATCAACCATCTTCCTCCTACGTGATTCACCATCCATGGATCGAAAACACACGTCATTTTAAAATCCTGTTAGAAAATTTTAACCCATTAGTTATGAAGTATACTTCCTAGAGCATTGATGATGGAAAGATATAATGGTTAATTAGTGTCATCAATCGTTATCCCTAATTGGGGTTTATATATATGACTTGAATATAACAAGTGATGGTTTGTATAACTTCAGATCGAAGTATTACAACAGTTCAAACCATTGATGACTAATTAAGATCGTTGATATTTGATTGAGAACGTGTAACCAAGAACTTTTATCAGCGGATAACTTGTAAATCTTTTTGACACATTAGCGATCTTTACATGATCCCAAAGGCTCGGTTGGACCGACATGGCTGTCGGTTGGCTAAGTCAAAGACACTTATTGACGTTCGATGGGTGAGGGGCATCAGATATGATATATCCCACTTCTTACATACTTCAGCACTACCATGCGTGCAATAGCATCCAAAAGACGGCCTTGGACGGTTGGGGCTTTAAGCAATAGCATCCAAAAGGCAATCATAAACTTGTCAATGCTTCAAGCAATTAGGTACCAGAATATATCTTATCAATGCCTCATTGCATCAATCCAAAAAAAACAAAAAAAAACCCGAGCCATGGTGCGATGGCAAATTGTATGTTCAAGTGGTTTCCTAAGCATCGAAAGTTCAAATCCCAACTACGATTGATGACATTATTCCCTGACTTTTCCCACCCCGTTCACCAAAGCAGGCGATGCGCAAAATTCCTAGAGGTTAAAATTAAGTTTACTAAACAAATACAAAGCAATTTTTGAACGGGAAGAAGATCGAAATATTAACTTGCAAAAGTTATAGGAGTTCCTTGAGAAAAAACTGGAGAGGAAAATTGTTACGGTCCTCGTAGATTTATGCTAATGATATATGTTTCTCTGGACTAAACCTTCATGTACGAAAAATGAGATAAATTAGTTTAGTTTATGAAATTGGACCGCCACAACAGTACATGGGATCATAAATCATCGGTCATTACCAAGCAAGAATAGCCCAAAAGAGATCTTAAACGGGCCTAAAGCCCAGCCATGTCCAGTCCAGTAACTTGATGAACCATGCACCGGTTCGGTTCCGGACCAATGCGTTAGTTTGAAGGAAAAGGTCTCGCAACCTTCGTCCTCCATTCTCTGTGATTTGTTAGTAAATCAGTCCTATCGAATCGAGCATATCTAGTTCGATTTGACCTTCGGAGAAATAAATTAAATTAACAGAGTGATTAATCAAAGCGTGCCGTGACAATTTTCGCATGCTCCACTTATGGCGAAAGAAATGTGAGGAAGACTATGTAACTCCATGCTGTTGTCAAAGCTTGATTTATCTCCTTCATTTCATCGTTAACTAATTCTGAGATGATGAATTTAGTCCAATAATTTTTTTTTATTAGTTATCAAAATAAATTAAGAAATACAAAGTAAAGAATATAAATAAAATATAAAAGGTAACCAAACAAAACAGAGAAAGAGGTAGCCGTAGATTAACAAATTGTATGGTAAAAACTTAGATTTACAAAGAAAAAAAGAAATATAATTAGACAATAAAACTAATTTATCTTTTTATAATAATAATTTATCATATACTAACATCTCTCCTCGAACTCACGATGCACCAACAGAAAATATTGAGAGTTTGTTAACCAGTAATTGAAACTATGTAGTGGAATATGTCTTGGTGAGCAACTATGTAATTTACATGGAAGATGAGACAAATGATAAAGTGATAGTGTCATTCTAATAGTGATGGTGAGTGAAATGACAATCAATCTCGATATGCTCGGAGCACTCATGAAAGATAAAATTATGAGTAATTTGAATGACATTGGAGTTATCACAATGTATAGGGGTAGGGTTCAAGAGAAATACACTCATATCAGTAAGTAGTCAATGTAACTAAACAATTTCAGCAGTAGTAGAGGCTATAACATGATATTCTGCTTCGGTAAAAGAACGAAAGATAACATCTTATTTTGTACTCTTCCAAGAGATAAGAGAATCTCCCAAGAAAACATAATATCCTATGGTAGACTTATGCCCAATCTGCATCTGAATAGGCCCGCAACTCTAAGGTAGAAGTAGAAGGATAAAAAAGACTATGAAACTGGCTACCTCGAAGATATCAAAGGATGCAAAGCACAACTCCCCAATGTACTGAAATGGGAGAAGCAACAAACTGCTAACAATATGTACAACATAAGCAATATTAAGTCTAGTAATAGTGAGATATACTAGACTATCAACTAGAGTGCGATATAAAGATGGATCTAGCAAGGGAACACCATCAGTAGAAGAGTACCAAGCATTAACCTCAATTGGAGTATCAATAGTACGAGTGTTGGACAGATGAGCTTGCTCTAGAATGTCACCAATATGTTTGGATTGTGAGAGAAGATAGCCACAAGGAGAATAAGCTACTTCAAGTCCCAAAAAATAATACAGAGGATCCAAATCTTTCATATTAAACTCACGAGCCAAATGCAATTTCAACTCTTCTATTCCACTTAAATCATCCTCTGTAATAATCATATCATCAACATAAAGAGAGATTAATGTGCGACGTGACGAAGTACAACGAACAAAAAGAGCAGAGTCATGCTGGCTAAGAAGAAAGCCAAAAGATCCAATCACAATGGAGAACTTGTCAAACCAAGCTTGAGGAGCTTGTTTAAGGCTATAAAAAGCCTTCTTTAGTCTGCAAACTTCGCCAGAGTTGTGAGTGACACCTGGTAGAGGCACCATGTAGACTTCTTCTTGAAGATTTTCATTTAAAATAGTATTTTTAATATCCATCTTAAAAATAGACCACTAACGAACTGATGCAACTGCAATGAGAGTACGGATAGTAACAAGCTTAGAAACTAGAGTAAAGGTTTCCTTATAATCCATACCATACTGTTCGGAAAATCCTTTAGCAACCAAACGAGATTTATACCACTCAATTGACCCATCAAATTTAGTTTTGATCTTATACACCTATCGAGAACCAATCGCATGCTTTCCCAAAGGAAGAGGAACAAGATCCCAAGTACCTATTTGATACAAAGCAGAAAGTTCTTCCGCCATAACCTATTGCCAAAGAGGATCAAGAATAGCCTCTCTATAAGAGGAGGGCTCAAACAATTGGTGAATAGAAGCCAAAAATAAATAAAAAGAACCAGAATAAATAGAATACACAAAATCAGGTAATTGAGTAGACTTTTATATCGTTGAGGGTAACGAGAAAGAGGATCCGCTATCACAAGAACATCACGGGAAGCAGTAAGAGCAGAGGGATCATCGGGGAGCTAAATACCAAAATATGTATGAGTGTCAATCCTTCAAGTAGCATCATTAGAAGAAGAGGTGCTAAGGTGGTCTAATTGTGGGGAAACATGAGATGACATTGTTAGGACCGTTGGCCGGTTAGAAGGAAGGTTGAATAGTCCCGCACAAAATTAAAATAAATGAACCCTTCTCGAACTTATAACTTAATTAAACACTTGAATAAATATAGAACAAATAATGAACTAAAAAGAAAGATGCTCCAGAATTTACTTGGTTACAACCGGGGAGGTTGTTAATCCTGTTAAAGTGTATACTAAAAGCCTAACTTTTGTAAACATTTATTTTTTGAAATAAAAGAATCTCTTTGGTCAAATGTTTACATTTATTTGTTAAGTGTAGTTGTTCAATTAATTTATATTGTAGATAATATGGTGGGTGGTGTCACACACAAAAGATCATGTTTTTAGTTCTTTATAAATTATAAACAGTTGCTCACGACTAAGATGGAAAGGAACAAATTATTGGAATAGTCGTAGTGTAATTAGGCATTAGTTTATCTTGACTAATAAATTACACAAGTACACTCTAAGTGTATTGAGTAGGACCATTTTAGGTAAGTTCTTTTTATACTGACTTAATAAAAGAACTAGATCTTAGTTATTATGGAAGTGTGTACTCTTAATCCTAATATAATAACAAGCATATATATTTAGTATTTATTTCTTTAACTTATCAAAGGGTGAGATTTATCCTAATAAATTAATAGGTCTGATAAGTTGGTAAATGATATTACTTATAGTGTGTGTTGTTGATTATAGAAGGAAACTGTGGCCTAGTAATCTAGGTTGAGAATGTCCCAAGAGGAGCTTATAAGGATTGTCATGTTAAACTCTACAGGTGGACTTAGTCCGACATGATAATGAGATTGAGTGGTACTACTCTTGGATTAAGACATTAATTAAAATGAGTTGTTAGTAACTCAATTAATTAGTAGACATTCGATATCTTAAACACAGGGAGACTAACACACTCATGATAAGAAGGAGCCCATAATGTAATTTGAGATTGGTGCGGTAGTGCAATAATAACTCTCTAGTGGAATGAGTTATTATTGATGAACTTGAGTTGTGTGTTCGGAGCGAACACGGGATACTCAAGCTCGTCGGAAGGCCAAAATCAATTTCTCCTCTAGGTCCCTGTCGTAGCCTCAATGAAGCCTTAAATTCACTCATATAAAGCCCATCTTGGTTTCCAAGAGGGGGGCCAACCCAAGACTTGGTGACCAAGCCAAGGGGTCGGCCACTATCTTCTCTAAAGGGTCGGCCACAAGTTTTGTAAAGGGGGTCGGCCACAAAATTCAAACTAGGAGGGGTGTTTTGAATTTTTAAAATCTTCTTTTTGTAGATATCTACAAGTTTTAAAAGAGAGATTTTAAAATATAAAACTGTACTTATTTGAATTAGGCCACATGGTTTAAAAGAAAGTTTAAAAATTTTAAAACTTTCCTTTTTTAACCATCCTCATGGTTTTAGAAAAAAGGAAGGGAGTTTTAAATTTGAAACTTTCTATTTTTGTACCCATGTTGAAAAAGGAAATTTTAGAAGAGAAGTTTTAAATTTTAAAACTTGGTTTTAATTTTTAAAACTTTCCTTTTTTAACATCCACTTTAGGGAATTAAAAGAGAGGTTGTAAAATTTTATAAGAGTTTTTCCTTCTTTGCTTATAAAATTTTTACAAAGTTTTTTTTTTCCTCTTTTAAGGGGCCGGCCACCCTTGCTTGGTGCCCAAGCAAGGGGCCAGCCAATCAATGATTGATCCAATCAATGATTGAATCAATCAAGAGGAAGGAAAAGGAAAAATAAAAGGGGAAAAGGAAAAACAAAAGGAATATTTTAATTTTTATAAAAATCTTTTCCTTATTTGTCTTGGGCAAGTAATATAAAAGAAGAGGAGGGGAGGCCTCATGATACATCAATTCTTATTCTCTTATTGGAGCTCTTCATTGTGGTCGGCCCCTCTCTTCTTTTTTTTCCCCTTGCTCTCTTTTGTTCCTTGGTGGTGTTGCCGAATACTAGAGAAGGAGGAGGAGCTTTGGGTGGTGTTCATCTTGGAGGATCGTCGCCCACACGACGTCCAAGAGGAGGCAAGGAATACGGCAGAAGATCTCAAGGTTATTAGCATACAAAGAAGAGGTATAACTAGTAATTATTTTCTGTATCATACTAGTTCTTCTTTGTTAGAATTCCAAACACAAGAGGCATATGATTATAGAATTTCGGATTTGTTTCGAAGTTGTGTTTTTTTTTGTTTTTCTTCTTTTCGGTTAAACCTAATGTTATTTTAGGAAATTAAATATTGAATTTCTATTAAGGCTTTGTCGAGGCAGTGGTGGATGATCTCATACCCAAGAAGATCTAATGCCTCGCCATGTTTGACCTAGGAGCCGATTTTAGAAATAAATATTTAATCAACTTTATAACATAGGTGGATTTGGATCAATAATGTTAAGTTCCGCTTGCGATCCAAATCTAAACCATCGAGAACAGATAAGTTAAATTTGGAATCAATAATGTTAAGTTCCATTTGCGATTCCTAATTTAATTTCTAAAGAACACAATAGGTTGTTTAGGAAAGGTTCGACACTTCTACAAAATTTTTGTACAGAGAAACCGGTATGATCTTCCTAGGACCAACCAACAATTGGTATCAGATCTAGGATTTGCCGTTGTGTGTTTGGTTTTCAATTTAATTATGTACATGTCATACATAATTTAGGTAGGATAATAGTAGGATATGCTAACTCTTTGGTTGCAGACTCCAACTATTATGGCTTATAGATGTTGTGTGTGATTGGACCCTTGGACATGTCAAGGGCATTATTTTTGTGTGTGCATGATTGTATGTGACTAATACAGCAGGAGCTGTATTAGCCCTAGGTTTTTAGAATTTTATTTTCGATCTAGATTACATGTACATTCCTTCGTGGAATATAGGATCGATATATGTAAAATTCTATTTTTATCGCGGATCGTATCCTTGCGAGGCATGGTGCTATTGGTGGACCAGAGGTGTAGCGGATTAACTAGCAAGATAGATACGATGACTGGACCCGATGGCGGTGGCTAAAGATGGCAGCAGGTAGGGTTGGAGCACACGGAGGATAGTAATGGAAAAGGTCATAATAGTTGGAAAATTAATTTTCAAATTTATTGCTTTTATTTACTGTGATGTGTGTGTGTGCATGTGATGTATGCTTGCATAGGTTAAAATTCCTCACCTTAAATAATTAAGTGGGAGAAGGATTTTTAAATAAATTCCACGGTCTCCATTATTGGTTTGTAAGTGATGCAAATAAACTTGCGCGTTGACTCTGAGTGCCTTCCTCCATATCGGATGAGTTTGTTTGCGGATCACTAGATCAAACTTCCATTTTGGATGACTTTAGGAAATTAATCAAGAGCGTGTGATCTTCCCCAACAGAAAGAGCACACTCTTATTAATGGACTAAGTGTCAAGTAATGATAAACACTTAGGCACGTCTAATAGTATCCTCCCCATCGGAGTCACTGCTATTATTTGTGTGACCGAAGGAAAACCAACTATTAATTTTATTTGTCAAAAGTTAGGTTGACAAGAATAAAATTAATGGGTAAAACCTCCTCTTACAAATGTTTGATTTTGTATACGTCTACACTATCGTGGCATACAAAATTCACGGTGATTTGAGGTGTTGGTTAATTTAAATAGTATTGTTTGAGGAATCAGTATCATTCTAAATTTAGAGTATTGACCAAAGTCTATTTTGTGATTCTTAGGATGACTTTCAACCCACTGGCCATTATTCTGAAAGAGAACAGACTTACTGGTCCAAATTATATAGATTAGAAAAGAAATCTGGATATTGTCTTAACTGCTGAAAGCTATAAGTTTGTACTATCAGATGTATGCCTAGATACACCTAACAGTGATTCTACCCCAGAGGAGATTGAGTATCATAAGAAATGGATAAAAGCAGATGAGATGACGCGGTGTTATATTTTAGCTTCAATGTCAAATGTATTGCAACATCAGCATCAAGATTTACCAACTACTTATAATATAATGAACAATCTCAAAGAACTCTTTGGACACCAGAGTCGGACTGCTAGGCAAGAGGCAATGAGAAAGTTAATGACAACCACCATGTCAGAGGGGACACCCGTAAAGGACCATATCCTCAAGATGATGGCTTATCTGAATGAAATACAAGTCTTTGGAGGTGAAATCGATGGGGAAACCCAAGTCGATATTATTCTCCAAACGCTACCCAGAAGTTTTGAGCAGTTCCGCCTAAACTATAACATGAACAAAAGGGAGTATACGTTGGCGAAGCTTCTGACAGGACTATAGGCAGCAGAAGGTATATTTCATCATAGCTCTCAGATTCTCTATGCTGGAAATGGTTCTACTTCTAAGTTGAAAGGCAAGAAGAAGAAGAAAAAGGTTGTTTCAGCAAAGAAGGTGAATAAACCTCTAGGAACATGACCAAAAGCTGGAATGAAGAAGCCGAAAGACAAGTGCTTCATCTGCAAGCAGGCTGGACATTGGAAGGCAGACTGTCCTCGTAGGAAAGAGAACAATAAAGGTATATCTCATACTCTAGTAGTTGAAACATGTTTAGCGGTGTTATCTACCAGCACCTGGTGTGTAGATACGGGAGCCACTGATCATGTCTGCAACTCTTTGCAGGGGTTCCAGGAAACCCGACGACTATTTGAAGGAGAGATAATCGTCTATATGGGCAATGCTACTAAGGTGGTGGCTGTTGCAGTGGGAGACGTCTACTTATCTTTTGATAGGAATAGAAGTTTGATTTTAAGAAATTATCTTTATGTACCCAGTTTTAGAAAGAATTTAATTTCAGTTTATAAACTGTATTTGGATGGATATTCTGTTTCTTTCAATAACAATGTGATTATAAAGAGAAATAGGGTTATTATATGTTCTGGTGCATTGGTTGGTAATTTAAATACTTTATATCCAATTTCTCTCTCAAGGCAACAAATGAAAATTAATAACACATCTTCTAACTCTAATAAGAGAAAAGAGCCTTCGGAAATGAACCAAACATATCTTTGGCATCTAAGGCTTGGTCATATTAACTTAAGTATGATTCAAAGGCTTATAGCCGATGGACACTTGGGTTCATTAGAGTTGGAAAATTTTCCAACCTGTGAATCTTGCTTGGAAGGTAAAATGACCAAGAGACCTTTTAAGGCCAAGGAGTATAGTGTTGGTGCGGGAAGCATCCGACGATCGAACCTTAGTTTTGATAATGGCAAAGGATTCAAAGTTAAGTTAGTGTGTGATCTAACATATTTGAATGAGTGTTTCAGGAAAGTCCTAGCTGCGGTTAGGCAAAGGGAAAATCCTAAGGGGTGGTAACCTTAGGTCCTAGGGGGCGGTAACCCTAGGTGAGGGAAAACCCTAAGGGGTGGTAACCTTAGGTCCTAGGGGGCGGTAACCCTAAGTGAAGGAAAACCCTAAGGGGCGGCAACCTTAGGTCCTAGGGGGCGGTAACCCTAGGTGAAGGAAAACCCTAAGGGGCGGCAACCTTAGGTCCTAGGGGGTGGTAACCCTAGGTGGAGAAAAATCCTAGGGGGCGGTAACCCTAGGTCCTAGGGGGTGGTAACCCTAGGCGAAAAGTCCAGTCAATCTGGAGGACCGGACTGGCATCAGGTAATCTCTCCTGAGGGGAGTAGGTGAGGACGCGTTCCCCGTAGAGGGAACAGTAGGCGTCGGGTCGACCTAGGGTTTCCGGTTGGAAATTCGAAGTCAGACTCGGACAGTCCGAAGATTGTCAGCTCTTTTTCACATATGAATTATCAGATTCTAACATTGTCTTGCAGGGTATACAATTGCTCGGACTAACCTTGTTTTGCAGGAGAAGCGGCTCCTGGAAAAAGGAGGTCCGGGCGCCCAGGATGGATCCGGGCGCTCGGAACAGGTCCGGGCGCCCGGGACCAACTCTTATCCCCTGCGCGACTTCGCGACGTGGAGTAACCTGGTTGGCTGGCCATGTCACACCCAGGCGCCCGAAAAGGTCCCAGGCGCCCGGAACCTCATATAAAAAGAGGGTTGAGGTGCAGCTTCAACAATAACCATCTTCTAAGCATTCTCCATGCGACAAGCTGCTAACATCTCGACTCAGAAGTGCTGCAACGACAATTCGGAGCTTCAGCTTTATTCTTTTTATTGTCGGTACAATATTCTTTTCTGCTTGAATTGTACTTAGCGTGTAATAGATTTTATGAATTATAGTTGTTGCCCACCGGAAGCGATCAAGGATCGCGGGCCTTCGAGTAGGAGTCATCACAGGCTCCGAACGAAGTAAATCCTTCGTGTCTACTTTATTTACTTTTCCACTGCGTTATTTCTGAACAAGCTTTTACGATTTTGAAAAACGAAATAGCCACGAGCGCTATTCACCCCCCCTCTAGCGCTTTCGATCCATCAATTGGTATCAGAGCGGGGTCATTTTGAATCGGTGCAACCACCATTCAAAATATTTTTTTCGTGTTATTTTTTTTTCGGAGTCGATTAGAATTTAGCCTCATAGCTATATTCTACTTCTTTTTCCCTCGAATCAGTTTTTCTCGGAATTGGTGTAACACCACCCGAGTTCGTGATCCATTCTTTTTCCCTACCGCACTACTAAGCCAGGACCAAGTCCCGGGACATTTTTTTTTGGTTGTTTTTCGCTTTAGGTAAAACTGAAATGGCCCTTCAAGAAGGCTACAGTACTGCCCGCCCTCCGCTATTCACCGGAGACGACTTCGGGTACTGGAAAGGTCGGATGGAGGCATATCTCCAGACTCACTTTGAAGTCTGGATGATTGTCAAAACTGGATTCGAACGACCATCTGACAACGCCGGCAAACCACTACCGTACGAGGACTGGGATGCATCTTTGATCAAGAAAGTGGAAGCTAATGCCAAGGCAACCTGCACCCTCCAGTGTGGCCTATCAAAAGAAGAACTCAACCGCGTCGGCCCCTTCAACAGTGCCAAAGAGTTGTGGGAGAAACTAATTGAACTTCAGGAAGGGACATCCGACACCAAAGTAAGTAAAGAGACCTAATTTTTAATAAATTATTTAACATCAAATTGCAGGAAGGTGAAACAGCTGCCCAACTCCATGCCCGGATTCAAGACCTGCTCAATGGGCTTCATGCAATTGGACAGAAGGTAGACAACCGGGACATCATAAGGTATTCTCTAAACGCATTTCCAAGGAACACCTTGTGGGCATCCATGGTAGATGCCTACAAGGTCTCCAAGGACTTATCTACCATTAAATTAAATGAACATTTTGCAGAACTCGAACTTCATGAACAGACTAATGCACGCCCGACCGAGAAAGGGTTGGCTTTGGTTGCAGGAACAGGGAGATCGCGTGAGTCAAAAAACAAGCGGAGAACCGAACCTGAGTCAGAAGAAGAATCAGATTCAGAAGATGACGATGAACTTACAACCGAAATAGTCAACTTAGTAAAGAAGCTCTGAAAAAAGAAGGGCTTCAACAAAAAGGATCTCAGAAAGGTCATTCAGTCTAAAGAAGCCCAACCAAGCTCAAAGGTTAAATTCGAAGTGACCTGCTACGGATGCAATCAAAAGGGTCACATCAAGGCAAATTGCCCGAACCAGAAGGATCCAAAGAAACCCAAAAGAAAGAAAGCATTGAAGGCAACATGGGACGAGTTCTTTCGAGGAATCCGACGACGAAGAACTAGAACAGACGAACTTTCTCGCCTTGACAGCCCGGGACTACACCAACGGATCCGGAAGTGAGGACGAATCGGAAACTGAGTCCGAGAGAAGCCACGGATCCGCATCCGTTTCCGAAGGACCGAACCTCTCTGTAAGTAAAAATCGTTTATATAGCTTAATTAATTATTTAATGCATAAAGTAGCTAAGTCCAAGATTCGAATCAAAACGCTTCTAAAGGAGGTAACACTCCTTAAAGAAACGCCAAACAACGAATCCTTAACTGATCAAGTTCAGACTGGAACCTCAACTCAAGTTCAAAAACTTGAGGAAGAGAATTCCAATCTGAAAAGTCAGGTAAAGGATTTGAAAACTACCCTAGAACGATTCTCCTTGGGATCCAAGAATCTTGACTTGATTCTTGGAACACAAAGGGCAATCTACAATCGAACTGGACTAGGATATAAAAAGAAATATAAATCTTACCTATCCTTAATAAACAAACCAAATAGAAAAATGGTCCAAGCATGGGTTGCCAAGTCCAACCTGATCAATCAAGTTGGACTTGGACATTATTGGGTTCCTAAGGATCAAATACATTACCTCAATAAATCTTATCGAGGCTATGATCCAGGGGGAGCCAAAACAATAAAAATTCGAAATTAATCTAAAACTCAAATTTAAAAAATTCGAAATTAATCTAAAACTCAAATTTAAAAATTCAAACTTAATCTAAAACTCAAATTAAAAAAAATTGAAATTAATCTAAAACTCAAATTTAAAAAATATGAAATTAATCTAAAACTCAAATTTAAAAATTCGGAATTAAAATTTAAAATTCAAAAATCAAATAGAAGGAGGGTCCAGAATAGCTGGCAACTCCGAAACCTATTTACCCGACAGGGTAACCGAACTTAATCTACCCGAAATGGGTAAACAAGAGTAGATTACCCGGATGGGTAAATAAGGATAGATCAAAAAGGGTTAAATTTTAACTTGAAGCACAGTACTGGTGAAGTTTTTGGATGATAGTACGTTGGGAAAACTTGGGCATCGCATGTCTAGGAAGATATGACTTCGACCTGGTGCATTTGGCCAAGTGTAACTAACCGAAGCTACCCTTAAATGGATCCTAACTAGTTAGACCAAGATTTAGTATTAAGCTTAATGGGTAGGACTATTTGGGAAACCTCGAAGGCATGTTTACTTTAATGAGCTCCTTGTGACTCACCATAGCTCAGAAATTTATCCAAAGAACGCTTACTTGTTGAACCCAAAGCTAAACCCGAATCTAACATAAAGTTAAACAAAACCCTATAAATTGAACTAATTCATCTCATAAAATAATAGGATCCCCTGATTGAAAATATTCATCGGGTGAGATGACTAAGTAAATTAAAATTTAAATATTCCTCCAAATTACTTAACTAAAACATCTTCAAATAAAATTAACAAAGATTAGGTAAGATTAGGAACTTACTTCAATCAAACTGTCTTTTGATCCATCAACTACTTTATATGTAGGAATTGGATCAATGGATGTTGGACAGTGGATGTTCCAGACATATGACTGGAAATCGGTTGAAGTTCACTAAGTTAAAACTAAAGAACCTAGGATCAGTTGCATTCGGCAACGATGGAAAACTGAAAGTAATCGGAAAAGGTAATAAAACTTAATTCTGATTTTATTATTCAAAAAGTACTGTTAGTTGAAATTTTTAATTTCAATTTATTAAGTACTATACGATACTGGTTATTCAGTCAATTTTACCAAGTCTGAATGTATAGTCAAACATGTCGATAATCCAAAAATCATACTTAAGGGCACTAGAAAAGATAATGTCTACACCGTCAATCTACCATCATCCTCAATAAAGTGTTTTCTAACACAACAAGAGGAAACTGAGTTATGGCACAGAAGACTCGGTCACACGCACACAAGACTCATTTCAAAAATGAGTCAAAATGGACTAGTTAGAGGATTGCCCAAATTAAAAGTTATTGAAAACTCAATCTGTAATGCATGTCAACAAGGAAAACAAACCAAGTCCACCCACAAGTCAACCAATACGGTTAGAACTACCCATCTACTTAAGCTCCTTCACCTAGATCTATTTGATTCACATGGAGCCAAGTCACTAAGCAAGAACCAATATTGCTTAGTTATAATTGATGACTACTCCAGGTTCACCTGGGTAAAATTTCTAAAAACAAAAGATGAAACCTTTGAAATATTTAGTAATTTTTGCAAATTAACAGAAAATGAAAAAGATACTAAAATTAAAAGGATAAGGAGTGATCATGGAGGAGAATTTGAGAATCACAACTTCACTGAATTTTGTGAGATAAATGGGTACAAACATGAATACTCCTGCCCTAGAACCCCCCAACAAAATGGTTTAGTAGAACGTAAAAACAGAACCTTACAAGAAGCTGCTAGAACCATGTTAAACGAATATAATCTATCTAATCAATTCTGGGCTGAAGCAGTTAGTACAACATGCTACATTCAAAATAGGATCTTAATTAATAAATTTCAAAATAAAACCCCCTATGAAATTTATTATAATAAAATTCCTAACTTAAACTATTTAAAAGTATTTGGGTGTAAAGTCTTTATTTTAAACACTAAAGATTACTTAGGAAAATTTACATCAAAAACAACCCCAGGAATATTTTTAGGGTACTCAACCACTAGTAGAGCATATAGAGTATATAACAAGAATACCCTAAAAGTAGAAGAAACAACAAATATAAAATTTGATGAAGACACTATAGATGAAACTGAGGATACAGAAAATGCTAATCCAATAAACAGAGAAGATGACGAAACTCAACCTGAACCTATTGAATCTGAAGAACAAATCACTAATTCAAATGACATACGACCAACCAGAATAAGCACAAATCATCCATCTGACCAAATCTTGGGTGATCCAACTGTAGGAGTAAGAACTAGGTCATCCTATAGAAACCAGAGTCAAATAGCCTTAATTTCAAAAATTGAACCCAAAACCATAGAAGAAGCCCTACCAGACCCAGATTGGACTATAACAATGCAAGAAGAATTGGCCCAATTTGAAAGAAATCAGGTATGGGAATTAGTGCCTAAACCCATTAACAAAACCATAATTGACACTAAATGGGTTTTTAGAAACAAATTAAATGATCAAGGTGAAATAGTAAGAAATAAAGTCAGGTTAGTAGCCAAAGGGTTCAATCAAATAGAAGGACTAGACTATGATGAGACCTATGCTCCGGTAGCAAGACTTGAATCCATTAGGATGTTGTTGGCCTATGCAGCACACAAAGGATTCAAGCTATTTCAAATGGATGTAAAATCCGCATTCTTAAACGGATTTATTAAAGAAGAAGTATACGTAGGTCAACCCCCAGGATTTGAGGACATAGAACGTCCAAATTATGTCTTCAAATTAAAAAAGGCCCTGTACGGACTAAAACAAGCACCTAGGGCTTGGTATGAACGACTGTCCAACTATCTAATATCAAAAGGGTTCAACCAAGGTCAAATAGACCCAACCCTTTTTGTAAAAACCTTTGAAAACGACATCTTTATAGCCCAAATTTACGTTGACGATATTATTTTTGGATCAACCAACTCAAAATTTCTAAAAGAATTTACCAAACTAATGGAAAATGAATTTGAAATAAGTCTAGTGGGTGAACTTAATTTCTTTTTAGGGTTACAAATTAAGCAAACCAAAGATGGAATTTATATTTATCAAACCAAATATGCTAAGGAATTAATTAGTAAATTTGGAATGGAAAACTCAAAAATCATTAATACACCAATGGCTACTAATGTTAAAATTGACTCAGACTTGGAAGGTAAAACAGTAGACTTGAAATATTATCGAAGTGCGATAGGAAGTCTACTGTACCTAACTGCAAGTCGATCAGACATCATCTTTGCAGTAGGTATGTGCGCAAGATACCAATCTTGTGCAAAAGAGTCTCACTTAACCCTAGTAAAAAGAATCCTTTGGTATGTTAAGGGAACCCTAAACGTAGGACTTTGGTACCCTAGATCTTGCACCCTTGATCTAACTGGCTACTCTGACTCTGACTATGCCGGGTGCAAGCTAGATAGAAAAAGCACAAGTGGCAGTTGTCAATTTTTAGGGCAATGCCTAGTAAGTTGGTCAAGTAGAAAGCAACACTGTGTTGCCTTATCTACCACTGAAGCTGAATATATAGCACTAGGTGAATGCACATCTCAATTACTATGGATGATGCATACCCTTAAAGACTATCAACTTGAATATCAAAAAACAAAAATCTCAATCGATAACATAAGTACAATAAATCTAACAAAAAACCCAATTCATCACTCAAGAACTAAACATATAGAAGTAAAACACCACTTTGTAAAGGATCATGTAGCTAAGGGCGACATTGTACTCAGCTATGTTGAGTCAAAATCAAACTTAGCTGACATCTTTACAAAACCCTTACCTGAACTTGAGTTCAGTACACTTAGAAGACAAATAGGAATGTGCTGGGTAGAATAGATTTTTTATAACTTCTAGGCAAAACTGATTTTTCAAAATCCCTACTTTACTAGACTTTCAAAAGTTGGATTTAGCCTAGGATTTCCCCTAGAAATCATGTTCCCCCAGGACTCGGCCAGAGCATCTCACAAACACCTAGGTTTACCTTGATTGTGTTTGTAAAACATAGAACGGTGTGAGATGCATAGGGTACAGCCTGGACTCGAGAATGCTTATTTCTGTGCATCAATATGAGTCTGGACGTTAAATACGTGATTAAAAGTAATCAAATCAAGTCTTCCAGCCTTAGTCAAATCTAACTGGATCAATTGACTTGACTTGACTAACCAAGTAAACACTGTTGCCCTCTAGGCAATCAACAAGTAACTAAACGGTTAGACAGTTGTTGAAGGAAATAATAAGTTTAAGCATGTCTGTACTTAAGGGATCTGATACTTGATCAAAACAAATCTTGACTCATGCTTGGACTTTAGGGCTCTGATACCTTACTAAAACAAATGGCAAGCTATTAAAAAAAAATAAGGTTATCGCTTCTCCTTTGCCTTAAGTATTCTTGAAATTCATTTCAAAAACATGCCTTAAGCAGCTTTCTCAAAAACTTTCTCCAAATTTAAAACTTTCAAGTGTCCTCTACTTTGAAAATTTTTGTTCTTGTTAGAAAGGTATTTAAGCTGAAACTTTTTCGAAAATTCGTTAAGTTAAAAAAAAAGTTTTTTAGAAAATTATTTAAAACTTTGAAATTTTTTTAAGTTAAAAAATTTTTCCTTGGAAATTTTCTTTAAAAAACCTGAATATTTTTTTCAAGAAAATTTCTAAAGTTGAAAATCTTGTTTGAAAATTTCTAAAGTTGAAAATTTTGTTAGAAAATTTCTGAAGTTGAAAATTTTGTTTGAAAATTTTTGAAGTTGGAAATTCTGTCTTGAAAAGTTAAGTTTTTCAAAACTAGCTCATTTTTGATATATGGCAAAGGGGGAGAGTAGAGAAATTCAAAGAAAATATTTTAAAGGAAGCTTGTATTAAGGGGGAGCTATGGCTATTAGTAAAAAATTCAAAGAGAATAACTTATATTAAGGGGGAGCTATGTTTATGCTTATGTTGCTATCACGCTTATCTTGTTTCTTGTGCTTATACATAACTGCATATTTTTACTTAACATTGAATTTCGGTTGCCATTATCAAAAAGGGGGAGATTGTTGGTACGGGAAGCATCCGACGATCGAACCTTAGTTTTGATAATGGAAAAGGATTCAAAGTTAAGTTAGTGTGTGATCTAACATGTTTGAATGAGTGTTTAAGGAAAGTCCTAGCTGTGGTTAGGCAAAGGAAAAATCCTAAGGGGTGGTAACCTTAGGTCCTAGGGGGCGGTAACCCTAGGTGAGGGAAAACCCTAAGGGGTGGTAACCTTAGGTCCTAGGGGGTGGTAACCCTAGGTGAGGGAAAACCATAAGGGGCGGCAACCTTAGGTCCTAGGGGGCGGTAACCCTAGGTGAAGGAAAACCCTAAGGGGCGACAACCTTAGGTCCTAGGGGGTGGTAACCCTAGGTGGAGAAAAACCCTAGGGGGCGGTAACCCTAGGTCCTAGGGGGTGGTAACCCTAGGCGGAAAGTCCAGTCGGTCTGGAGGACCGGACTGGCATCAGGTAATCTCTCCTGAGGGGAGTAGGTGAGGACGCGTTCCCCGTAGAGGGAACAGTAGGCGTCGGGTCGACCTAGGGTTTCCGGTTGGAAATCCGAAGTCAGACTCGGACAGTCCGAAGACTGTCAGCTCTTTTTCACTTATGAATTATCAGATTCTAACATTGTCTTGCAGGGTATGCAATTGCTCGGACTAACCTTGTTTTGCAGGAGAAGCGGCTCCTGGAAAAAGGAGGTCCGGGCGCCCGGGACCAACTCTTATCCCCTGCGCGACTTCGCGACATGGAGTAACCTGGTTGGCTGGCCACGTCACACTCCAGGCGCCCGGAAAGGTCCCAGGCGCCCGGAACCTCATATAAAAAGAGGGTTGAGGTGCAGCTTCAACAATAACCATCTTCTAAGCATTCTCCGTGCGACAAGCTGCTAACGTCTCGACTCAGAAGTGCTGCAACGACAATTCGGAGCTTCAGCTTTATTCTTTTTATTGTCGGTACAATATTCTTTTCTGCTTGAATTGTACTTAGCGTGTAATAGATTTTACGAATTATAGTTGTTGCCCACCGGAAGCGATCAAGGATCGCGGGCCTTCGAGTAGGAGTCGTCACAGGCTCCGAACGAAGTAAATCCTTCGTGTCTACTTTATTTACTTTTCCGCTGCGTTATTTCTGAACAAGCTTTTACGATTTCGAAAAACGAAATAGCCACGAGCGCTATTCACCCCCCCTCTAGCGCTTTTGATCCATCATATAGAGCCAAAGATGTGTTAGAACTGGTTCATTCTGATTTGTGTGGTCCTATGTCTATCCAGGAAAGAGGTGGTTTCAAATACTTTGTCTCTTTCATAGATGATTATTCGAGATACGGATACATTTACTTGATGCGTCGTAAGTCTGAGTGCTTTGATAAGTTCAAAAAGTACAAGGCTGATGTGGAGAAACATCTTGGTAAAAGTATCAAAACACTACGATCTGATCGTGGTGGCGAATAACTCTTAGGAGAGTTTAGGAATTACTTATCAGAGGCCGGGATTCAATCCCAGTTGTCCGCACCTGGTACACCCCAACAGAATGGTGTGGCAGAACGAAGGAATATGACTCTTATGGAGATGGTTAGATCGATGATGAGTTATTCAGAATTACCAAATTCGTTTTGGGGATACGCTCTGGAAACAGTAGCACACATTCTGAACTTAGTACCTTCTAAATCAGTACCCTCTACTCCCACAGAATTATGGAATGGGCGAAAGCCTAGTCTAAGACATATTCGGATTTGGGGTAGTCCAGCACATATGCTGAAAGCAGATACTGATAAGTTAGAATCTCGTACAAAAGTTCGCGTGCTTGTGGGTTATCCTAGAGGAACGAAAGGTGGTTTATTTTATAGTCCCAAAGACCAGAAGGTCATTGTTAGCACCAATGCCCAGTTTTTAGAAGAAGACTATATAATGGACCACAAGCCCAAAAGTAAAATTATTCTAGAAGAAATAAGAGAGGGCACGTCTACTTCAGTACCAACAGTACAAGATGAAGTACCATAAGAGACTGCAACACGTGTCACACATGATACACAACCGCAGACAGTGCCTCGTCATAGTGGGAGGGTTGTGAGGCAACCAGAGAGATTCATATTTTTGGGAGAGTCTTCAGATTTGATTCCAGGTAAACATGAACCTGATCCTCGGACATATGACGAAGCACTCCAAGATATAAATGCAGTATCTTGGCAAAAGGCAATGAATTCTGAAATAGAGTTTATGTATTCTAATAAGGTCTGGGAGCTTGTAGAACCACCAGATGGTGTAAAAGTCATTGGATGCAAGTGGATCTACAAAATGAAAAAGAGGGGCAGATGGGAAGGTAGAAACCTTCAAAGCAAGACTTGTTGCGAAAGGGTATACTCAGAAAGAGGGAATCGATTATGAGGAGACCTTTTCATCGGTAGCTATGCTTAAGTCTATCTGGATACTCTTATCCATTGTCGCTCATATGGATTATGAGATTTGGAAAATGGATGTCAAGATAGTTTTCCTTAACGGAAGTCTTGAAGAAAACATCCATATGAAGCAACCAGAGGGATTCATTGAAAAAGACAAAGAGCATCTAGTGTGCAAGCTGAATCAGTCCATTTATGGACTGAAACAAGCTTCAAGATCTTGGAACATCCGTTTTAACGAAGTGATCCAGTCATATAGATTTATTCAGTGTCCGGATGAGTCTTGTGTATACAAGAAGTGTAACAGAAACGTGGTGGTATTTCTTGTACTATACATAGATGATATTTTGTTAATTGGCAACAATGTCAAAGTGTTATCAGACGTAAGGGTATGATTGTCCAAACAATTCGATATGAAGGACTTAGGAGAATGTGCACACATTCTTGGATCAAAGTCATAAGGGATCGCAAGAAAAGAATGTTGTGCTTATCTCAAGCTTCATACATAGATACAATCGTTGCTCGTTTTAGCATGTAAAACTCTAAGAAAGGTTTCTTACCTTTTAGGCATGGAGTAGCTTTATCTAAAGAGAAGTCTCCGAAGACATCAAAGGAAATAGAGGACATGAAGGCAGTTCCTTATGCTTCGCCTGTGGGAAGCCTAATGTATGCAATGTTGTGTACGAGACCGGATATCTACTTTGTCGTGGGCATGGTTAGCAGATATCAAAGTAACCCTGGACAAGGATATTGGACTACTATAAAGCATATATTGAAGTACCTGAGAAGGACTAGAGATTATATGCTAGTTTACCGAGCAGACGATTTACTCCCTGTGGGTTACACGGATTCAGACTTCCAATCACATAGGGACAATAGTAAGTCTACGTCAGGCTATGTGTTTACTTTAGGATGTGGAGCCATTGCATGGAGGAGTGTTAAGTAGAAATGCATTTCAGACTCAACCATGGAAGCTGAGTATGTGGCAGCCTCTGAGGCAGCCAAATAAGTTGTATGGCTCAGGAACTTTCTAATGGACTTAGATGTGATTCCTGGTTTGCCCAAAATCATCACAATTTATTGTGATAATAGCGGGCAGTTGCAAACTCAAAGGAACCATGAGCCCATAAGGTAAGTAAACATATAGAGTGCAAGTACCACCTGATATGAGACATCGTCAAATGAGGCGAAGTTGTCATCGCCAAGATTGCATCAGCAGATAACCTGGCAGATCCTTTCACTAAGGCCCTTCCGGCGAAAGCTTTTGATCGGCATGTGGAGGGGATGGGAATCAAATGTATGGCAGTAGATATGGGAGCTTAGTCTTTTAGTATAAGTGGGAGATTGTTAGAGTGTATACTAAAAGCCTAGCTTTTGTAAATATTTATTTTTTGAAATAAAAGAATCACATTGGTCAAATGTCTACATTTATTTGTTAAGTGTAGTTATTCAATTAATTTATATTGTAGATAACATGGTGTATGGTGTCACACACAGAAGATCATGTTATTAGTTCTTTATAAATTATAAACAGTTGCTCACGACTAAGATGGAAAGTAACAAACCATTGAAATAGTCGTAGTGTAATTAGGTATTAATTTATCTTGACTAATAAATTACACTAGTACACTCTAAGTGTATTGAGTAGGACCATTTTAGGTAAGTTCTTTTTATACTGACTTAATAAATGAACTAAACCTTAGTTATTATGGAAGTGTGTACTCTTAATCCTAATATAATAACAAGCATATATATTTAGTATTTATTTCTTTAACTTATCAAAGGGTGAGATTTAGCTCGATAAATCAATAGGCCCAATAAGTTGGGAAATGATATTACTTATAATGTGTGTTGATTATAGAAGGAAATTGTTGCCTAGTAATCTAGGTTGAGAATGTCCCCAAGAGGAGCTCATAAGGATTGTCATGTTAAACCCTGCAGGTGGACTTAGTCCAACATGACAATGAGGTTGAGTGATACTACTCTTGGATTAAGACATTAATTAAAATGAGTTGTCAGTAACTCAATTAATTAGTGGACATTCGATATCTTAAACACATGGAGACTAACACACTTATGATAAGAAGGAGCCCATAATGTAATTTGGGATTGGTGCGGTAGTGCAATAATAACTCTCTAGTGGAATGAGTTATTATTGATGAACTTGAGTTGTGTGTTTGGGGCGAACACGGGATACTCAAGCTCGTCGGAAGGCCAAAATCAATTTCTCCTCTAGGTCCCTGTCGTAGCCTCAATGAAGCCTTAAATCCACTCATATAAAGCCCATCTTGGTTTCCAAGAGGGGGCCCAGCCCAAGGCTTGGTGACCAAGCCAAGGGGCCGGCCACCATCTTCTCTAAAGGGGTCGGCCACAAGTTTTGTAAAGGGGGTCGGCCACAAAATTCAAACTAGGAGGGGTGTTTTGAATTTTTAAAATCTTCTCTTTGTAAATATCTACAAGTTTTAAAAGAGAGATTTTAAAATATAAAACTTTCCTTATTTGAATTAGGTCACATGGTTTAAAAGAAAGTTTAAAAGTTTTAAAACTTTCCTTTTTTAACCATCCTCATGGTTTTAGAAAAAAGGAAGGGAGTTTTAAATTTAAAACTTTCTATTTTTGTAACCATGTTAAAAAAGGAAATTTTAGAAGAGAAGTTTTAAATATAAAACTTTGTTTTAATTTTTAAAATTTTCCTTTTTTAACATCCACTTTAGGGAATTAAAAGAGAGGTTGTAAAATTTTATAAGAGCTTTTCCTTTTTTGCTTATAAAATTTTTACAAAGTTTTTTTTTCCTCTTTTAAGGGGTCGGCCACCCTTTCTTGGTGCCCAAGTAAGGGGCCGGCCAATCAATGATTGATCCAATCAATGATTGAATCAATCAAGAGGAAGGAAAAGGAAAAATAAAAGGGGAAAAGGAAAAAACAAGAGGAAGATTTTAATTTTTGTAAAAATCTTTTCCTTATTTGCCTTGGGCAAATAATATAAAAGAAGGGGAGGGGAGGCCTCATGATACATCAATTCTTATTCTCTTGTTGGAGCTCTTCATTGTGGTCGGCCCCTCTCTTCTTTCTTTTCCCCTTGCTCTCTTTTGTTCCTTGGTGGTGGTGGTGGCGGCCGAATACTAGAGGAGGAGGAGCTTTGGGTGGTGTTCATCTTGGAGGATCGTCGCCCACACGACGTCCAAGAGGAGGCGAGGAATACGGCAGAAGATCTCGAGGTTATTAGCATACAAAGAAGAGGTATAACTAGTAATTATTTTTCGCATCATACTAGTTCTTCTTTGTTAGAATTCCAAACACAAGAGACATATGATTATAGAATTTTGAATTTGTTTCGAAGTTGTGTTTTTTTTGTTTTTCGAATTTGTGATTCGATTGTTCTTTTCGGTTAAACCTAATGTTATTTTAGGAAATTAAATATTGAATTTCTATTAAAGGCTTTGTCGAGACAGTGGTGGATGATCCCATACCCAAGAAGGTCTAGTGTCTCGCCATGTTTGACCTGGGAGCCGATTTTAGAAATAAATATTTAATCAATTTTATAACATAGGTGGATTTGGATCAATAATGTTAAGTTCCGCTTGCGATCCAAATCTAAACCATCAAGAACAGATAAGTTAAATTTGGAATCAATAATGTTAAGTCCCGTTTGCGATTCCTAATTTAATTTCTAAAGAACACAATAGGTTGTTTAGGAAAGGTTCGACACTTGTACAAAATTTTTGTACAATGGAACCGGTACGATCTTCTTAGGACCAACAAACAAATCCAAGGAAGTGAAACATACTAAATTCTCCTTCATGCGGAAAAGCCTCTTTACAGCAATTTACGCACAAAATGATGAAGCTAAACTAGAAAGGAAAGCGCACAAGTGTTGTTTTAGTAATTGCTTGTTCTATATAACTTCTTGGACTAACGCTATATTTATAGCCTTGCTCGGGGCACCTGGAAGGGTTCCAGACACCTGGAGTGGATAGAATTCTATCCTTGCCGCAACGGTCAACATCCACGTTGAAGTGGATAAAAATGAGGTTTCGGGCGCCCGGAATGGGTCCGAGCGCCCAGACCTTAAAAGTCAACATGGTTGACTTTTTCCAGTCTGGGTCCTCTGTTCCGGTGCTGCTCGCCTCGGTCTGGGTCTTTCCCTCTGGCTCCTCTCGCTTGGGTTATTTCGGCCATCCGAAATAGGGCTCACCCGAACCTAACTTTCGACCTTCTCGAGCAACCTTTCGCTCCGGCTTCTCGTCCCTCGGAAACACCGCGCGCCTCCTTCTTGTCCGCCCGTGTACTCTTACGCAACACCTCATCCCTTAGACGCACCGAGCCCGTCGGCTCTCTCCCGTGCCATCCTTCTTGCTAACTGTGTCTTTTGCTCGACTTCCTATGCTCCTATGCTCCTGCACACTTAGACACAAGGTTAAACACAACATGACCTAACTTAACTTGTTTGATCACATCAAAACTACCTTGGGGTACCAACAATCTCTCCCTTTTTGATGTGAGCAACCCAAGTTAAGTTAGGATAAACTAACATAAACATAAAGACAATTAAAGTGAATTAAAAATTTAATTTTAATCTACCAATCTACCTCTCCCTAGACTTAATCTTTTTCTTCTCCCCCTTTGATCACATAAAAAATGGGGTACCAAGAAAAATCTAAGAGTAATTCTGATTTTCAAAAAATTTTGAAAATTATTTTGATATAAAAAAATTACAATAATTTTAGCAACTTTAAGTGTTGCAAAAAATATCTAAGTAAGAAAATTTCAAGCATAAATATTTTCTAAGTTTAAAGATAAAAAAATTTTATGCAACATATAAAATAAATTTTAGTAAAGCAAAGTTTATAAAATAACTTAAAAACTTTAAGTTAAATAGATAAAAAAAATGAGAAATTTTTCTAAGTTAAACAAATTTATAGAGAAAATTTTGAGAGTTTTTAAAGTGAAAAAAATTTTGAGTAACTATTTAAAGCATTATTTAATTTCAATTTTAATGCTCTATTAGTTAGTCAATTAAATATTTTATTTCAATATTTGGCTTCTAAGCTAAGTCGAGGTACTAGGCCTTCTTGGTTATTGGAGCAACAATCAATTTCTAGACAAAACCTCATAAGGAAATTAAACGTCTAATGTATTCTCTGAAAGCCCTAAGTCTAATTAAGCTTTTAATTAAGACAAGACTTTGGAACCCAATAAAGGTTCCTTCCTACTAGGTTAATTAGGAATTTCCTAGGGACATATTTTTTTTGAAATGTTTCTAATTTGTCCTTTATGATATTTAAAATATCAATTTAGGTTATATTTTATAACACTTGTACTATATATGCATGTATTATTTCTGAAGTTATTTATTTCTAGTTGCAAATTGTCATTTTCTAACTTTATTTTATCAAAATCTTCTAATGGACAAGATTTTGCTAGAATTAACTTTAATTTCTTAATTTTTTTTCAAGTTTGCAACAATCTTTGGTTAATAATTTCATAAATTTAAATTGTAGTATCCGGAAACTCAATGGTTTAATTAAAGGGGTTCACTTAATTTAATTAAGAGTTTATTTAATTAAGTTAGCCTACAACTAGAGAATTTAGATTAATCAAATAATAAGATAATCAAATAAATACATAAAATTTTTATATAGATTATCCATCTAAAAGATAATTGACATATTATAACATAAAATCTATAATATAGATTATATAAGAAACGTGTAGGTAAATTAGATACTATTATATATATAGATTTAATCTCTATAAATAATATATTATATATAATATAAAAAAAAATATTATCAATATAATAAAACGTATAGATAATTATAATATTATAATATAGAAATTTATATATATATATATATATATATATATGGATTACAAATGTTTATATGTGATATAAATTATATAAGAAATGTGTACATATAATATATAGTAAGAAATATGTATATAAGAAACGTTTAGATAAAATTTTGATGTATGAATCATATATACATATATTTCTAGATATATATGGATATATATAAAAAATTGATCTATATAAATAATATATTTTACATAATATAAAGAAAAAAAATAGGATCAACATAGCGTATCTATAGATAATAAATAGAAAATTATAATATAGGAAATATATATGTATATATGGATATGTATATAACGTAATTGATAGAATATAGAAAAAATCCTAATCTTCTATCTCTATAAAATCCCTATCTTCAAAAGCACCACCTACTGATTTGGATCGACCGACCCTAGGAAGCTCCACCCTCTTCATTGTTCTCCGTCGATTCTAGAGCTCCAAGGGAAGACAAAGACGGGAGAGTCGATAGCTAAGAAAATTAAAGACATGTTCCCTACTTTGTTAATGCTTTAGTTGGTTTCTATAGTTTGTGAATTTCAGATAACATGGTTGGTGTTCTTGGTTGTTTTGGGGAGCATGATACTCACGCTTTAGGTTCTCTTCTTATGCTCCAAAGTGTTGTATGGACTATAAGTTTTGGATTTATTTAGGAATGGTGTCCTTGCTCTATAATTTTGTGCACGTTCCTCACCCTTTCATTGTAGAAACAATTCTGTATAAGATGTGAAATTGATGTTTAGGCATAAGGATCAATCCAGGTAATTACATCTCACAACCCACCTGGTTTTAGTATGATATGGGGACGAGTTGATTCATGCATGTTTAATTTGGGGTTAGGAGAAAATTGAGTGCTTTGATTTACTATGTTTTATCATATTATTGGAAAAACCTAGGCATGTGTAGCTTCAAGTCAATGTTTTATTGTGATAATGATAAAATATATGTATGAGTAGTTTTAGATTCATTACTTGATTATACTGGTGGGAAAAAAAATATGTATGGATGGTTCAGGTTCTAGACTTTGTTGGGTTATTTATGCTCCTTGGGAATGTAATATAAGTGCGTTTAGATTTCAATGAGATTATAATGCTCTACCGTAATACATGCATGGTCATAATTTAATGTGTAATATGGTCCATGGATTTTGTATAAGTATGGGTGTTATGAACTTGAAAACAATCATGGTTCGGATCTTTATGGATTAGGATGCTATGAAATTAACTTTGGTTTCATTAACTGTGTAGTATTGTTAAGAATTCAGTATTTTCTTTCATGTTGACGGTGTTGATTTATGTTTATATATATATATATATATATATGTGTGTGTGTGTGTGTGTGTGTGTGTGTGTGTGTGTGTGTGTGTGTGTGTGTGTGTGTGTTTTGTTTTCCCAAAAAAAAGGGGAAAAAAATTTAGAGACGTTACATAAATAATTTATCGGGAGGTAGAGATCGTACCTGATTTACCTTATCATTCTCGTTATCCGTAGCTCCCCCTGAACTGCTGCTTTCTTCTGATGTAGCTCCTCCTTCATCGATGCTCTCGATGCTCATTTCGGACGAGCTTGCTTCGTGTTCATCTTTTTGATGACTTGCCATTAATGCAAGTCCGGAGAAAGCCTTAACTTTTGATTATAACGACGTTTTATCCCATGTCGCCTTTAAAGTTTTGTACTTGTTCGTTTGAACAGCCTTCTTTCCTTTGTCCTTATCCTCGTTCCTTAACTTAAGGTAGTTGTCCTTAATGTGCCCTTCTTCGTTGCAGTGGTAGCATCTGATTGTCCTTTTCTTTCTACCCTACGGATGGTTAGTTTTTCTTGATTTAAATAACTTTTTAAAACGTTTTACCATCATTACCATTTCATCATCATCAAGAGAGGATTATGACTCATGTTCGTCTCTCATTGGCTTGAAGGTGATGTTGTGCTTCGACTCCTTTGTACCTGTACATCTCTATTCATGCACTTCAAAAGTTAAAAATAATTCTTCTAAGGTAATAGATTCTAAGTCCTTATAGATATAGAATGCATCTACTTGTCATGCCCATTTTGCATTTTTAGGGAATGCATTAAGAGCGTACCTTAGTGAATCTCAGTTGCTTACCTTTTCTTCGAGATTCGAAAGTCCGGTGATGAGCACCTTAATCCTCAAGTGAAGGTGTGCAATCGTTTCTTCTTCTTCAAATCATAGGTTGGTGAGTTGGTTGCGAAGTAAGTCCCGTCTCGCGAGCTTGGCTTCGGACGTCCCTTCGTGCAGCTCAAGAAACTTCTCCCAAAGCTCCTTTACTGAGTTGTAGGTACCGATCTGGTTGACTTCTTGTGGTGGAAGGACGCTCAACAGATGGAACTCTTCTTTGCCGTTTGCCACGTAGTCGGCCTGCTCCTTCTTCGTCCACTGGTATTCTTCCTTACCCTCAGGTGGTACAAAACTGAACTTCATTATTAAAAGTAATTCAAAGTCAGTTTTAAAGAATACTTGCATTCTCTTTTTCTAGCTAGCGAACTCCCCCTCGAACTTCGATGGGTATATGATCGGTCAGGCCATTGATTCAGTGCTTCGATCGACGGTTAGTCCTCCTGAAGTGTCCTGGCTCTGATACCACTTGTTAGGACCATTGGCCGACTAGAAGGGGATTGAATAGCCCTGCACAAAATTAAAACAAACGAACCCTTCTCAGACTTATAACTTAATTAAACACTTTCATAAACATAGAACAAATAATGAACTAAAACGAAAGAGACTCCGAAATTTACTTGGTTACAACTGGGGAGGTTGTTAATCCAAGGAAGTGAAACTCACTAAATTCTCCTTCAGGCGGAGAATCCTCTTTACAACAATTTACACACAGAAAGATGAAGTTAAACAAGAAAGTAAAGTGCACAAGTGTTGTTTTAGTAATTGCTTGTTCTATATAGCTTCTTGGACCAAGGCTGTATTTATAGCCTTGGTCAGAGTGCTTGGAAGGGTTCCAAGTGCCTGAAGTGGATAGAATTCTATCCCTGATGCAACGGTCAACATCCACGTTGAAGTGGATAAAAATGAGGTTCCGGGCGCCTGGACCTTAAAAGTCAATAGGGTTGACTTTTTTCGGTCAGGGCCCTATGCTTCGGTGTTGCTAGACTCGGTCTAGGTCTTCCGCTCCGACTCCGCTCGCTTGGGTGATTTCGGCCATTCGGAATAGGGCTCACCCGAACCCAACTTCTCGTCCCTCAGAAACATTGCGCGTCTCTTTCTCGTTCGCTCGCATACTCTTCCGCAACACCTTGTCCCTCAAACGCACTGAGCCCGTCAACTCTCTCCCGTACTGTCCTTCTAGCTAGCTGCATCTTTTGCTCAACTCCCTGTGCTCCTGCACGCTTAGACACAAGGTTAAACACAACAGGACCTAACTTAACTTGTTTGATCATATCAAAACTACCTTGGGGCACCAATAGACATATCATCAGAGTCAGTGTAAAAAAAGAACAATATGAGTGAGATCAGATTTTTGAAGATTAGTGTTGGTGCAGTTTGCACTTACGGTCTAACTCAAGTTTTAATGAATGATGAATAAGTTAAGTTAGGTATAATTGTGATCTAACCACTTTACCAAGTGTGCAAGAGTTAACCAGACAGGTCGACGGGCAGACCAGATATCTGGTGAGAAGTCCATATAGGTCGACGGGCCGATCGGATATTTGGCAGGAAGTCCAGCTAGGTCAACGGGCTAACCGGATAGTTGGTGTGAAGTTCAGCTAGGTCAACGGGCTGACCAAATAGCTAGTGTGAAGTCCAGCTAGGTCAACGGGCCAATCGGATAGCTGGTACAAAGTTCAGATAGGTCGACAGGCCGACCAAATATTTGGCAGGAAGTCCAGTTGGGTCTGCGGACCGGACAACTAGCAAACTGGTAAGTAAAGGTAAGTCACTGGAGGAGAGTGACTAAGTGAGGATGCATCCCGGTTAAGGGGACAATAGACATCGATCCAGGTTAGATCCATTTCGGATCCCTAATCTGAGACATTGACTAGTTCCTAGTCCTGGGAGGATAGGAACTAATTACTACTGCTAACTATTATTGTTCTAACACTTGTCTTGCATGTCATTATTTGGTTTATTGGACTAACGTTGTTTTATATGCCCAAGGAGCAAATTTGCCTTCGGATGAACAGTGTTCGAAGGCGCCTTCAAGCAACTGAAGGCGCCTTCGTACTTTTCATGGAAGGCGCCTTTCGCAGGATGAAATTTGGACATCGCCGCAAATAAGAGCCAAACTGTGCGGGATAAATTTTATCCCATTGGAGGTGCCTTCCAAGGCTATGGAAGGCGCCCTCAATGCCCTATATAAGGCAATCTCGAGGAAGCTTCAAACAAGAACACATATACGAGCTACTATGCATCCATTTGAGGTTCTGATTGCTCCGGGCTCCTGCTACGACTCTGCTACAAAGCTACTACACCTGACGACTGCTCCGAGGACTTCTGGTCGTGGTCGATAGATCGACATCGACACAAGAACAAGCTACTTCATTCCCTAAATGTCGGTAACATTTTTTTGTACTTAAATTCTGCAAATAGGAAGTGCAGTCTGTTGCACTTCTCCGATCTTTTTTGTACTCGATTCTCTCTTCTGGAGATATCGGAAGAGGTTTTTAGTGGATTACTCGTCGATAGGTCCGTAAGACTTGGGTCTTAGAGTAGGAGTCGCTAAAGGCTCTGAATCAAGTAAAATCGCCAATGTTTTCTTGTGTTGTTCTTTTTTACTTTCTGCTACGTATACTTTGATTTCAAAATGAGAAAACGAGTTTTCAAAAACCATGTGATTCACCCCCCCCCCCTTCTCACGTGCGTATCAATCCAACAAGTGGTATCAGATCAGGTTTTGCTCTAAATTGGTGCAACCACCAATCAAGCCAAGGGAATTTACTTTCTCCTCAAATTTCAGTTTTTCGTATTCAATTTGAATTGGTAAAACTTTACATATTCAAATAATATTTTCTTGTTCGATTTTAACTCGAAGGTGGTGCAACACCAGTCGAGCTCTTCGATATTTTATTGTTTCTCAAACTCTGCTAATCCAAGACTAAGTCTTGGTACCCTCTTTAGTCTTATCTTTTTAGTACTCAAATGGCCCAACTTAAAGGATACAGCACCGCTCGTCCTCCCCTATTCAAAGGACATGGCTTCTTCTACTGGAAGAGGTGAATGGAGGTGTATCTAAAGTCTGACTTTGACCAATGGTTCAGCATCACCAATTGATACATGGCGCCCATCGACAACTTTGGAATTCCAATAGACCTAGAAAATTGGAATTTGGAAATGAAGAAGAAGGCCTAGATTGACTTAAAGGCCCTCCACACAATCCAGTGCAAGCTAACTAAGGAGGAGCTGAACTGCGTCATCCCACAAGAGAACGCAAAGGAACTATGGAAGATGCTCATAGAACTGCACGAGGGCACCAATGATGCAAAGGTAAAGAAGAGGAATTTGTTTTTAAATAAATTATTTAATGTTAAAATGCCGGAAGGTGAGACTGCCAGTCAAGCTGCACGCGAGGATAAAGGATATCCTCAACGGACTTCACACAATGGCCACCAAATGGAGAATTGAGATCTAATAAGGTATGCTCTAAACACATTTCCTCGAAATACACTGTGGGCATCCATCATGGATGCCTATAAGATTTCGAGAAATCTGTCCAAGTTAAAATTAGATGAACTTTTTTGTGAATTGGAGCTACACAAATAGGCTAACGCCAAAATCGAGAAAGGTATTGCTCTTGTTATAGGAACGTGGAAAGGAAAATCCAGGACTAAGCCGAAACCTAAAGTTGAGTCTAACCTAGACTCAAATGATGAAGAATACTTGGTGAACTTGGTAAGAAAAATATTCACCAGGAGAAAGAAGAACTTCACCAATAAGGATCTGCAGAAGATCAACTCCACCTCTAACTCGAACAGAAAGAATGTGACATGCTTTGGATGCAATAAGAAGGGGCACTACAAGACCAAATGCCCGAATCCCAAGAAGAAGAAAGCCCTTAAGGCGACTTGGGACGAATTATCAGTGGAGGAATCGGACAACGACGAGCCAAGACACACCAATTACCTCGCACTGATGGCATACGAACTAGAATCGAAGAGTGAATCGGAAGACGGGTCTAAACCTGAGTCGAGCCATGAGTCTGCACTCATTTCCGAAGGTTCCGATGAGGTATATTTTAATTTAAACAAAAAGTTTTTAAAAATTATTGCATGTTTAAATAAGAAATTAACTAACTCTGAAAATAAAATAATTGAACTAACAAAGAAAATAGAACACTTAATATGAACAATTAAAATTAAATTCAACGACTGAGCCAATTCAACTTGAAATTCCAACTCAAGTTGCAAAACTTGATGAGGACAATTTCAGATTGACAAGAGAAATAGTCGAATTAAAAGAATTATTGGAGAAATTCACAACTAATTCCAAGTACCTCAACATGATACTTGGGTCACAAAGAGCTGTGTACAACAAGTCCGGACTCGGATACAAGTCTAGCTCGACTAACAAAACCTTTATATCCTTAGTTAACCAAAGTAAAAAATCAAATTAAGGCTAGGGTTCCAAAAGCGTGTTTAACCACGTAAGTAGGACTCAACCAATACTACGTACCTAAAAATAAAATACACTATCTAAAACCAAATAACTCAAACTCAACCACTCCCTCTAAGATAAATCCAATAAAGCCACATAAAATAAGTTGAACTAAGCCTAGATCAAGTAAAAATAAAATTAATCTAAACTCAAACTATAATCAAGTCTATTATAACTATAAAACAAAATGACACAAACCCAAAACTTAAAATCTATGCTCAATAATTCAGGAGAGACTCCAAAATAGTTGACACCTAAAAAAAAAACAACTTACTCAGATGGGTAATTAAGACTAGTCTAAAAAGGGACAAAAGTTTAACTTAACTTATGGTACTAATGAAGTTTTGGATGATAGTAAGTTAGGAAAACTCTGTGTATGTATGCCTAGGAAGATATGGTTTCGACCTGGTGCATTTGCCTTAGTAGAACTAACTGAAGTTACCCCTTACGGATCCTAACTAGTTAGACCAAGATTTTGTACTAAGTTCAGTGGATAGGACTATTTGAAAAACATCGAAGGCATGGTTACTCTAATGATGTCCAAGTGACTCACCATAGTCCAGAAGTTTATCCAAAGAATACATATTTGTTGAGCCCAAAACTAATTTGAATCTAACACAAAGTTAAACCCAACTCAAAAATTTCAATTAAATTATCTCACAAAATCATAAGATCCCCTGATTGAAAACATAAATCGGGTGAGATGAATAAAGATTAAATTTAATTTAAGTAAGCATTAAATTAAATTAAATATGATTAAATCAAAATAAATACAAATATTAAATTACTTAAATCCTTAAATCAAAATTGAATTAAACTTAGGTTAATTAACATATTACACATAACTCATTTTAAAATTTTTAAAAATTATTTTAAAACTTTTTTAAAATTATTTTAAAATATTTTAAATTTTTTTAAAAAATTATTTTAAAATCTTTTAAAACATCATTTTAAAGTCTTTTAAAAAATTATTTTAAAATCTTTTAAAAATTCTCTTTTAAAAATATTTTAAAATTTTTCTTAAAAATTTCTTTAAAAAAGGAAAAGGTTAAATTCTTTAAAAATCATTAAAAAAATGCGCAAACGCCTACCGAAAGCGCCTCCATGTCCATTGGAGGCGCCCTCGGAAGGGCGGGAAAAATCTCGCCCTACTCAATGGAAGGTGCCTTCATCTATTTGAAGGTGCCCTCCATAACGCATAGAAGGCGCCTTCAACCTGGTTGAAGGCGCCTTCAGTCTAACTTTTTTCAACGAACAGAGTCGTGCTCTGTTCGTGATTTTGGACACAACAAGGCACCTTTCAACCGCTTTCTCCCTCGTTCTTTCATCTCCAAAACTCAAAAATGTCTCCTAGGTATATCTTAACTCAATTTATCTCATCAATACTTAGTTTATATGTTTTTTTTTTTGTCAATTTGATAATTTTTGTTAATATGCTTGTATAAAATTAGGAAAAGACGACATGTTGCCCCTAGTCCTAGTAATGCCCCATCTGATGATGCTAGATTTCCCTCTGAGTGACTTAGGTTAGACTTTTTATAGCATACATATATTGCACTTAATCTAGATTTCTGAGTAGGTCTTTTTTTACTAAGTACTGTGCACCTACCATTGAGGTCATTAGCTATTATCAGTTAGATAGACTTATTTACTATAGTCATTAGTAAATCTAGACATGTGTGCCCAGTTTTATAACAATCTGGTCAAGATTGATGATTTGACTTATTCCACCAGAGTTGGTGGAAAGGACTTTAGCCTCTCCCCCACTCTATTATATGACAGCTTAGGACTTAGGAGGTCTGCATACCCATTTTTGTGTTACCCTAATAGGAATCTGTCATTTGACGAACCCTACTCCCATATTACATTAGATACTATCTACATGTATTTTTTGGGGAGGGGAGACTACCTAATATGACTGACTTTAGGTCACTCTCCCTTAGAGTCCAGGACTATGTCCTATATAGAGTCCTGACCACTTGCATTTTGCCGATTACATCTCGTAAAGTTACGATGATGCGGCCATCCCACTCCTTCTTTCTATATGCATTATGCTAATGTTTAGACATCGACATTGCATTGCACATGTTTCAGAATGTCATACATGCATCTAGACTCGTCACTAGGTGGCAGGTTCATATACCCTATTATCACATACTGACATACATATTCTCGACCATAGGGGTAGATATGACCTAGGGTACGACCACCTCCCTTAACGCATGATGAGAGCGATCAGCATTAGCTTGCATTAGTACATATAGACATCACTGCTCAGGGGGGACTAGCTTGGAGAGCGAGACCACAGCCAGATGCTCCATCTTAGGCCGAGGATGATTTTCCACCTATTATTCTGGACGAGGGAGAGGAGTTACCAACATTCACGACTGAGGAGCTCTTTGGACCTTCTCCGACCCATCCCTCGACCTTGACTTAGCCTTCAACTTCACTGTCTGTCGAGGATCGACTTGCTCAGCTTGAGGAGTCTTCCGCGCAGATCTAGCAGTCAGTCTCGGAGGGATTCTCCTCTCTCCGGGAGGAGATGACCATCGAATTTCAGCAGATTCTTCAGGCTTTGCGAGTGCCTGAGCAGCCCCCACCTCCTCCAACTGACGATGACCAGACTTGAATATATTTCTAGTACCTAATAATATGTTGCACCCTATCATACTATATACACTCAATTAACTAGCTTAATATAGTTGTCTACTTTTTTTCATTTTTGAATAAGCTCGGATAGACTAGGCGTGCTGTTTTCAAAAATAGTTTTCAAATGATTTGCAAATTCTAAGGAAAAACCCTTACCTATATTTTTTTTAAAAAAAAATTCCCATATCCTTAGTTTTTCAAAATAAATTTTAGCCTTAGTCTAGATCAAATTCATAGAAAGCATATTCCTATAGATTTAGGACTTGAGCATCTCATAAATACAATAGGTCTACCTTGATTGTGTATTTCCAAACTTAGAACTAGACGCGACCCTGGGCCAGGTCTGGCCTGGACCCGGCCCAGGCCCGTAACCGAATCTGGCCTGGACCCGGCTCGGGCCCGTAACCGGATTTGGCCCGGACCTGGCATGGGCCCGTAACAGGGTCAACAGGTCGGTTGCCCGTTGACCCGGTTCGCCGAGTCAAACCGGAATCGGCCCGGGAAGTTGTCGGGCTGGTTCCGATTTCGTTGGTGCAAAACCGACGAACCGCCGATTAATCACCGATTCGGTCCGCCGGTTCAACATTTGGTTTTTTTGACCGGCTTGAACCGCCAGTTAACCGGTGGTTCATAGCCGTTAGGAGAGGGGGGGGTTGGGATATTTTTTTCAACGGTTAGGATCATTTAACCATTTTTTATCAATGACTATGATTTAGTGTCTGTTACTATCGAAACTCTATAAATAGAAAGCTTATTTCATCATTTTCACACACATCTTCTCTACTCTTAATCTCAATTTCATATTCTCTACACGCTTTCGTTTCCAACCTTCAATCACAATGGAAGGAGGTCGTGGAGGTGCGTCATCTCGAGGTTGGAAGGGAAAGGAAATAATGAATCCGCGGGAAGAGGACCCCCAACATTCAATTCACTGATGATAAGATCGAGCATCTTCCGAATCCGACACCCGAAACATAAGGAGGTACCGATGCAATTACTTCTAAGGTTCGGGAACTTCCTCCTCTAAAGTCTTCTATTTTCACTAAACATCTTAAGAAGGTTACTCTTCCGTCGGGAGAAATGCGTGCAAAATGTAAACACTGCAATATTTCCTACAAATTCCAAGCCGCCGACAGCTATGGGTCGTTGAAATGACATGTAGAAACGAAGCACCTGACATAATTTTGACTCGACCGTTCTCAAACACAATTATCAAGATTTTCTTCAACTAGCGGTAATACTAATTCCGATTTATTTTTATTTTTGGATGATAAATTAAGAGAATCGTTAGCTAAATTTATTTTCGTAGAACATCTTTCTTTTAGTCTTGGATCTAAATGCACATTTGAAGATTTTTGTAAAGAATCTCTTAATCCATGTGCTAAACGTGTTCCTAGAACTACACTTACTCGTACAATTAAAAAATTAGTAAAACAAGGAAAAAAGAATTTAATTGATGAATTTAGTAAATTAGATAATAAAGTTTCTTTATGTTCTAATATTTGGAGTGATTATTGGTAAACACATTTGTGTTAGTATCTTAGATGGCTAGAGGGGGGTGAATAGCCTCTTAAAAACTTAAACACAAATTTCTACAACGAAACTTGTTAGCACAGCGGAATTAGGAAACTAAAACAAGGAGGAAACAAGCACACTAACACAAGGATTTACGAGGTTCGGGGATAACTTGCCCCTACTCCTCGGCGTGTCCGTAAGGTGGATGACCCCTCGATCTTCGGTAGATCGCACCCCGGAAAAATTTCGGCTAAAGATCCTCCTTCTCGGTGGAGTAACCTCTCCACAAAGTCTCAAGAAATATATATGTTAAAGCACAAGACTTACAGAGCTCGGTGGCAAGGAAGAATGAACTATCGCTTACAACCACGCGAGGATCAGTAGAAACAGAGAACTCACAGACAGCAGTTTCTCACCCGAGAGCTCAAGAACTTAGCACACCTCAACGATCAACAGAACTTTCTTATTTTTTTTTCTTGTTTGCTTGTTGTTCTTTCCTCTCGCTTTTTACTGCTTCTTAAGCCCCTGTTCTCTGCTGTCGCGGATCGTGGTCAATCTGCACAGAATCGTCGCTGCAGCCAATCCCTCTTCCTCCTTACTGGTTCTCTGAACTCACACCAATGAAATCACAGTCTTCACTGGTGTCTTCTGAGCTCGAACCAATCACCAGGAGTCAAGCGGATCGCAGCCAGATCACACCAGTAGTCGTTGATGCCTCAAATGCACCATGCGCCGCGAATCACACCAGAAAGGCCATTTGTCGTATTCCTCTTATAGACTTAATTTGAAATTAGGCTTGGAATGATACCTGTGTTCCTGCAAACTCAAAAGCTAACAGCACAGAGGGTTATATGAATCAGGCAGTTCAAATGCAGTGGAGGAATCGCAGAAACAAAATTGATTGTGTGTGTGGATCGGTCACCAGACCGATCCACGGACCGATCAGGACATATCCTGATCGGTCCGAAGCTTGTCTGATCGGTCGTGGAGACTGATCAGGCTGCAGGTGGATCGGTCTCCACGACCGATCCCTGCCTTCTTCTCTTCGCAATATCATCTCCTGATCGGTCTGAAGACCGATCAGATTGCACTCAGTGTGCTACTAAGTGTTTCCTGATCGGTTTACAGACCGATCAGATTACACTCAGTGTGATACTGAGTGATCCATGGAAACTTAGTTTCACTGGATCGGTCTGCCGACCGATCCACTGTCTCATGTGTCACTGGATCGGTCTGCCGACCGATCCAATGTACCATGGAATAATTCTGACCTAATCCGGAGAACAAACTACCGAGCCCTCTCCGACTTCGTCCAGTCCAGAGAATGAGCTACCGAGCCCTCTCTGACCTAGTCCAGAGAACGAGCTACCGAACCCTCTCCGACTTTGTCAGGTCCAGAGAACGAGCTACCGAGCCATCTCTGACCTAGTCCGGAGAACGAGCTACCGAGCCCTCTCCGACTTCGTCCGGTCCAGAGAACGAGCTACCGAGCCCTCTCCGACTTCGTCAGGTCCAGAGAACGAGCTACCGAGCCCTCTCTGACCTAGTCCGGAGAACGAGCTACCGAGCCCTCTCCGACTTCGTCAGGTCCAGAGAACGAGCTACCGAGCCCTCTCTAACCTAGTCCGGAGAACGAGCTACCGAGTCCTCTCCGACTTCGCGTGCCAAGTTTCCAACTTGGACTTTTCCCTTCCACTTGATCAACCTTGATCATTAATCAAACCGAGTTTAATTAACATCTGATACAAACTTAAATCCGTGTCAACATCAAAACAACAGCCAGGTCAGACTGTATCAACAATTTGTATATGGGTGTGACTTACTATTGGATCGATAACTCTTGGAACCTCCAAAAAAGATTGTTAGCTTATAAAGTTTTTGATGAATCACATAATGCTCATAACATCGCACAATTATTATGTTTAATTTTAGAAGAATATGTCTTAACTCATAAAATATTTTCAATATCATTAGATAATACTAGTTCCAATACCGCTTATATAGATGATCTAAAATTTGTTTGTTAACCTATTATTGGCGGTTTATTTTTTCATATTCGTTGTGTATGTCATGTTTTAAATTTATGTGTTCAAAATGGTTTAAAAATTTTAGAAAGTTATATTAAACCAATTAGAATTGCAATTTCTTATTTATGGTCTCATCCATCTATAATGAAACAATGGGGTAAGTTTTGTAAAACTAATGGAATGAGACCTAAAAAATTTTCACGTGATGTACCAACACGTTGGAATTCAACATACCAATTATTACAAGATTTATTTGAATATAAAGAATTATTATGTTCATTTTTTGCACAAAATACTAATACTAATATATATTTATTTTCACAACAATAAAATATTTGTAGTAGTATTTGTGAAATTTTAAAAGTATTTAATGATGCAACCGAACAACTTTCCGGTGTTTATTATCCCACTGCTCAATTAGTTTTAGAAAATTTTCTTATTAGTTTTAAATTAACATATTAATAATGAATCTTTATCTCCTTGCATCTTAGCTATGAAAATTAAATGGAAAAAATATTTTTATTTTATTCCTGAAATTTATTTAATTACATTTGCTTTAGATCCTAGATTTAAATTAGAAGTTTTATAAGAAATATTAACTTTATATTACGACACTTTAATTCCAATTAAAGATTCTTCTTCTCTTAATCCAGTTAATATTATATATAATGTTAGAATTTATTTATATGATATTTATAATTAATATTATGCAAAATATGGAACATAAATTAATATTTCTGAAATAAAACAAACTACTAGTAGTAATTTAAAACTTACAAAAGCATAACTTTTATTAAAAGAACGGACAAAATATCCACGAGGATCCTCAAGTTCCACACAGGAACTTGAGAATTATTTTACAACTTCTTTTGATTTTAATGAAGTAGATAGCGAAAATTTTGATATCTTAAAGTGGTGGTCACAGAAGGCTCAAAGCTTTCCCGTCCTCTCCGTGATCCCCAAAGAAATTTTAGCTTGTCCAATGTCAACTATTGCTGTGGAGAAGACGTTCAGTGCCGACGGCAACATATTAGATGAACGATGATCAACTTTGTCTCCCGACTCATTAGAAGCCCAAGCATTACTGGACAATTGGACCAGAGTGGAGAAAAGAATCCAAGGAATACAACTTTCAGATGACGAAGTTGAAGATTTTGATACTGAAGGAACGAATACGATAGGAACGGGAAATGGAAGTGAGTGAAAATGTAAAAGAATAAAAATATAAAAGAATTGTGTGTACTTTGTTTTCCCTAAGGGGATACGTAGACAACTTAAATAAGTGCAAGCCCTTTTTCCAATAAATTTTAATTTGTAATTTGTAATTTGTAATGTTTAAATTTTAATTTTTAATTTTTAATTTTTTAACATAATAATCTTGAACCGTGGCGAACCGTGAACCGAACCGTGAACCGTAACCGTCTTGGGCGGTTAAAGTTAAGGGTTGACCTGCTTGGAATCGTCGAACCGGTAGTTCTGAACTGTCGAACCGGCGGTTCTGAACCGTCGGTTCTGAACAGTGGTCAGGTCTACTTAGAACGGCGTGAGATGCATAGGCCCTATACCTGAACTTAAGACACTTATATCAGTGCATCAGCACAAGTCTAGGCGTAAAATACCAAACAGAACAGTAATCAGGTTAAGTAATCCACTTTTAGTCAAATACTAACTAGATACAATAACTTAACCTGACTAACCAAGTGAACACTACTATCCTCTGATAGGTAGTTAGTAACTAATGATTAGACACTTAAGGACAATTTCTAATTGATCAGATTATTTTTAAATAATATCATGTTTAGGTGGAGAATATTTAAAAATATTTTTAAAAATATTTTTTAGTGTTTACATATAAAAAAAACTCCTTTTCAAAATTCTTACTAAATCATTCTTAACACATTTTGAAAAATCACATGTTTTGAAAAATTCTGATACTTATAAAATTATATATTTTGAAAAATCATTTTGAAAACTATTTCAATTTTTATAAATTGCTTTTAACCAACTTTAAAAGATGTTTTTGAATAGTTTTTGAAAAAGTTTCATGCTTGAAAAATCTAGTCTTTTAAAAGTTTCATTCTTGAAAAAGTTTCATCCTTGAAAATTTTTGAAAAGTTTCATTCTTGCAAACTTATTTTAAAATTTCCTTAAAAATTAGTCATATTTTAAAGCATCTTACAAATATTTTCTAAGCTCAAAATTCTTATCCAAAGTATTTTGAAAAGTTGATAGATTTTGAAAATTATTTTAAAAGTTTCTTAATAGCTATTTAAACTTTAAAGTTAGTTGTGTAAAGGTTAGCTTTCAAAACCTAGTATAAATCTTCAAAAGCTTTCCTTTAATTTTTTTTTTGGTTAAAAAATTACAAGTGTTTTGCAAACTTCGTTTTTCGATTTGTTAGAGTGTATACTAAAAGCCTAGCTTTTGGTATAAACATTTATCTAGAAATAAGAATCACATTGGTCAAATGTCTACATTTACGATAAATGTAGTTGTTCAATTAATTTATATTGTAGATAACATGGTGTGTGGTGTCACACACAGAGGATCATGTTATCAGCACCTTATAAATTATAAACAGTAGCTCACGACTAAGATGGAAAGGAACAAACCATTGAAATAGTCGTAGTGTAATTAGATATTAGTTTATCTTGACTAATAAATTACACTAGTACACTCTTAGTGTATTGAGTAGGACCATTAGAGGTCGTTTCTTTTATACTGACTTTATAAAGAAACAAAGACCTCAGTTATTATGGAAGTGTGTGCTCTTAATCCTAATATAATAACAAGCACATATATTTGATATTTATTTCTTTAATTTATCAATGGGTGAGATTTAGTTCGATAAATCAATAAGCCCGATAAGTTGGGAAATGATATCACTTATAGTGTGTATTGTTGATTATAGAAGGAAACTGTGTCCTAGTGATCTAGGTTGATAATGTCCCCAAGAGGAGCTCATAAGGATTGTCATGTTAAACCCTGCAGGTGGATTTAGTCCGACATGACGATAAAGTTGAGTGGTACTACTCTTGGACTAAGATATTAATTAAGTGAGTTGTTAGTAACTCATTTAATTAGTGGGCATTCGACATCTTAAACACAGGGAGACTAACACACTCATAATAAGAAGGAGCCCAAAATGTAATTTGGGATTGGTGCGGTAGTTCAATAATAGTTTCTTTAGTGGAATGAATTATTATTGATGAAATTAAGTTATGTGTTCGGGGCGAACACGGGATGCTTAATTTCATCGGGAGACTAAAACTAATTCCCCCTCTCGGTCTCTATCGTAGCCTCTATATATAAAGTCTTGTATCCAGTCAAGCCCATCTTCTAATCCATGTTGTTGGTGTTGCTATCCAAGGATGCTCATGTTGTTGTGATCAACATGATCATCAAGTTCATGTTTGCTTGCTGTGAGATGTCATTTGTTTAAACAAGAACAACAACTCACGTTGGTGTTCAATTGCTTCAACATTTTGCTTGCTAACTGTTTTCACCGTGAGAAGCTTTGAGATGTCAACGTGAGAAGCTTGAGAAGCTTTGAGATATCAACATGAAAATCTTTGAGAAACTTACCAAACGATGATGTGTCAACGTGAGAAGTTTTGATAAACTTGCCAACGTTAATATGATTCACGTGAGAAATTGGTGAGGCTGATCACATGGAATTAAAAGGAGTTTAATTTTAATTTTTAAATTCTTTTTATAACTATAGGGATTAAAAGGGGAAATTTATTTTTATAAATTTCTGGAAGCAAATAAGGAAGTTTTAATTTGTGTTTAAAATTTTATTTGCTTGGAGATTTTAATGTGGCCGGCCATTGTAATTGAAAAAAGGAATTTAATTTTAATTAATTAAAATTTTATTTTTCATGGAAAAAGAATTAAGGAAGTTTTTATTTAAATTTCCTTATTTGCTAAGACCAAGGATTATAAAAGAGAGTGAGAGGTGCATTCATGGTTAACGACTCTATTCTATTCTTCCTCTCTTTTCCTCCTTGGTGGCCGGCCCTAGCTTCTTCCTCTTCTCTTCTTCTTGTGGTCGGCGGCAACCCCTCTTGGAGCTCTTGATGGTGGCCGGTTCTAGCTAGGAGAAGAAAAAGAGAAAGGAGGTTTTGTTTCTTACATCCCTTGGAGCTTGGTGGTGGTGGCCGGACCTCTACTTCTCTTGGAGAATTTTGGTGGCCGAAACCTAGAAGGAAGAAGAAGGTGCTTGGTGGTTCTCATCTCAGAAGATTGTTGCACACACAACGTCCGAGGTTAGAAGAGGAATACGATAGAAGATCAAGAGGTTATTTTTGCTTACAAAGAAAGGTATAACTAGTAATTGTTTTCCGCATCATACTAATTTTTCTTTGTATAGTTATTTTTGGAAATACCAAACACAAGAGACATATGATTCTAGAGTTTTCGGATTTGTTTCGAATTTGTGTTTCTTTTGTTTTATTATTTGAATTTGTGATTCGATTGTTCTTTTTGGTTAAACCTAGAGTTATTTAAGGAAATTAAATATTAGCTTTCCTTAAAAGGCTTTGTCTAGGCGGTGGTGGTTGCTCCCATATCCAAGAAAGCCATGTGCCTCGCCATGCAGTCCTGGAAGTCAATTTTGGAAATTAATATTTAATGGAATTAATAACCTAGGCGATTTGGATCGAACGTGTTAAGTTCCGCAGGAGATCCAAGTCTAAACCTAAAAGACAAATAAATTAAACTTAGGATCAAACGTGTTAAGTTCCGCAGGAGATCCGAGTTTAATTTAAAAGAACACATGGTAGCTAGGAAAAGGTTCAGATCTTTGTACAAAATTTTTGTACAGTGGAACCATTAGGTTTTCCGAGTAGCAACCAGCACGATTAGTTTGAACAAGTTTTCTTTAAACTCCCCCAATAATTCTAAAATTTTTCTTGTTGTTGCCAAAATTTCACTACTACTTTACTTAGCATTGTTTTACTTATTTACTCATGTTTTTTTTTATGAATGTGAGGGGGGGGGGGGGGGGTAGGGATTAAGTTAGAAAACAAAATAACCAAAAATGATTGTTGATGAAAATCAGAATAACTTAACCCTAAAAATGATTATCTCAAACTTTTTAGTTCTCTTAAGATCATTTTTGTGCTTACTTTTTATATTTTTTTTCCTAATTTAACTCAGGTTATCATTGCATCAAAAAGGGAGAGATTATTGGTGCAGTTTGCATTAACGATCTAACTCAAGTTTTGATGAATGATAAATAAGTTAAGTTAGGTATAATTGTGATCTAACCACTTTACCAAGTGTGCAAGAGTTAACCAGATAGATCGATGGCCTGATCGGATATCTGGTGAGAAGTCCAAATGGTCGATGGGCCGACCGAATATCTGGCAGGAAGTCCAATTAGGTCAACGTGTCGACCGGATAGCTGGTGTGAAGTTCAGCTAGGTCAACGGGCCGACCAGATAACTGGTGTGAAGTCTAGCTAGGTCAACGGGTCGACCAGATAGCTGGTGCAAAGTCCAGATAGGTCGATAGGCCGACCGAATATCTGACAGGAAGTCCAATTGGATCTGCAGACCGGACAACTAGCAAACTCGTAAGTAAAGGTAAGTCACTGGAGGAGAGTGACTAAGTGAGGACACATCCCGATTAAGGGTGTTGGAACTCCAAGGTTGTTTTGGTATGATCAACAAGTTAAGTTAGGTCCTGTGTGTTTCTAACCTTGTGTCTAAGTGTACAGGAGCTTAGGAGCACAGGTAGTCGAGCGGAAGATGCAGCTAGCGAGAAGGACGACGGTCTGAGGGACGAGGTGCTGCGGAAGAGTACACCGGCGGACGAGAAGGAAGCGTGCGGTGGTTCCAAGGGATGAAAGCTGGAGCGGAAGATTGCTCAGGGAGCAAGAGACGCAGCTAGCGAGAAGGACGGCACGCGGTGTGTCCGAGGGACGAAGACTGCGGATGAGTACGCCAGCAGACGAGAAGGAAACACGCGGCGATTCCGAGGGACGAGAAGCCGGAGGGAAGCCCGCTCGAGAATACCGGAACTTGGGTTTGGGTGAGCCCTATTCCGGATAGCAGAGATCACCCAACCAAGCAGAGGACCCAGACGAAAGTCAACTAGAGTTGACTAAGCATCCGGGGCGCCCGGAACTGTCCGAGGCGCCCGGACCAGTCCAGGGTCCGAGGCGCCCGGACCAGCCCAGGGTGCCCGGAACCCTTCCTGGCGCCCAGAAGTGAGTTTTTGACCGGATCGAGCTTTGACTCGATCTGAACATTGGGGGATAAAATTTATCCCCCCAGGGCGCCCGGAACCCTTCCTGGCGCCCCGACCAAAGCTATAAATATAGCCTTGGTCCAGAAGCTCTTCATTAATTCAAAAATTGTAAACAACACTTGTGTGCTTCCACTGCTTAGATTAGCTTTTGTCTTTCTGTGCCTACACTACTGTAAATGAGGCTTCTCCGCCTGAAGGAGCTCTTAGTGCAACCATCTTCCTTGGATTAACAACCTCCCCGGTTGTAACCAAGTCAAATCTGGTGCCTCATCTTTTTGCTTTATTTTCTGCTTAATCTATTTTACAAGTGTTATTTTGAAAAGTCGGCAAGGGTTTCTTTTAATTTTTACAGGGCTATTCAACCCCCCTTCTAGCCGGCCCAACGGTCCTACAAGTGGTATCAGAGCCGAGATGCTTCAGGAGGACTAACCGCCGAATGAAGCAACAAGATGGTCGGATCTAACATCCACCCGCCAAAATTCGAGGGGGACTTTACAAGCTGGAAGAAGCACATGGAGGTATTTTTTTGGTACCGATTTCGATTTATTACTAATAATGGAACTCGATTTTGAAGCCCCTGAGGGCAAAGCAAAAACTCAATGGGCAAAGAAAGAGCAGGCCGAGTACGTGGCAAACAAGAAAGCAGAATTCCATCTGCTAAGCGTACTTCCGCCACAAGAAGTCAACCAGATCGGCACCTACAACTTGACAAAGGAGCTTTGGGAAAAGTTCCTTGAACTACATGAAGGAACATCTGAAGCCAAGCTTGTGAGACGGGATTTACTTCGCAACTAGCTCACCAACCTCCGTCTTGAAGAAGGTGAAACAATTGCACATTTACACTCAAGGATACAGGAGCTCATCACCGGACTTTCGAATCTCGGAGAAGAGGTAAGTAACTGAGATTCGCTCAGGTACGCTTTAAATTCCTTTCCTAGAAATACCAAATAGGCATCATTAGTAGATACATTTTACATTTCTAAAGATTTAGAAAAGATTTTGTTAGAAGAATTCTTTTCAACATTTGAAGTGCATGAGTCAAGATGTGCAGGAATGAAAGTGCCCAAGAACAACGTCGCCCTCAAAGCTTCGAGAGACGAACCAGAGTCGGAATCTTCTCTCGACGACGAGGAAATGGTAATGATGGTTAGACGATTTAAGAAGTTATACAATTCTAGAAAAACTAACCATCCGCAGGGAAAGAAGAAAAGAACGATCCGCTGCTACCACTGCGATGAAAAAGGGCACATCAAGGACAACTGCCCCAAGCTAAAGAACAAGGACAAGGAGAAGGGGAAAAAGTCTATTCAAAAGCGAAAGGCCCTAAAAGCGACGTGGGACGATACGTCATCTGAATCTGAAGTCGAAGCATTCTCCGGACTCGCACTGATGGCGAGTCATCAAGATGACGACTGCGAGTCAAGCTCTTCCGAGATGAGCATCGATAGCATCGATGAAGGGGGAGCTTCGTCAGAAGAAAGCAGCAGTTCAAGGGAAAACACGGACAACAAACTCGACAAGGTAAGTCAGGTACGTTCTCTTCCTCCCGATAAACTTTTTAAATTCGTTAAGTTATTAACTAAAGACTGCTGTAAATTAGAAAAGAAAATTAAAAATTTTAAAATAATTTTAGCTAAATCCTTCCTGTTAGAAGAATTAGATAAATCAAAATTGGAATTAGAAAATCAAAATTTGAAAATTCAAATAGATAACTTAAAAAACTATTCATGTTCATCTAAAACCAATTTGAGAAGATTTAATCATTTAAATTGGTACTTTAAATATCACCCGGGACAAATTAGGAATATTTCAAGAAAATATATCCCTAAAAACTTTTTAGTTAATTCAGTAGGTTGGAACCTATATTGGGTTCCTAAATCATGCTTAAAATAAATTTTAAAATTAAAATTAGCGCTTTAAGTGAGAAAATTAAACAAAAATTTCTTTATGAGACTTTGTCAAGGAAGTGGTTGTTGCTCCAATAACCAAGAAGGCCTAGTGCCTCGCTACGACCTGGAAGCCAAAATATTGAAATAAATGTTTAATTAACTAACTTATGAAGCATTAATACAAGAATTAATTAGTGCTTTAAAAAGGTTATTGAAAACATTTTATTTCAATTTAGAAATTTACTTACTTAGAAATTTTTTTTCAAAAACTTGTTACTTAGGATTTTTTTCTTAGAAAAAATTCTCAAATCATTTTCTCCTAAGTTAAAATTTTTTTTCTGAAACTTAGAAATTTTTTTTCTAAATTTCTTAAAAACTTAGAACTTTTCTAGAAATATTTGTTCTAAGTCGTTAACCCTTAGATTGTTTTTCTTGGAACCCCAAATTTTTGTGATCAAAGGGGGAGAAGGGAAAACATAAGTCTAGGGGGAGGTAGATAGATTCAATTTTTTTTATCTTTTTGCACTTAAATTGTAAATTAAGTTAATTTACTTAATTTTTTTTATGTCTATTTTAACCCTAGCTTAACTTGGGTTGATCACACCAAAAAGGGAGAGATTGTTGGAACCCCAAGGTTATTTTGGTGTGATCAACAAGTTAAGTTAGGTCCTGTGTGTTTCTAACCTTGTGTCTAAGTGCACAGGAGCTTAGGAGCACAAGTAGTTGAGCGGAAGACGCAGCTAGCGAGAAGGACGGCAGTCCGAGGGACAAGGTGCTACAAAAGAGTACATTGGCGGACAAGAAGGAAGCGTGCGGTGGTTCCGAGGGACGAAAGCTGGAGCGGAAGATTGCTCGGGGAGCAAGAGACGCAGCTAGCGAGAAGGACGGCACGCGGTGCGTCCGAGGGACGAAGACTGCGGATGAGTATGCAAGCGGACGAGAAGGAAACACGCGGTGATTCCGAGGGACAAGAAGCCTGAGGGAAGCCCGCTCGAGAAGACCGGAACTTGGGTTCGGGTGAGCCCTATTCCGGATAGCAGAGATCACCCAACCAAGCAGAGGACCCAGACGAAAGTCAACTGGAGTTGACTAAGCATCCGGGGCCCGGACCTGTCCGGGGCACCCGGACCAGCACGGGGTGCCCGGAACCCTTCCGGGCGCCCGAAAGTGAGTTTTTGACCGGATCGAGCTTTGACTCGATCTGAACGTTGGGGGATAAAATTTATCCCCCTCAGGGCACCCGGAACCCTTCCAGGTGCCCCGACCAAGGCTATAAATACAGCCTTGGTCCAGAAGCTCTTCATTAATTCAGAAATTGTAAACAATGCTTGTGTGCTTCCACTGCTTAGATTAGCTTCTGTCTTTCTGTGCCTACACTGCTGTAAACGAGGCTTCTCCGCCTGAAAGGTCTCTTAGTGAGACCATCTTCCTTGGATTAACAACCTCCTCGGTTGTAACCAAGTCAAATCTGGTGCCTCATCTTTTTGCTTTATTTTCTACTTAATCTATTTTACAAGTGTTATTTTGAAAAGTCGGGAATGGTTTTTTTTTAAATTTTTACAGGGCTATTCAAACCCCCCCCCCTTTTAGCCGACCCAACGGTCCTACAAAGGGGACAATAGACGTCAGTCCAGGTTAGGTCCATTTTGGATCCCTAATCTGAGACCTTGACTAGTTCCTAATCTTGGGAGGACAAGAACTAATTACTACTGCTAATTATTATTGTGCTAACACTTATCTTGCAGGTCATTATTTGGTTTATTGGACTAACATTGTTTTGTAGGACAAATGAGCAAATTTACCTTTGGATGAACAATGTCCGAAGGCGCCTTCAGGCAGCTAAAGGCGTCTTTGTACTATTCATGGAAGGCGCTGTTGGAACCCCAAGGTTGTTTTGGTGTGATCAACAAGTTAAGTTAGGTCCTGTGTATTTAACCTTGTGTCTAAGTGTGCAGGAGCTTAGGAACACAGGTACTCGAGTGGAAGACGCAGCTAGTGAGAAGGACGGCACGCTGTGCGTCCGAGGGACGAGGCGCTGCGGAAGAGTACACCGGCGGATGAGAAGGAAGCGCGCGGTGGTTCCGAGGGACGAAAGCCGGAGCGGAAGATTGCTCGGGGAGCAAGAGACGCAGCTAGCGAGAAGGTCGACGACCGAGGGACGAAGACTGCGGATGAGTACGCTGGCGGACGAGAAGGAAACACGCGGCAATTCCGAGGGACGAGAAGCCGGAGGGAAGCACGCTCGAGAAGACCGGAAGTTGGGTTCGGGTGAGCCCTTTTCCGGAAGGCAGAGATCACCCAAACGAGCGGATCCGGAGCGGAAGAACCGGACCGAAGCGGGACTGAACCAGAGAAGCGGTCCCGGATGAAAAAGTCAACTATGTTGACTTTCGGGGTCCGGGGCGCCCGGAACTGACCGGGGCGCCCGGACCCATTCGGGGCGCCCGGAACCCTTCCGGGCGCCCGGAATAGTAATATTGACCAGATCGAGAATTATCTCGATCTGAACGTTGGGGGATAAAATTTATCCCCCCCAGGGCGCCCGGAACCTTTCCAGGCGCCCCGACCAAGGCTATAAATACAGCCTTGGTCCAGAAGCTTTACATCAGTTCAGAAATTGTAACAACACTTGTGTGCTTCCATTGCTTTGATTAGCTTCTTTCTTTTTGTGCCTGAGGCTTCTCCGCCTGAAGGAGTTTTTAGTGCAACAATCTTCCTTGGATTAACAACCTCCCCGGTTGTAACCAAGTCAAAACCGGTGTCTCGTTTTTATGCTTTACTTTCTGATTAATCCATTTTTTTTCAAGTGTTAGCTTAATTGTCCGAGAAAGGGTTGTGTTTTACTCAGGGCTATTCAACCCCCCCTTCTAGCCGGCCGCATCGGTCTTACAAGTGGTATCAGAGCCGAGGCGCTTCAGGAGGACTAACCGCCGAACGAAGCAACAAGATGGCCGGATCCAACATCCACGCACCAAAATTCGAAGGGGACTTCGCTAGCTGGAAAAAGCGAATGGAGGTATTTCTTGAAACAGATTATGATTTATTACTAACAATGGAATTTGGCTATGAAGCACCAGAGGGCAAAGCAAGAAATCAATGGTCAAAGAAGGAGCAGGCTGACCACGTGGCAAACAAGAAAGCAGAATTTCATCTGCTAAGTGTACTTCCAACACAAGAAGTCAATCGAGTCGGTACCTACAACTCGGCAAAGGAGCTTTGGGATAAATTCCTTGAGTTACACGAAGGAACATCCGAAGCCAAACTTGCAAGGCGGGATTTACTTCGTAATCACTCACAAACCTCCGATTTGAAGAAGGTGAAACAATTGCACATCTACACTCGAGGATCAGAACTCATCACGGACTTACGAATCTCGGAGAAGAGGTAAGTAACCGAGATTCGCTAAGGTATGCCTAAATTCCTTTCCTAGAAACTCAAAATGGGCATCACTAGTAGATGCCTTTTACATTTCAAAAATCTAGAAAAATTTCATTAGACGAATTTTTCAACTTTTGAAGTGCATGAGTCAAGATGTGCAGGTCCGAAGGAGCCCAAGAATAATGTCGCCCTTAAAGCTTCAAGAGACGAATCTGAGTCAGAATCTTCTCTCGACGACGAGGAAATGGTAATGATGGTAAGACGATTTAAAAATATTTGTAAATCTAGGAAATCTAACCATCCGCAGGGAAGAAAGAAAAGAACCATCCGCTGCTACCATTGCGATGAAGAAGGGAACGTCAAGGACAATTGCCCTAAACTGAAGAACAACGGGAAGGACAAGGGTAAGAAGCCTATCCAAAATCGCAAGGCCCTAAAAGCGACGTGGGACGATACGTAGTCGGAATCAGAAGTCAAGGAGTTCTCCGAGCTCGCGTTAATGGCGAGTCATCAAGACGACGACTGCGAATCAAGCTCTTCCGAAATGAGCATCGAAAGCATCAATGAAGGGGGAGCCACGTCCGAAGAAAGCAGCAGTTCAGGGGGAGAAACCGACAACGAGATCGACAAGGTAAGTGAGGTACGATCTCTTCCTCCTAATAAAATGTTTAAATTCATTAAAATTTTAACAAAAGATTGCTGCAAATTAGAAAATGAAAATAAAGATTTAAAAGCAATATTAGCTACATCTTGTCCGTTAGAAATGCTAGATAAATCAAATTTAGAAAATGAAAAATTAAAATTAGAAATTCAAAATTTAATTTTTCAAGTAGAAAATTTGAAAAACTCTGCTTGCTCATCTAAAACCAATTTTAGAAGGTTCAATAATTTGAATTGGTATTATAGATATCACCAGGGACAAATTAAAAATATCTCTAGAAAATATGTCCCTAAAAACTTTTTAGTTAATCCAGTAGGTTGGAACCTATATTGGGTTCCTAAATCATGCTTAAATTAATTTTAAAAGTAAAATTAGCGCTTTAAGTGAGAAAATTAAATAAAGAATTTCTTTATGAGGCTTTGTCTAAGGAAGTGGTTGTTGCTCCAATAACCAAGAAGGCCTAGTGCCTCGCCACGACCTGGAAGCCAAAATATTGAAATAAATGTTTAATTAACTTACTAATGAAGCATTAATACAAGAATTAATTAGTGCTTGAAAAAGGTTATTCAAAACATTTTATTTCAATTTACCTACTTAGAATTTTTTTTGATACTTAGAAATATTCTCAAAAATTATTTTTTCCTAAGTTAAGAACTTTTTTCTTGAAACTAGAAATCTCAGCTTTAATTACTTAGAAAAATTTTCTAAATTTCTTAAAAACTTAGATTTTTTTTAGAAATATTTTTTCTAAGTCTTTAACCCTTAGATTATTTTTCTTGGAACCCCATTTTTTTTGTGATCAAAGGGGGAGAAGGGAAAGTATAAGTCTAGGGGGAGGTAGATAGAATTTAATTTTTTTTTTCTATCTTTTTGCACTTAAATTGTAATTTAAGTTAATTTACTTAATTCAATTTTATGTCTATTTTAACCCTAGCTTAACTTGGGTTGATCACACCAAAAAGGGGGAGATTGTTGGAACCCCAAGGTTGTTTTGGTGTGATCAACAAGTTAAGTTAGGTCCTGTGTATTTAACCTTGTGTCTAAGTGTGCAGGAGCTTAGGAACACAGGTACTCGAGTGGAAGACGCAGCTAGCGAGAAGGACGGCACGCTGTGCGTCCGAGGGACGAGGCGCTGCGGAAGAGTACACCGGCGGACGAGAAGGAAGCGCGCGGTGGTTCCGAGGGACGAAAGCCGGAGCGGAAGATTGCTCGGGGAGCAAGAGACGCAGCTAGCGAGAAGGTCGACGACCGAGGGACGAAGACTGCGGATGAGTACGCTGGCGGACGAGAAGGAAACACGCGGCAATTCCGAGGGACGAGAAGCCGGAGGGAAGCACGCTCGAGAAGACCGGAAGTTGGGTTCGGGTGAGCCCTTTTCCGGAAGGCAGAGATCACCCAAACGAGCGGATCCGGAGCGGAAGAACCGGACCGAAGCGGGACTGAACCAGAGAAGCGGTCCCGGATGAAAAAGTCAACTGTGTTGACTTTCGGGGTCCGGGGCGCCCGGAACTGACCGGGGCGCCCGGACCCATCCGGGGCGCCCGGAACCCTTCCGGGCGCCCGGAACAGTAATGTTGACGGGATAAAATTTATCCCCCCCAGGGCGCCCGGAACCTTTCCAGGCGCCCCGACCAAGGCTATAAATACAGCCTTGGTCCAGAAGCTTTACATCAGTTCAGAAATTGTAACAACACTTGTGTGCTTCCATTGCTTTGATTAGCTTCTTTCTTTTTGTGCCTACACTGCTGTAAACGAGGCTTCTCCGCCTGAAGGAGTTTTTAGTGCAACAATCTTCCTTGGATTAACAACCTCCCCGGTTGTAACCAAGTCAAAACCGGTGCCTCATTTTTATGCTTTACTTTCTGATTAATCCATTTTTTTTTCAAGTGTTAGCTTAATTGTCCGAGAAAGGGTTGTGTTTTACTCAGGGCTATTCAACCCCCCCTTCTAGCCGGCCGCATCGGTCTTACAGGCGCCTTCCGCAGGATGAAATTTGGACATCGTCACAGATAAGAGCCTGACTATGTGGGATAAACTTTATCCCATTGGAGGCACCTTCCAAGGCTATGGAAGGTGCCCTCAAAGCCCTATATAAGGCAGTCTCGAGGAAGCTTCAAACAAGAACACATATACAAGCTACTACGTATCCATTTGAGGTTCCAACTGCTCCGGGCTCCTACTACGACTCTGCTACAAAGCTGCTGCTCCTGACGACTTCTCCGAGAACTTCTGATCATGGTCGGTAGACCTACATTGACACACGAACAAGCTACTTCATTCCCTAAGTGTCGGTAACATTTTTTTATACTTAAATTCTACAAACGAGAAGTGCAGTCTGTTGCACTTCTCCGATCTTCTTTGTACTCGATTTCTCTTTCATAGGTATCGGAAGAGGTTTTTAGTGGATTACCTATCGATAGGCCCGTGGGACCTGAGTCTTGGAGTAGGAGTTGTCGAAGGTTCCGAACCAAGTAAAACTACTTATGTTTTCTTGTGTTGTTTTTTTTTTAATTTTCACTGCGTATACTTTGATTTCAAAACGAGAAAACGAATTTTCAAAAACCACATGATTCACCCCCCCCCCCCCTCATATGCATATCGATCCAACAATTAGGAGTGTCAGAGGGAATGAAATAGAATGGGATGTGTTCAAGAAAAATAACATGACGTGAGACATAGAGTTTTTTACTAACTGGATCATAACATCTATATCCCTTTTGACCCTCACCATAGCCAAGAAAAATACAAAGAGCAGACTAAGAACTAAGCTTACTACGTTCAACATGAGGACAAAGGACAAAACATGTAGATCCAAAAACTCTTAAGACAGAATAATCATGAACATAACCATATAATTTTTCAAAAGGAGATAAATCAGATGTAATAGAAGATGGAATTCTATTGATAGAATGGATTGTAGTAAGAATAGCTTCAGCCCAGAACTCGCTAGGAACATATACAAATAATATGAGAGAACGTGTAGTTTCAACAATATGTCTATGTTTTCTTTCAGCAACATCGTTTTGTTCAGGAGTGTCAGTATAAGAACTTTGACGAAGTGTATCATCTGAGACAAGTAGTTTAGAAGAAAGATTGAATGTATATTCACCATCGAAATCACATCGAAAGCATTTAATAACAGTATTATGTTGAGTTTTTACAATGACAAAAAAGATACCAAGGAAATCAAAACGATGTTTCATAAGATAAACTCAAGTGTAACGAGTACAATCATCAATAAAGGAAAAGTAGTAACGGGATCCACCTGGTGTACGAATAGGAGATGAACCCCACACATCAGAATGAACTAATTCAAATGGTGCAAGAGAAACAAAGATACTTCTATAGAAAGGTAAAGCGGAGAATTTTGCCAATTTCTAGCTACAACAATCTGAAATATCATGAGTTTGCAATTTTCCTTAATTTCCTTTAGAAGCTAAGTATTTCAAATGAGAAGAATAAACATGTTCAAGATGAGAATACCACAAATAAAAATTAAAAGAAGTAGAGCTTAACCGAAAGGATGACAAATCAACACTAGAAGCTGCAACATCTGGAACTTTAGCTCTTCTAATATATATAGTCCCCCTGCCTACAACCTATCCCAATCAGCTTCTGGGATTGTGGATCCTGCACATAACAAGAAGATGAAGTAAAAGAAACTGAGAAACCAGAGTCACATAATTGACCAACTGAGATAAGATTCAAAGTAAGATTAGGAATATGATATACATTAGATAGAGATAAATTAGACGTATAAATAGAGCCAACACCAACTAATGACATGGGAGATTCATCAGTGGTCATGACTGACACAAAAGGTGATGAATTTATAGATATACAAGAATTGGCATTAGGCGACATATGATGCGAAGCTCTAGAATTAAGGATCTAGATAGGGGAATGTATACCTAAGGTACCACTAAAGGGCAAACCTATGTGAAAAGAGACAAATATGACATGTGGCTGAGATGCAAGGAACTTCTGAAAATGTTCAATAAGAGCAACACCACCATAGCCACCTCCAGAAGCACCACCGCCGCCACCATAACCACCACCACCACCACGAAATCCATCAATTCGATCAGTAGCATAATTAACTCTAGCCATCCGGCCATGAACATCCTTTCCATCCATGCCACTAATGGTAGCAGAGGCTTCTTTGCTAGAAGTAAATGTCACAAATCCAAACCCCTTGGACCGTCCAGTTTCCCTGTCCATGATTACTCGAGCTTCAACCACTTCACTAAACTAGTAAATACTTCTCTCAGGCTTTGATTATCTGTGTCATATGAAAGTCCTCCAACAAAAACTTTTGAGGATGACATTCCCCTTGCTGCTTGAAATAATGGACTGGAAGTTATAGATTTCTTCAAGAGATTACCAATTCTATTTGCAAAATCCATTCTTGCGTCGAGGATTCATAGAGGTCGATAGCTTCGCGCAGCCAAAACTCAATAGTCATGTTTTTGGTCGTTAGGTGGACTTAAAGAACTTAAAATCTGATCTCTATCGTTCAAAATTTAGCCCTGGATGTGAGGGACATTCTCTCAAAGTTTTAAGGCGGTCCAACAATAGAAACTCAAGAAAATACAATTTTTCTACAACCGCCTCAAAGAATTTCGAAAATAAAACTATTCCACAATTCACTAAGAGAGGGGATGAGGAGATGGATTGACTCTGATACTATGAGAACAAAGTAAAGAATGCAAATAGAATATAAAAGGCAATAAAGTGAAGGAGAGAAAGGGGTAGTCGCAAAAGGAAGCTAGCAAATTGCATTGTAAAAACTTAGGTTTACAAAGAAAAAAAAATATAAATAGACAAAAACTAATAATAAAAGACTAATTTACCCTTATATAATAATAATTTATCACATACTAACAGCGGGCAGCCCAAAAACCTAGCATTCTTTGAGTGTGCGTCTCATTTAGAAAAAAAAAATGACTACAAATATATTATAACCGGGAATCAAACCATAGATACCTAAGCGGCGATCTAAATATCTTATCGTGACATCATAGTTCTGAGGACTAAGGCGATGATGAGAGAACATTACATCAAGGTCATTTTCATCGAAGAAAAGCATCATGAAATTTTTGGCTCTCCGACACACGATCCATCACTTCGATTTCAGAATAGGCGACTATGTAGCAATTGTCAAACATGCATGGTCAGCTCGTCAATAAGTCATTTAATGAGAAAAATCAAGAGATTAATTCTATACAAATTTCTTGAAATCTTGCCACATTTGCCGATATATCCACCAAATTTCACCAATATGTCAGCTACTTTTCTTGCACTACGAGACATGAAATTAGTGGCAAGGTGAATATGTTCATCTCCAGCACCCTCGTTAATTCATTTCAAAATCAACATAGAGAAGGTAAATCACAAATGACTACTAACCTTTGAAATAATGACTAACTCATATGATGACAACACTAACAAATATGATGGCAGCGGAGGCGGCGGATGGGGCTCGAGAGGTCGACGACGGTGATGTGGGCTGATGGCGGCGAGCGGGCGGGAGGCGGACTTTGGGGGCGACCGCGGATGGTAAGGGTGGCAACGGCGGACGGCGAGGGCGGCGGATTGTGGGGTAGCGACGACGACGGTGATGGCTGGAGGTAGTAGCCGACGGACGATGGGGGCAGCGGTGGTTGACGATGCCCGGAGGTAGCGGACAGCGGTGGTTGCGATAGCGATGTTGGTGATTAGCGGTCAGTGGCGGTCGGCTACGGCTATGAAAGCGATGTCGGTGACCAATTGATGCCAAACATGTACTAGGGGATAGTGGGGACTGATACGGCTAGCAACGGAGGGGCCCCAAAGGAAAGGATGAGAAGGGTCAAGGCCATATAGCGGTCAAAAGTCAAGATGATGCGGCAGTCAATAGTCAAGGCGACTTGGCAGTCAATAGTCAAGGTGACTTGGCAGTCAATAGTCAAGCTGACGGGGCAGTCAGAGTCAAGCATATGGGATAGTCAGAGACCAGGTAGACTTGTCGATCGAAGGGGCAAAACAATAGAAAGACGAGGGGGGACACAGGCGAAATACAAATCACAGGTCGGATCGGGGGAGCTGTTTAGAGACAGCTCGATCTACAGGCCTGCGATTCGAAGGCCAGGAAGTACAAGTCACAGGTCGGGATCGGCGGAGCTGTTTAGAGACAGCTCGATCTATAGGCCTGCGATTCGAAGTCCAGGAAGTACAAGTCACAGGTCGGGATCGGCGGAGCTGTTTAGAGACAGCTCGATCTACAGGCCTGCGATTCGAAGGCCAGGAAGTACAAGTCACAGGTCGGGATTGGCAGAGCTGTTTAGAGACAGCTCGATCTACAGGCCTGCGATTCGAAGGCCAGGAAGTACAAGTCACAGGTCGGGATCGGCGGAGCTATTTAAAGACAGCTCGATCTACAAGCCTGCGATTTGAAGGCCAGGAAGTACAAATCACAGGTCGGGATATGCAGAGCTGTTTAGAGACAGCTCGATCTACAGGCCTATGGTCGAGGGCCAGGAAACACAAAGCGCAGGGTACAGACCAGGATCAACAGAGCCGTTCAGAGTCAGCCCGACTGGTAGGTGACGCTTAGAGGCTGGGTCTGATCGGAGGAACAACGAGGCAGAGGCAGGACACAATAAATCGGATAAGCTAAGCCATGCGGGAGTCGGAGAATCGCAATCGTCAGTCAAGGAACAACGAGGCAGAGGCAGGCCACAATAGATCGGATAAGCTAAGCCATGCGGGAGTCGGAGAATCACAATTGTCAGTCAAGGATCAATAATCATTACATACTAGCGATATGTGCGAAGGCGGAGGTTTCTGAACGAAAAGATGCCCTCATAACCAATAGTAGCCTGCCAGATGTCCTTCATTACAAGACAAAACCTATGTATAAAGGCGGAGGTTCCTAAACAAGAAGATGATTTCACAACCAATAGCAGCACGACAGGTGTTGGGGACTACACGACAAAGCCTAGCGTCTAACGCTTTTTGACAGGCTGGCAAGTTCTAGAGGGGGGGCGATGCATAAAAGGTGGAGGATTCTTCGTACGCGGGTACGCTCTCTCGTCACTTTTTTTCCACAACTTTTCACTTTCAGTCAGTTTTTTCTTCCCTTCTCTTTACGTTTTCCGGGGAAAAAGTACCTGACTTGAGCGTCGGAGGGCCTGACCCGGGGACTTTTTCCCTGGGGTTCTGGTCTCTAACGTGAGGAGGGGGGATCGTCTGAGTGTGTGCAGGGGGCCTGCAGCATCGTCAGCCGCCCGTGGGAGCCGAATCACCCGCGACTTTCAGTCAACAACCGGGCCGCCGCGACCAGCCTTCGTCCGACTCAGCTTCCGGACGGGATCAAATTTGGCGCCGTCTGTGGGAAACACAATATCCTGATCCGAAGCGTGAAGATGGAGGACTCCGGTCAAAGTTCCAGTCGGAGGATTAATATTACCATGACTGCGGGAGAGTACGAGCTCTTCAAGGAGGTCAGAAAGCGAACCGCTTCTGAAAAACAAGGGACAGTTTCACGACCTCGCCTAGCGCCCGAAGCATCCAAAGAACCAGCTCCTGTCTCCGACAGGGGCTCAAAGAGGAAGCAACCCGAAGAACTCCCCTGTACTTCATTCCGAGAGCCTCGCCGCGACTATCATCAACCTGGATCTCGCAAGCATAGTCCGAAGAAAGAAGAGCCGCAGGCGTCAGTGGTGGAAAGCTCTCTACATCCACCCCGGGATTCAGGAAAGGGAAAAGCTATAATCTCTGCCAAAGATCTGCCCGAAGATCCAGATGACAAGGTACCCTTCTCGGCTCAGATCTTGAGGGAAAACCTACCAAGGGGTTATCGAGCCCCGAACATTGGAGAGTACGATGGAAGCAAGGATCCGGAAGAGCATCTGCGAAAGTTCAAGAACGCGGCTATGTTGTATCAATACAGTGATGCTGTCAAATGCCGAGTATTCCTACATACCCTGTCTGGTTCGGCGCAGAAGTGGTTCGATGGATTGCCCCCAGAGTCCATCAATCACTTCTTGGATTTCAAAACGGCCTTCTTACGTCGTTTCGCCAGCAGTCGTAAGTATCAAAAAACCGACCATTGCCTTTTCGCTCTTAAACAGGGGCCGACCGAGTCTCTGCGAAGCTACATCAATCGGTTCAGTCAGGTGGCCAATGACGTCCCCTCCGCCATCTCAGAAATACTGATGATCGTCTTTTCCCACAGATTGCTAGAAGGGGAATTCTTCAGGGACCTCATCAAAAACCCTGCCCGAAGTTTTGATGATATGGTGGAAAAAGCTTCTTGCTACATCAAAGTGGAGGAAGCTCAGGCAGCTAGGAGGAAGGCCGAAAAGACAGTGGCTCCTGGCAACCGACCTGAGAGGAGGGCACCACAGGTAGCTCAGCCTCTTCAGCGCGTTCAACCCAGGCCTGCCCCTCAGCCCGCTCAGGGAGGCAGACCAGCTCCGCGAGTTGCTGCCATACACGCGCCCAGGCCTGGACCAAGGGGAGCACCATATTGCACATATCATCGATCCAGGACACATGATCTCAGTAACTGCTTCAAATTCGCTCGTGACTCCAGGCGAGCTGCAGAGCAGGGCTTACCCCCACGGAGTTAGCGCCCCAAATACAGAGAATGGAAGAAGAACGGGCCGCAGCCGGACGTGCTCGTCAGACCCGGCCCGACCTAGCCGGTCCTCCTCATCCAGCTGATCCCGAGGAAGACGGAAGAGATGTCGGGGAGCTGGAAAACCGGGGTAACGCTGTTGTACGAGAGATCGGCATAATCTCAGGAGGGCCCACTGACGGGGACTCAGGCCGAGCCCGTAAGTCACACGGTCGGCGGTTATATGTGGGAGCTGTAGGGTGCAGCCACGAGCAGGCGTCTGGCCCTGTCATTAGCTTTGGGCCACAAGACTTGGAGGGTCTGGAACTACCCCACGACGATGCTCTCATAATCAAGGCCGTTATTGCTAACAGCCTAATGGCTCGGGTCTTCGTGGATACCGGGAGCTCGGTCAATATTTTGTTTAGAGCTGCGTTCGAGGAGATGCAGATTGATGCCACTGAGCTCCAACCCGTAACTACTTCTCTATACAGGTTCACAGGTAACGAAGTCAAGCCCATGGGTCAGATCAAGCTGGCTATATCCATGGGCACTGAGCCACTGGTGCGCACCAGGAGGAGCACCTTTATAGTGGTAGATTCTCCCTCCTCCTACAATGTCATCCTGGGAAGGCCAGCCCTGCATGAGTTCAGGGCTATTGTCTCCACTTTTCACCAGAAGATTAAGTTCCCGGTCGGCGAGCAGGTCGGAGAAGTCAAGGGAGAGCAGAAGGTGTCTCGTAGTTGCTACATCGATATGGTCCAGGTGGAGGCACGCAAGAGCAGGAGGACTCAGGACGGTGGTGTGCACGCTATCCAAGAGGAGCCTTTGCCTTTTGCCGAGGAGCCTATCCCTTGGGAAGAGATTCAGTTGCATACTGACAGAGCAGAGAGCATCACTCGTATCGCTAGTGACTTACCACCGGAGCTTAAGTCGGAGCTGATACAGTGCCTGATCCGCAATAGGGACGTTTTTGCTTGGTCCCCGGAAGAATTGTCCGGAATCAAACCGGAGATAGCCGAGCACAAGCTGCATCTAATACCTGAAGCCAAGCCAGTCAAGCAGAAGAAGAGAAATTTCTCTGCCGACCAGAATAAAATTATCCGAGCTGAAGTGGATCAGCTCAAGAAGGCGGGACATGTTCGGGAGGTGCAATTCCCGTCCTGGCTCTCTAACATTGTGTTAGTAAAGAAGCCTAACAACAAGTGGAGGGTGTGCATAGACTTCCGCGACCTCAATAAAGCTACCCCCAAAGACTGTTATCCTCTCCCGCGGATAGATCAGGTGGTGGATTCAACTGTTGGCTGTGAGAGGATATGCATGATGGACGCTTATCAAGGATATCATCAAATACCCTTAGCTGGGGAGGATCAGGAGAAGGTTAGCTTCATAATGGCTGATGGTACTTTCTGTTATACGGTCATGCCGTTTGGACTTAGGAATGCTGGGGCCACCTACCAAAGGATGATGGACAAAATCTTTCGGAGTCAAATCGAGCGGAACGTCGAAGTCTATGTTGATGACATCTTGATCAAGTCCCCCCTGGTGTCCAGTCTAATAAAAGATGTAGAAGAAACCTGTGGGACTCTGAGACAATATGGTGTAAAGCTGAATCCTCTGAAATGTCTGTTCGGGGCCAAAGGAGGGAAGTTTCTGGGATATTTGGTGACTGAACGGGGGATAGAAGTCAATCCTGAGAAGGTTCAAGCACTCCGAAACATGCAGATCTCTCAGAATCTGAAGGAACGCAGAAGTTAGTAGGCAGGATAACAGCGCTGTATAGATTCATCTCCAGATCTGCAGATCGAGTCGCGCCCTTCTTCAAAGTGCTCAGGAAAGCGGCTAAGTTTCAGTGGATGGAAGAGTGCACACAGGCCTTCGAGAAGCTGAAGCAATACTTGGAATCCTTACCATCGCTGTTCAAACCTATTGTTGGAGAACCCCTTTGGGTTTATTTATTAGCCACCCCCGAGGCCGTGGGGGTCGTGCTAGTTAAAGAGAAGGACAATGTACAATGGCCAGTGTATTTTTTCAGCCATCTATTGAAGGGGGCTGAGTCTCGGTACACAGCCCTGGAGAAGTTGGTTTATGGACTTGTTCTCATGGCTCGGCGCCTCCGACCGTATTTTTTGGCGCATTCTATTACTGTCCTGACAAACAGTACGATGGGTCGAGCTCTCACCAAGGTGGAGGTAGCAGGTCGGCTTATCAAATGGGCAACCGAGCTAGGGGAGTATGATATACAGTATCAGCCCCGAACCGCGATCAAGGCGCAGACTCTGGCGGATTTCCTGACAAAGGTTTATCAAGCGGGTTCAGAGGAGGTTTGGAAAGTTTATGTAGACGGGTCGGCTACCCATCGTGGAAGTGGTGTAGGCGCACTCCTAATATCTCCGCAGGGAGATATTATGCAGCTGGCTGTGCGGCTAAATTTCAGAGCTACTAACAATGAGGCAGAATATGAAGCCCTATTAGCAGGTCTGCAAGCAGCTCGGCATGTGGGGGCGAGCCGAGTCGTAATATATTCAGATTCACAGCTAGTAACTCAACAGGTGACCGGACATTTTGAGGTAAACAACGAAAAGATGCAAGTTTACAAGGAAGCTTATGAGAAGATGAGGAAAGATTTTAAAGAGGTCACAGTTACTAAGATTCCCAGGGCTGAAAATGAAAGAGCGGATGAATTGGCCAAGATGGCCAGCTCCCTGACCACTTGGGTACTTGACAGATCTATAGCACAGACCTGCCTTATAGCCCAGATAGATCTACAAAATAACCTGGGAGGAGTAATTGATTGGAGAGCGCCCATAATAAATTTCCTCCAGCAAGGAACAGTACCAACCAACTTAGAAGAGGCGCGTATGCTCAGGAGACAGGCCCATTCTTATGTCATGATTGGAGATCAACTGTACAAAAGGTCTTTCTCCAGACTTCTGCTCAAGTGCTTGAGTATGGAAGAAGCAGATCAGGCCTTGCGCGAGATACACTTGGGGTGCTGTGGCAATCACGCCGGCGGGAGAACGCTGGCTCGGAAAGTGCTACTGGCCGAGTATTTCTGGCCTACCCTGCAAAAGGATGCACAGAAGCTGGTGAATACTTGTTTGTCATGCCAGAAGTATCAGAACTTGACGCACCGACCCACAGAGCTACTGAGAACTTCTATAGTGTCTTGTCCATTTGACCAATGGGGTATGGATATTGTGGGACCTTTCCCGATGGCTACAGGGCAAAGACGCTTTTTGTTGGTAGCAGTAGACTACTTCTCCAAGTGGGTGGAGGTGGAAGCTCTGGCCATAATTACTGAAGTGGCGGTGATCCAATTCTTGTGGAAGAATATCTTTTGCAGATTCGGTTTACCTCATAAGTTAGTGTCGGACAATGGCGGACAATTTCAGGGACGCAAGATACAAAACTGGTGCAAGGGGTTCGGCATAACTCAGGCCTTTACTTCAGTGGCTCATCCTCATAGCAATGGTCAGATAGAGGTGGTCAATCGAGAAATAGTGCGAGGGCTCAAAGTCAAGCTGGATCACACGGGAGGCAATTGGGTGGACGAGCTGCCGAGCATTTTGTGGGCTTACCGCACGACACCCAGGGAAAGTACAGGTCTGACACCTTTCCATTTGGTATATGGCAATGAAGCAGTGGTACCTCTGGAGGTCAGGATACCATCCGTCAGAAGAATAATGTATGACGAAGGGAACATAGAGAGATGGTTGGCCGAACTAGATTTCATCAGCGAAATTCAGGAACGAACAGCGGCCAGGTTGGAAGCCTATAGACAGAGGATGAGGCAGAACTATAATAGAAGGGTGATCCCCCGATTCTTCGGAGAAGGAGACCTAGTCTGGAAGCAAGTGAAGCCCTTAGGGGAAGTGACAAAGTTGGCGCCTCAATGGGACGGACCATACAAAGTTATCAAGAAATTGGCATCGGGGGCCTATTATTTGCAGGATGCTCAAGGAAGGAAGCTAGACTGACCTTGGAGTGCTAACTACCTACGGCCCTATCGAGTTTGAGGGGTGCCGACTCTGTGGGTGTAAGCCAGGTAGGCCGAGGGTTCCGGAGACGGTAGGATAGTCAAGTAAAAACTCAAAGATACTCATGTACATGTAAAAATCTCATCAGTTTAAGCAGTTGGAACAAATCATTTGAAAGGAGCAAAGATCTCATCCGGAAAACCTTGGATGATCTTGTCCTGATCCAAGAAGTCTGCGGGAGGGATGGAGTTCAAGAAGTTCTGTGCGTAAAGTTGTCGGATAACTCCAGCCGCCGTGTATGGTACGGTTGCAGAAAAACGTGCCCCGGCCTGGGATAAAAATTCAGGAGAGCTCAGATATGACATTCGACTTTGAAGGCAACGATCACTCTCTCCTTCCCGATAGACCGCCAAGGCAGTGGATACTCCCGTCAGAGCCGCTCGAGACTGGGATAGTTCTGCTTTCAGAGCCCTCAGTTCAGCTGCTTGAGTTTCCAGTTGAGCTGCCTGAACCTCCAATTTCTTGTTCCTCTCCTACAGAAGGGTATCCTTGGACTGTATTTCCTGAGCCTGGTGGGCTAGTTGTTGTTGATACCCTGCCTCAGATGCAACTCTATCCTCCTTCAAAGCTTAGAGCTCATCTTTGACCTGTACCAGGGACCTTTTCTGTCGATCGGTCTGGTTGGTTAAGGCTTGGATTTCTGCTCGCAATGCATAACTAGCTTGGGCTGGGTCATTCAGTTGCAGCTCTAATTCAGAGACTCTCTCTCGGAGTTCTTTGCTTTGATGATGGAGGTTGTGGAAAGATTAGTTCAGAACTAAAGATTCTGCATGAGTCTGGATGGAAGATATAACCTTCAATTAAGGCAAATTAATAACAAGTGTAAGGTAAGGGGTACTTACTTTAGCCCAGGACTTTGAGAACCTATCCATCTGGACTAATGGCGGCGCGCTATCCATTTGACTCATGCTCTCTGCCCACAAGCTGCCAAGACAGCCTTTCATCATCAGAAGGCTCGTGGGGACATCGTGTCGCTGGACTAAAGCAGCTTCAGAAGGGATAGTGGTTTTATAACGATAGCGGGCGGAGGAGGAAGGTTGAGAAGGGCCGGCAGCAGAGCCAGGAGGGGCAGGAGGTGGCTCTAGGATGCGCTCAGTTGGCGCTGTGTCATGACGCTCGCCTGAGTTGATTTCCTCAGCAGGGGTAGGGGCAGAGCGGAATGCTGCTGGTCTTCCCCTGTAGGGGTTGGGAGAGGCTGCCAGATAAATAAAATAAGAATGAAAAGGGGAGTCGTGTTGGAGCCAGCTACGGTGGCAACGGGGGGCGATATGGCAGTGAAAGGAACAGGATCAAGCATTTGTCAAGTCAGACCTGGTCTCCGACGTCGTCTGTGAAGCAAGGGCTGGTTGTCAGAGTAAGAATTATCAGAGCAAGGCTGGCCCTGTGGAAAAGCTGAAGCACCCCTGTCCGTGGCGCCCCGACCAGATGAGCCTCGACCTACACGATGAAGGGCTCCGCGAGCACGTCTAGAGGCTCGGGGGGCTCCTCGGGAGACGCATCTGGCCAGACGGTCGGCTTGAGCACGACCCCGACCTCGGCTCGGGGCGGCAGGTGAAGGAGAAGCGTTGTGTGAGGCGGGGTTGGAAGTAGGCTGAGGCGCTGCCCCAAATGAGGTGGATCCAAAATGAGGGAGTAGCCTCCTCTCCAAGATCACCCGACCGCGCCGCAGTATCTCCAGATCACTGAGGGGCAAAGGCAGAACCTCTGATGCGCGATACAAAACCTCAGCTGTAGGCACCAACGCGAAAGGTCAGTCTAACAAAAAATGAGCGAAAGGGGGAGCTCAGCACGAATTTACCTAAGGAGTGCGGTGTTTCAGGAGAGGGGGGGCTCAGCCTGAAATAAGAAAGTAGGTCGCCGGATAGCAGTCTTGTTAGATTCAGGCGCCAATCCTCCATCTGGGTTGCAGTCATACTAAAGGGGAGGTCCATATGGAATTCTTCCAATGCCGGGGGTAGAGGCAGTTCTGATTGCCAATGCATAGGCCAGCTTGTTTCCTCTAGGAACCGGAGAAAAAAGAACTTTTTCCTCCAGTTAGCGCTGGGAGGAGGAAGAGGAGAGAAGAAAGCAGTGTGACTACAAGCTTGGAAATAAAAAAGACCGTCAGCGTGCCGGGCAAGAGCGAAGAAGCAGTGAAAAAGGGGAGCTGACCAGGAAACCTCACAAACTTCGCAGAGTATTACGAAGCCGCACAAAACCTTTATGGAATTGGGAGTCAGTTGACCTAGGGGGATCTTAAAGTAGCGGCACACTCCAGATAAAAAAAGGATGTGGGGGTAGACGAAGGCCAGCTGCAAATTGTTTAGTGAAGAAGGTACAATAACCAGGTGGAGGATCGAAGTATAGGTTCGCACCAGTAGGGATGATGGGGCGAAAGCTAGTAGGGATTTCATAAGTATACCGTAGGTCATCCCAATCCAACTCAGCAAAAGTCGAAGCATCCGGGAAATGCTCCGCTAACAGGGAGAACCAAGAAGAGGAGGTCATTCCGAAAGAGATTACCTCAGGAAGGAGCAATAACAAGCGAAGAGAAGAGGCCTGGAGAAAAGGAAGGATCTCGGCAAAGTCTCAAGGGAAGGCAGTCTGCGGCAGCGACGCTTGAGTGCCCCGTGGCGATGGCGAATCATAACAGAAGGAAGAGAGTAAGAAGATACTTATAGGTATTGCGGAGGAAGGGCATTTTCGTAAGTCGGCAACGGACGGTGGATACAGGGGCGGAGATAGGCAGGGAACGCCTTGTGATGATCCTCGAAAATATGACCAGGGGCGTTATAGGAAAAGCAGGGGCTCAAGATACGATGCCCCTCATAAGGTGATCGCTCCGAGCAGGACAAAAGTGTACTGAAGGGCCGTCAGAAAGATGGGCAGATCAGATAAGCGGGCTTCATGGACATGCACCAGAGACAAAAAATAAAATCTAGCTCTCGTCGAGCTCAGTATAAAAACGATTATTAGAGGAAGAGCAGCGTAGCAAAGAACAATAAGCAAAGGCGAGCTGATTACTAGAGATCAACGGATTAACAAAAGTCGTGAACGACCTGCTAAGAAAAGAGGCAAGCTAAGGATGCATGGAAGGGAAGCAGCGTGACCAGCCAGATATAAGGGCGGATAAATATAGTCATCAAAAGTTTAGCAGGACTGCATAAATAAGTACATTCATGAAAGATTCGGCATCACCGCATAAATGTTAGCATTACGGCATATTTCTAGTTACACAACATCCGGAAGAGAGGGTGCAGGGTCATTGGAGGCCGACGGAAGGAGCATGGGCTCGGCCAGCACTGCGGAGGAAGACGCAAGTGTTGGTTGCTACTCGGAAAACCTAGAGGTTCCACTGTACAAAAATTTTGTACAAAGGTCTGAACCTTTTCCTAGCTACCATGTGTTTTTTTAAATTAAATTTTGGATCGCCTGTAGAATTTAACACGTTTGATCCAAAACTTAATCTATTTGTTCTTTTAGGTTTTGACTTGGATCTCCTGCGGAACTTAACACGTTCGACCCAAATCACCTTAAGTTATTAATTCCATTAAATATTAATTTCCATAATTGGTTCCCAGTACTGACGTGGCGAGGCACACGACCTTCTTGGATATGGGAGCAACCACCACCGACTAGACAAAACCTTTTATAGAAAGCTAATATTTAATTTCCTAAAATAACTTTAGGTTAACCGAAAAGAACAATCAAATCACAAGGAAAAGAAAAACAAAAGAACACTATATTGAAAACAAATTCGAAACTCTAGAATCATATGCCTCTTGTATTTAGTATTATTTCCAAAAATAACTAGTATGATGCGGAAAGAAAAATTACTAGTTATACCTTTAAGAAAAACCTCTTGATCTTCTACCGTATTCCTCTTCTAACCTTGGACGTTGTGTGGGCAACGATCTTCCGAGATGAGAAACCACCAACCACCTTCTTCTCCTCCTAGCTAGGTTCGGCCACAAAAGAAAAAGCTTCACCAAGGAAGAAAATCAAAACACTAACCAAGCTCCAAGAGATGCTCGCTTCCTCTCCTTCTTCTTCTTCTTCTCCAAGTAGTATCCGGCCACCACAAGAGCTCCAAGGAAAGAGAAGGGTTCGGCCACCACAAGAAGAAGAGAGGGAAAGGATGGCCGGCTACATCAAGGAACCAAAAGAGGGAGAGAAAATAATAGAGGTTATGTCTTGTGAAGGCACCCTCACCCCTTCTTTTATATTCCTTGGCCTAGGCAAATTAGGAAATTTAATTACAATAAAATTTCCTTAATTCCCTTGACATGATTTAATTGAGAAAAATAATATTTCCCCAATTAATCTCTAATGGCCGGCCACATCAAGAGAAAATAAATTAGACAAGTTTTAATCAACAAATTAAAACTTCCTAATTTGTTTCCGGAAATTTTAAAAATAAAATTTCTCTTTAAAAATCTCTTCATGGTTGATAAAAGGAAATTTCTATAATTTTAATTTTATCAACATGTGGATAATTTTAAAGAGAAAATAAAATATCTCACCAATCTATAAATAAGGAAAGAGATTTAATCTCTTTCTTTAATCTTTTGTAGATCTTTTACAAGAGAGATATTTTAATTTTAATTCTCTTTAATAAATTATTCCTTCCACATAATAAAAATTAAAATCAAAATCCCTTTTAATTTAATTTGGCGCCCCACTAGCTTGGGTTCAAGCTAGGGCCACCACCCAATTTTGGCCCTAGCTTGGTTCCCAAGCTAGCTTGGCCGGCCCCTTATTGGTGGGTATAGAAGGTGGGTATAGGTGGGTATAGAACTCTATAAATAAGAGGCTACGATAGGGACCGAGAGGAGGAATTGGTTTTGGTGTCCCGATAAAATTAAGCATCCCGTGTTCGCCCCGAACACACAACTTAATTTTATCAATAATAATTCATTCCACTAGAGAATTATTATTGAACTACCGCACCAATCCCAAATTACATTTTTGGGCTCCTTCTTATTATGAGTGTGTTAGTCTCCCTGTGTTTAAGATAACAAATGTCCACTAATTAAGTAAGTTACTGACAACTCACTTAATTAATATCTAGCTCCAAGAGTAGTACCACTCAACTTCATCGTCATGTCGGACTAAGTCCACCTGCAGGGTTTAACATGACAATTCTTTTGAGCTCCTCTTGGGGACATTCTCAACCTAGTATCTCTAGGACACAGTTTCCTTCTATAATCAACAACACACACTATAAGTGATATCATTTCCCAACTTATCGGGCTTATTGATTCATCGAACTAAATCTCACCCATTGACAAATTAAAGAAATAAATATCAAATATATGTACTTGTTATTATATTAGGATTAAGAGCACACACTTCCATAATAACTGAGGTCTTTGTTTCTTTATAAAGTCAGTATAAAAGAAACGACCTCTAATGGTCCTACTCAATACACTCTAAGTGTACTAGTGTAATTATATAGTTAAGATAAACTAATACCTAATTACACTACGACCTTCAAATGGTTTGTTCCTTTCCATCTTGGTCGTGAGCTACTGTTTATAATTTATAAGGTACTGATAACATGATCCTCTGTGTGTGACACCACACACCATGTTATCTACAATATAAATTAATTGAACAACTACATTTATCACAAATGTAGACATTTGACCAATGTGATTCTTATTTCTAGATAAATGTTTATACCAAAAGCTAAGCTTTTAGTATACACTCTAACAGCAAGATCAGCAGACGCTTCAGGAATGGTAGCAGGAAGAGCCTGGGCAGAAATATCAACGGAGGTCTGGTTGGTCGCGAGGGGAGGAGCCTCCAGAAGGAAGAGTCCGACATCCGCTTCAAAGGAAGGAAAAGTTTCCTGCGACAATTCCCTAGATAGGCGAGCAGTGTCCAGAAAAGTGGCAGGGGGTGTCGAGCGTAGAAAGTCTTGCTCGAATGCCTGTCTGACCCCGCCAGCGGCCCCGTGACATAGCAGTAAGATCATCCAGCTCCCCAGCTTTCGAAGAAATAAGGAAGAGCGGATATAGGCCAGTCTGTAAGCCTCCAGCCGCTCTGGTTCGCCAGCCCGGTACACTTCCAAGCTGTTCTTGTTTCGGCAACCTCATTGCGGGCCACGGACAGGTTGCTCTGGCTCTGATATGCTGCTTCCTGGACCTTCAAGAGATCTGCCCGCAAAGACTGAAGTGTGGCTTGGCACGTTTCCCATTGAGTTCGCATGGTCGCCTCCCGATCAGCGGCAGCAAGGGCCAGAGCCTGGGCATCAGCCAGTCCCATTTGCAAGAGCTCCTGACTTTGACGTAACAGTGTCAACTCAGCTGATTTGGAAAGCAGCTCTGCCTCCTTATTTTTCAGTTCAGAAAGCGTCGTGCGATGGCCCTCCGCCTCAGAGGCCAATGAGGACTCACTCGTTTTCAAGGCCGCCCCCAACTTTTGCAGCTTATCAAAGGCGGCATGGGAGATAGCTCGGGCAGAGGCCGCAGATTCCCCAGCGGCACGCAGATATGCATCCAAGTTTCCCAGTGAAGGCTCAGGGGGAGCTGAGGAAGCCACAGGAGGCTCTAGTTCCCGAAGGCGGGCCTCGAGCACCGCATTCTCTCGTTGAAGCTCGACCGCTTGTTGAACGGTACTCAAACTCACGGAACAGGTTTGCAAATGGTCGTAGGAAAGGAAAGGGGGTTACAGAAGCGTATGAATGCCCAGGAGAAGAAAAGGAGCTTACCGATACCAAGGAACGGGCGATCTGATCAAACCCCTCCAAAGGGGAACTGCTCTCCCAGAATTGACGATTTGCTGATTGCCAGGAGGTAGCCAAGTCCCCATAAAAGTCAACCCTACCAAGGATAGAAGATAGGGCGGCAGCAGGTGCATAAGCCGGGTCGGTCTCGGAGGGAAGTCTCCAGGAAGCCTCGAAAGCTAGCTCCATGGAAGGCAGTTCATGGGTCGGTGAGGCTGAGCTTGTAGGCAGAAGAAGAGGGGAGGCTGAGGGAGTCAGCGAGCCCTGGGGCTGGTCGCCAGAGGGCGAAGGCGGGGCAGGCAATAAGCTCTGGACCGGCACCGAAGAAGTCAGATCCAATGACAGGTCTGCAATTTCCATATCAGAGGCCCTCTCCTGGGCCAAGCTTGTATCTGGGGACTTGGAAGGAGAAAAGATATCAGCTACACGTTGATGGCGAGGGGGTGGCGGAGAAGTTGCGGTGACCGGTGCTACTCTCTTGCCCTTGCGTGCAAGACGCAGCTTCATAGTAGGAAGAGGAGAGGGCACTTGTCCTGCTGGCGACGGCTCAGTCGCAGGACGAGCAGGGACTCAGAGTAGGGCTGAGTCTGCAGGGCTGGGAGCAGGTGGTTCAATAAGTGTCGAGGTGACCACCGCATCAGAAGTTTGGGGTTCCGAAGGCGGCAGACCGACGGAAGCAGCAGGATCAGAAGATAGGTCTTGTGTTAGCTCTTCGTTCAGAGCTTGCAGAACGGCCACGGATGGTTTTTCCTGGCTGGCAAAAGAACGGAGAATGGCAGCCACTGCAAAAATAAGAGGAAAAAACACCTCAGTTAGCGAAGAACGGCATATGAGAAATAGCAACTTACCAAAAGGAGCTCCGATTTCTGTTGAAACAGGGCTAAGACCAAAAGCGTACAGAATGCCTTCTAGCATCAGCACGGACAAGTGAACAACAACACCGGTCAGCTTGTCCGAGGCTGTGGAGCAGGTAGATTCATGAACATGTGAAGGGAAGTCCGAAGGAAGGATGGAACGCCATTGGGAAGACCCGGCTAAGGGGACGGGGGGCTTAAGAAAGAAAAAGCGAGATCTCCAGCCTTTATTGGAAGAAGGTAAGTCATCAAAAAATTTATAGCCTGGCTTGGCCTGTACATTGAACACCCCCGGCTCAGCCCGCCTGAGGAATAGAAATGATGGAATAGTTGAGCGGTCAAGGGAATTTGATAAATGCGGCACAAGATAATGATTCCGCAGACAGCTCGGAACACATTGGGGGCAAACTGAGAGATACCAACACCGCAATATTGACTCAACTCGGAGAGAAAAGGATGTAAAGGAAAGCGAAGACCGCCTAAGACTTGATCCCTAAAGACAGTGATAAACCCTTCGGGGGGAAAAGAAAGATGTTCATCAGGCGAAGGAAGACGAAACTCATATGCGGCGCCTAGTCCCAAGTTGGATTGAAGTGAAGACAGGTCATGATGATCTAAATCGAAAATGTAGCATGAATACCAGAAGATTTCCTTACCATCCATGATTACGAGGAGTAAGCAAGTAAGGAGGTCGAAGAGAAGAGGGGTCACAGGTCGGGCGCAAGCAGGAAGACGAAAAGTTGCACTACCAGAAGCTGCCACGAGCGGAAGGAAGAGGATAGCGAAGCGTCAGAGTGAAGACGGCGGACTGCCTTTAGGGTTTATAAAGCCCATTCATTCCTAGGAAACATCGAGAGTCGAGCCAAGTATCTTTTTGGGTAATACGCCCCAGCGCCGTCTGATAGGAAGTAAGCGCCGAAGGGTGCGAAAAAGGGTCAGAGGCTGGCGTCAGGGGGCGTGAGCAATAAAGGCGTCGGACAGGTATCATCCCGAGAAGAAGTGCATTAAGGATTGACATGGCAAGGCAATCATGAAGGGGCGTGGCCTAAGAAAGATGCACTTTTCATGAAAGGCTCGAGACTAAGCGGGAAGTTTCACAAAGCTGCAAAACCCAGGCAATTCAAAAGGGCCGAGAATGAGACAAGGCAGGTCAGCAGGAGTGGGGGTCATATCAGAGAAGTAGCGGGCAGGCCTGCGGGGGTGTTGCTTGCTCGGATCAGCCGAGTAAGTAGTTCCACGTAGGTATCGCCTGATTAGATCATCTAACCAAGCACGTCGCGAGAGCTGAGGGGTCCTCACAAACTACGAGGGCATTATGGCTCAAGGGTCGAGTAAGGTTTATGTACCCCTTTCTTTATTCTTAATCCTATACCATACATAGTGCGATTGCAGGGAGAAAAGTGGTGTGGAGGAGTAAGCCCAGAGCTGGCAATAACGACCAGATCGACAAAAGCAAGTAGGTCGGCACAGGCAAGATGGATGAAAGCGGAAAAGAACAATTCATCTACGCCTTTGCCGTTTGGGGCCCAACTGGTCTCGGACCAGCGCCATCGCCACCGATCTCGGACCGGAGTATCGTTACTGGTCCTGGACCAGCGCCATCGCCACCGGTCTCGGACCGGAGTGTCCCAGACTCTCGCCTCAGTGCGAGTTATAAGTGAGCTCTGTTCTCACGACCAACGACCTTTCAGGTCGGCTCCCATGCGAGAATCAAAAGTGAGCCCTGTGCTCACGCCCAACGACTTTTTAGGTCGGTTGTCCGAGACTCTCGCCTCAGTGCGAGTTATAAGTGAGCTCTGTTCTCACGACCAACGACCTTTCAGGTCGGCTCCCATGCGAGAATCAAAAGTGAGCCCTGTGCTCACGCCCAACGACCTTTTAGGTCGATTGTCCCATACTCTCGCCTCAGTGCGAGTTATAAGTGAGCTCTGTTCTCACGACCAACGACCTTTCAGGTCGGCTCCCATGTGAGAATCAAAAGTGAGCCCTGTTCTCACGCCCAACGACCTTTTAGGTCGGTTGTCCCAGACTCTCGCCTCAGTGTGAGTTATAAGTGAGCTCTGTTCTCACGCCCAACGACCTTTTAGGTCGGTTGTCCCAGACTTTTGCCTCAGTGCGAGTTATAAGTGAGCGTTGTTCTCACGACCAACGACCTTTCAGGTCGGCTCCCATGCGAGAATCAAAGTGAGCCCTGTGCCCACGCCCAACGACCTTTTAGGTCGGTTGTCCCAGACTCTCACCTCAGTACGAGTTATAAGTGAGTTCTGTTCTCACGACCAACGACCTTTCAGGTCGGCTCCCATGCGAGAATCAAAAGTGAGCCCTGTGCTCACGCCCAACGACCTTTTAGGTCGGTTGTCCCAGACTCTCGCCTCAGTGCGAGTTATAAGTGAGCTCTGTTCTCACGACCAACGACCTTTCAGGTCGGCTCCCATGCGAGAATCAAAAGTGAGCCCTGTGCTCACGCCCAACGACCTTTTAGGTCGGCTCCTATGCGGGAATCGAAAACCATCTCCCCTGCGAGGATCATAAGCGAACCCGGCATCCACGCCTAACGACCTTTCAGATAGATATGCCTCACAATGAGCGGAACGTCTGTCGATAATCAGGTCGGCTCCCATGCGAGAATCAAAAGTGAGCCCTGTGCTCACGCCCAACGACCTTTTAGGTCGGTTGTCCCAGACTCTCGCCTCAGTGCGAGTTATAAGTGAGCTCTGTTCTCACGACCAACGATCTTTCAGGTCGGCTCCCATGCGAGAATCAAAAGTGAGCCCTGTGCTCACGTCCAACGACCTTTTAGGTCGGTTATCCCAGACTCTCGCCTCAGTACGAGTTATAAGTGAGCTCTGTTCTCACGACCAACGATCTTTCAGGTCGGCTCCCATGCGAGAATCAAAAGTGAGCCCTATGCTCACGCCCAACGACCTATTAGGTCGGCTCCCATGCGGGGATCAAAAATCAGCTCCCATGCGAGAATCAAAAATGAATCCGTCACCCATGCCTAACGAGCTTTCATACTGATATGCCTCACGCTGAGCAGAGCGTTTTCAAATAATCAGGTTAACTACATCTGGTTTTATTTTAGCTCCTTTATGCAAATTGCGAATATGCAGCAAATATGCGAGGTACTGAATACGGGAGGTCATCCATCACACCCATAAAGCATCAATATTAACTGCAAAATCAGGTTTTGCTCGTTCATTACAGTTTTAATTTTCAAGTATTATACTAGTTTAATTAGCCAAAATTCATAAAAATGTGGCATGATGCAACTCTTGTCTCTTACATACGGGCCGGTTTCTAAGAATGCTTGCTAGATGAAAATTAAACAGGGAAGACTAGGCAGGAAAAGGACAAATATACAAGTATAGCAGCACAGCTCGATAGGTGGGTGATACAGCCAAGGCTACAAGAAGGAACGTCCCGTGGGTCAGGAGCCACGGAGACAACTGAAACCCGGACTAACTTTAACTCGGGGAAAGAATTGGTTATGGAGCATGAGCACTGTCGTGTGAAGAAATGTCTGGGGACCCAGGAGCCTCTGGGGCGTTCAAAGCCCGAGCTAGCTCCGCATGTAAGGATTCAATGGCTGCTTGTTGCTGGGCGATCGTGTCTTGCTTGACGTCAAGGCACGTGCGGAGAAGAGATAACTCCGTCTCATGCTCTCGCTGCAAACGTTCTTGGAGGCTAAGTTGGTGTTGCAGGCTAGACTAGTATTCGTCCTTCATCGGCTTTTCCGCGTGCACGCGAGATTTCGCAAGACGATACAGGGCGTCCATGTCCCGCAAGGCGGTCAGCTGACGAGCTCGCTCCCCGGATAGGCGCTCCAGTTCGCGTTCCTTCTCGGCAAGTTGCGAGGTGAGTTGATCTATCCGCATTTGGGAGGACGGTTGATCAACTTCGTCAGAAGAAGGAGAATGCATCGCGTGGGGAAGAAATTGGTGGAACGCGGGCTATCAAAAGGAAGTAGGAAAGCATGAAGGAAGAATGGCATGACAAAGAAGCGGCTGGACGGTTCTTTAAAAAGGGGAGCTTGCCTTCAAGCCAAAGCAATTATGTAAGCATTGTGCCCCAAGCGACTGGTAAAGTAATTAAGGAGGCATGGTATCCCAAGCGACGGGACACAACGGTCAAAGGTTGGTACGAGAGGCAGAAAGCAGAGGGCGCAGGGGTACGGTAGAACATAGAGATATGCTGAGGTCCCAAGGATATGCTGAGATCTTGGAGATGTGCTGAGGTCTAGTCAGTCAGACTGTCGTCCTCCTTCGACTAGACTTGTGGGGGAGGCTTGTGATACGGCTGGCAACGGAGGGGCCCAAAAGGAAAGGATGAGAAGGGTCAAGGCCATATAGCGGTCAAAAGTCAAGATGATGCGGCAGTCAATAGTCAAGGTGACTTGGCAGTCAATAGTCAAGGTGACTTGGCAGTCAATAGTCAAGCTGACGGGGCAGTCAGAGTCAAGCATATGGGATAGTCAGAGGCCAGACAGACTTGTCGATCGAAGGGGCAAAACAGTAGAAAGACGAGGGGGGACACAGGCGAAATACAAATCACAGTTCGGGATCGGCGGAGCTGTTTAGAGACAACTCGATCTACAGGCCTGCGATTCGAAGGCCAGGAAGTACAAGTCACAGGTCAGGATCGGCGGAGCTGTTTAGAGACAGCTCGATCTACAGGCCTGCGATTCGAAGGCCAGGAAGTACAAGTCACAGGTCAGGATCGGCGGAGCTGTTTAGAGACAGCTCGATCTACAGGCCTGCGATTCGAAGGCCAAGAAGTACAAGTCACAGGTCGAGATCGGCGGAGCTGTTTAGAGACAGCTCGATCTACAGGCCTGCGATTCGAAGGCCAGGAAGTACAAATCACAGGTCGGGATCTGCAGAGCTGTTTAGAGACAGCGCGATCTACAGGCCTACGGTCGAGGGCCAGGAAACACAAAGCGCAGGGTACAGACCAGGATCGACAGAGTCGTTCAGAGTCAGCCCGACTGGTAGGTGACGCTTAGAGGCTGGGTCTGATCGAAGGAACAACGAGGCAGAGGCAGGCCACAATAGATCGGATAAGCTAAGCCATGCGGGAGTCGAAGAATCATAATCGTCAGTCAAGGAACAACGAGGTAGAGGCAGGCCACAATAGATCAGATAAGCTAAGCCATGCGGGAGTCGGAGAATCACAATTGTCAGTCAAGGATCAATAATCATTACATACTAGCGATATGTGCGAAGGTGGAGGTTTCTGAACGAAAAGATGCCCTCATAACCAATAGCAGCCTGCTAGATGTCCATCATTACAAGACAAAACCTATGTGTAAAGGCGGAGGTTCCTAAACAAGAAGATGCTTTCACAACCAATAACAGCACACAGGTGTCGGGGACTACACGACAAAGCCTAGCGTCTAACGCTTTCTGACAGGCTGGCAGGTTCTAGAGGGGGGGCGATGCATAAAAGGTGGAGGATTCTTCGTACGCGGGTACGCTCTCTCGTCACTTTTTTTCTACAACTTTTCACTTTCAGTCAGTTTTTTCTTCCCTTCTCTTTACGTTTTCCGGGGAAAAAGTACCTGACTTGAGCGTCGGAGGGCCTGACCCGAGGACTTTTTCCCTGGGGTTCTGGTCTCTAATGTGAGGAGGGGGATCATCTGAGTGTGTGCAGGGGGCCTGCAGCATCGTCAGCCGCCCGTGGGAGCCGAATCACCCGCGACTTTCAGTCAACAACCGGGCCGCCGCGACCAGCCTTCGTCCGACTCAGCTTCCGGACGGGATCAGGGACGATGACAACGACGGTGAAGGCGTCAGCGAAGGTGGCGGCAACGGCATCGACGATGGTGAAGGCGGCGGCGGCAGCGACGTCGACGATGGCGAAGGTGGCTACGTCGACGATGGCGAAGGCAATGGCGGTGACGGCTACGGCAGCCGGCGGTGGTGATGACTACTGTGATCGGCGGCATCCATCAGCTGCGGCGACGGATACGACGTCTATCACCGATTGATGCCGAAAATATATCAGAGATATATTTGTCATTTAAATTTTTATTAAACGATGACATCGTAACGTAATCGGATTAGATGATCGTGCTTTATAATATAATTTATAAAATTTTATTATCTTTTATAATCTATATTATATTATATTACAATTTTACTAAATAAAAATAATTAATATAATCTTAATTATATTCCATGATAGATTACTTTTATCGAACGTAGCCTAAATGACATCATAAATCATCAGTCATCACCATGCAAGAATAGCCCAAAAGAGCTCTTAAACGGGCCTAAATCCCAGACATGTCCAGTCCAGTAACTCGATGAGCCATGCGCCGGTTCGGTTCCCGACCAATGCATTAGTTTGAAGGAAAAGGTCTCGCAACCTTCGTCTTCCATTCTCTGTGATTTGTAGTCCCTATCTAGTCGAGCAGATCTAGTTCGATTGACCCTTGGCGAAATAAATTAAATTAATATAGTGATTAATCAAAGCGCGCCACGAGAATTTCCGCATGCTCCACCAATGGCGAAAGAAATGTGGAGAAGACTCGACGATGTAACTGCATGCAGTCGTCAGATCAAGATCATTTTCATGTATCCTCCTAGTCCCTCCTATAAGGGTTATTCTATCGATCTCTTTTATTTATAAAAATTTAATCTAAAAATCTAGCATTCTTTAAATACATGTCTCATTTAGAGTAAAAAATTACTAAGAATATACTATAACTAGGAATCGAGCCATTAATATCTAAGTGATAACTTAACTATTCTACCATGGTACCATAGTTTCAAGGACTAGGGGGTGATGAGAGAACATTACATCAAGGTCATTTTCATCGAAGAAAAGCATCATGACATTTTTGGCTCTCCGACACAGGATCGATCACTTCGATTTCAGAATAGGCAACTATGTAACAATTGTCAAACAGGCATGGTCAGCTCGTCAATAAGTCATTTAATGAGAAAAATCAAGAGACTAATTCTAGATATACAAATTTCTTGAAATCTTGTCACAGTTGCAGATATATCCACCAAATTTCACCAATATGTCAGCTGCTTTCTTGCACTACGAGACATCAACTTAATTCTTTAGGTGGAGGATATTAATATCCTCTCATTTTTGTATGAATTTCGTATAGTTTCTTTCTTGTACGAATAACGAACTTCCACGATTTTGGTTTCAGTCATCGTCGTTTAAGATGGAAAAATACAAAAAAGAAGTTGAAGAAGGTGGTCAATCATTTTCAAGGAGGTGTAACTTTTCCATCCAATCTTCCCATCTTAATTTATTAGTGTGGGATCTTCTCAGTTGGTAGGCTATCAAATTTCTAGTTCACCTATATCCTTCTCTCTTACAAATTTTCTGTAATCTTTCAATTCTCGATCTCTCGAAACGATTTCGTTTCCCCTTGGAAAAATATACCTTTCGCCTATTTCTATATTTGTGATTTGGACTTTGAAAGTTAGCGTTGAATATGCTCGCCCATTGCACAGAATCCAAAAATTTTTAATCCGTTATTTGGATCGATTTGGATTGTTATCTCAAATTTATTTTCGATTTTATTATTGTACCCAGACTCTTTATCATATTATTATAAAAATATAATAAATTATATATATAATAAAAAAATTATTACATGATATTATACTTTTTAACAAAACAACTACAAAATGATGAAATAAAAGAGAATGGAAGTTTTATCATGTTCATCCAATTATGGTATTGTTGTTGGAGAAAGAGAAGGTAAATATGACTAAAATTGGAAAGAAAAACAGATAAAAGGATAAAATCTAAATTAAAGAAGTCAACACATAGAGACTTGGCGAGCACAAGAGGAAAAGAAAATAAAAAAAAAGTTTTATTTAAAAAAAAAAATCCTAATTTATATTGAATCATTTTAATCCAATGAAATTGGGTTCAACCATTACTTAGTCAAATCAACTCCACATATTCCTTATTTTGATGCCTACCTAAGAAATTTTGTTTGACTCTAATTTGATTTTCACATTCACTTCGTGTTTCATGCTTAATTTGTTTATTTATTTATTTTGTTAAAATTATTTCAATGCTTAAAAAATTTTATATAGATAATAATAATAATTAAACAAATTGGGGTGAGTTATAGCAAGACCTAATAGGGATCCGTCTCTACATACCAGGTACATTTATTGCTTTCAAGAATCACCTTATGGTTTCTTGATTTAGTCCGGTGGTGATCGATAGCAAATTAAACTTATGTGGGAAAAAACAAAGAAGTTGTTGAATCCAATTGCCAGCTTGATGCAGGAATACTTTGAAAAGGTTAACTTGGGTGACACGTTAGTTAGTCGTCCCTAGACGTGATGAGTCACTTGGATTAGTGGGCTCAGTTTAGTTGTTGAAAGAGAGCTAGAGGAGGAGCGTAAGAACAGGACTATTTGGTTTTAAAGAACAGAAGGGATATTATAATAATCCGCAAACGTTAAGAATATTTTAAAAAGAAAGGTATTTTAAAATTATCCTAATCACTATTCCAAAATAATAGACAACCTACACAGCAAGTTACTAATGGCATATGAAAGTGAGTTGAGAACTATCCAGGGCTTCACGTCAAATCGTCTAGAAAACTTTTGATAGAGTCTACTAAAGCGAGGGAGATTTTTACAACGTGTTATAAATTCTTCAGAGGTTTATTAAACTATCGATTTAAACATCTTTTCTAATATAAATTCAAAAAGCTTCTTGAACTTTTATTTAGAATTGTAACATATGTAAGCATATAAAACTATTTTATATATTTATGTATTATAATTTTATATATAAAATATAATATAATTTAATTTATATTATGATTTAATGTACTGATACGAAGTAACTTTAAATCAAATATAAAAGAGGGTTTGGAACTTGTGTTGGAATAAAACTCTCCTTTTTGTAAGATTGAATATGAAGAAAACTTCCTAGCTACATATTTGTTTGTATCTAATATTATAATGATTCCTAGTCTTTCTGTGTTAAAATATCTTTACATCAATTAGCTTCCTATGACTATTGTGCAAATGACCCTAGTATTTTCTCATATCGAGACTTTAGCAAGAATTTGTAATGACCATATTAGCTTAGCTTAATGTTGTTAATTATTTTCTTGGTTGTTCCAGAAGATGCTCCTATGCGTCAATGTTCACATTTTGTACAACAAGAAAACAGCATTTATTAGTATGTTTTGAGTTTTCAGAAACAAGATAAATCCTTTATTATATATGCTAATGAAGATTAATACTCTTATGCAAAATATATGAGCATGAGTATACAAAGTAGGGAGACTAAATCGACGGAGACGGACAGGCATGACACAGACTTTAGCGTAATAAACTCATTTAGAAGTTTTAGGTTAGGTGCGACGGTTCATAAGCGATTATGTTTGGCACAATGTATGGCTTTCAATCGAGCATGGGCTCAATTGATTCATGTTGGATCAGGCCTAGGCCTACCACAAAAATATGTTGAAACACTCTTTTTAAATGTTTATTTATCCTGATATACTGATCAATGCATCTCTTGGATTTTATTTTTATTTCTGTTAGATTTGTTGATCTGATCTAATATGGTTTTTTTTTCATATTAGGTAAATAATCTTTATTAGATAAATTTAAAGTACAATTTATACAGACCTCTATAATGTACTTTCCATACGCCAACATTTGGTACTATTTAATATAGTCAATTCAATTGTTTTGCTATGCTAATTAGTCCAATCTCTTAATTAATTCTAGTTAGTTCCGTGAATTTGCTTAACTTTGTCCAATTCAACCAACTCGAATAATTGCTTAGCTCAATTATTCAATTTATAATTAAGAGGGGGCCGTTTACATTGTACCCTACTGTCTTAATTATATAATTGACAACCAACTTTTCTGCAGCCGTGGATTCGGTAGAAGGCTGGGAGGACGTTCTCGTCTCCAATGCACATGATGCACTCCACTTCTATTCCAGTAATTAATTCACTTCATTTTAGGTATTCCAGTTCGATTCCAACAATCGTTAAAAGAAAGGAAAAAAATCTACTACCTGTGAAAAATGAACATAATTATTTTATTTTAAAAAACGATGCTAGAAATCAGAAGATATATTTACTTTTAAGATGTCAAATTTCAACTTTATTTTTTTTAGAGGATATTTTAGAGATATAAAACAAAATGTGTGCGTGCATGAATCCAGAGGGCTAGGGAGAAATGGAAGACGAGGAAAAACTTGTATGAGGGTGGAGAGTTTTCTGTTCTTTAGGAAGATATATTAATTAACGAGAGGTGGCGTCTCTTGGTTTGGGTGGGTAACACCTAAAATGAGGCTCAATTACAATGCGAAGATCGTCATACAAACTCTTAAGTCAGGGTGACGAAATGGTGATGAAGAATAGGCTGATACAAGTAGGCTTTTGAGGCTCTTACAATAATAACAAAGAAACATTAAATTTTAAAATACAACTATAAAAAATAAATTAAGGCGGTTGTTGGAAATGAGTTTCACATCATATTCGTTCCCTCCTCCACAAAAAGTGGACCAGAAATCCGAACAGAAAAATAAAATAAGGCGATCTCTGCCAAGCTCTATACGGCAAAGACGTGGAGAGCGTTTTTTTTATTATAATAATAATAATAATTATTATTATTATTATTATATTATTATTATAATTATAAGTTTGTTAAGTGGTTGTCAGATAACCTCTATATAATATTCATCGCCAAGAGACAAACATAATTATCGATCGCCATGTCTCTAATCTCGCACGCTGCTACTTTTCTTCCCCAATTCTCTTCTTCATGGATCCTCGCGGCCTTCGTCCTCCTCTCCGCATTTTTTTACCTCCGGCGGCCAACTAAGAGCAGCATCCGGATCCCCTCTCCGCCGAGACTTCCTATCATTGGAAACCTCCACCAGCTCGGCCACCTCGCCCATAGCTCCATGAGGACGCTCGCTGCCGAACACGGCCCCGTCATGCTCCTTTACTTCGGCCCCATCCCCAATGTCGTAGTATCCTCCGCCGCCGCCGCCCAGGAGGTGTTTAAAACCAACGATCAAGCCTTCTGCGGCCGCCCTGACACCACCTTGGCCGACCGCATCTTCTACGGCGCGCGCGATGTTGCCCTGTCCAAGTATGGTGAGTACTGGCGGCGGGTGCGCCGCATCTGCGTCACCCACTTGCTCAGCGCCAAGCGCGTCCACTCCTTCCGCTCAATCAGAGAGAAGGAGGCGGCTCGCCTGGTCGCTACCATCCGCTCCGCCTCCAGCCGCCCGGTGAACGTCACCGAGCTGATCGCCGCCTTCACTTGCGACGTGCTTTGCCGGGTGTTGTTCGGAAAGCAGGGGGAGGGCGGCGGAAGAAAAGAACTCTCTCTGCACAACGACGTGGTCGAGGCGGTGGGGGGCGCCTTTCCGATGCGTGATTTCTCGCCGTGGCTCGCGTGGGTCGACTGGTTAAGTGGATGGGACGCCAGGGTAAGGAAAGCGTCGAGGGACTTCGACGCCTTCGTAGAGAAGATACTCAAGGAGCACGAGAGCAATAGGATCATCGGCGGAGATGATCACGATGATCGGAGAACTGACATGGTGGGTGTATTGCTCTCTCTGAGCGCCGACGGCAGCGATGCCGCTGACGGCACTTCACTCAGCCGGGAAAGTATAAAGGCCGTCCTTTTGGTACATGATCCTTCAATCCTCCTCCACTAAAAACATAGAAATTCAGTTCTTGGATCCAATTAATTCAAATAATTGTGCAGGATATGTTCGCCGCTGGGATGGAAACAACCAACACGACGATCGATTGGGCGATGTCGGAAATCATCAGGCACCCAAAAGTCATGGCCAAGGCTCAAAAAGAGATCAGAGAAATAGTCGGAGCAAAAGAGGAGGTTGAAGAGGAGATGGTGCAGGGAATGCCGTACTTGAAGGCAGTGATCAAGGAGACGCTCAGGTTGCATCCTCCTGCTCCCATCCTTTTCCCAAGAGAGTCCATTGAGGACGCCCAAGTGTTGGGATATCACATCCCCAAAGGCACAAGGATGATCGTCAACGCTTGGGCAATCGGTAAGGACCCTGCTTCGTGGGAGAACGCCGAGGAATTTCGTCCCGAGAGATTCTTGAACAACAGCAAGAATTTCGATTTCCGAGGGCTGGATTGCGAGTTTATACCGTTTGGATCGGGGCGAAGAGGTTGTCCTGGAGTAGATTTTGCAACCGTCACCACCGGACTTGCTCTCGCCACTCTGCTCTACCATTTCGATTGGGAGCTGCCCGAGGGAGTTAAAAAGGAGGATATGGACATGAGCGAGTCGCCAGGGTTTTCGCTAAAGAGAAAATCCAAGTTGATTCTCGTCGGGAAGCCTATCGATCACTGATTATACGTATATATTGTATAAGCAATATTCATATTTTCAACCTTCCTCCTCGTTCTACCAATATCGTGTGAGGAGGTCTTGCTATATATATATACATGATATACGCTTCCACCGGTTTGTGTCGAGCTCAGCTCAGTCAGTATCTCACATTATGGCCATTTGTTGTAACATTATGTGATAATAATATATATTCTGTGCAAGTCGTGTCTCCATGGATCTGCATATTCGGTAGGAGCCTAGCTCGCTAGAATGATTTATTGGGTCCCTTGCATAATCGGCTTGGCTCAACAAGATCGAGACAGGTCGCCGGCCGGTTTGATCCATAAAAATCACCAGGATGTGTTATCCCGAGCTTGACCAAGAGATTCGATCGGGCTGAATGACAAAGCTTACTTACCTAGTGTGCATGTCATGCTCGGCTTGATTCACGATTGAGATATATACGTAGTACTCTTACACGATCAGAACCTGGCTCAGTCATTATCTATTAATCCTTTTTCTATGTTATAATCCAAATCCAAGGTACGCATTACCTGGCCCCATAATTCGTATTAGCGAAGGAATTGGAAACTAAGACTTGGTTAGGGCACAAGGAGACAATGGTGATCGATATTGAGTGTTAGCTAGGTTAGGTGTGGCAGAGGCCATGTGTTAATTCTTAGGTGATCATGAACCACCGTACTATCTTTTGCTGGACAAGTGACATTTGTCCAATTGCCTATCAACTAAGGCGGCTAGTTGTGGCAAGATTATTTGGCTTTAAAAGGAAAGAACAAAAGGGAGAGAAGGTCTTCACTAGTTCAGTAGAATCAATCTGACTGATACCATCAACTAAAGTCAACCATGATGTAACTTGGCTAATCTCTATCTCGCGTATATTTGATCTTCCGAATTAAAAATAGATAAGAAATCAATGTAGATAACTTACCGAACATATGATCAAATTTATTTATTGAAAATCTTATCAATCTTGAACTTTTTAATTATGGTGCTCAATTAATAATACATTACCGTTCTTCTAAATTAGATTAAATATTTATCTGATGCATAACACTTATATTTATTTATTTTTTTATTTTTAACGTATTAAGAATAATTTAATATTATAAAATTTATACATCACTATTGTCTATATAATTAATAAAAATAAAAAAAATAATTTTTAATTAAATTTTATATAACTTAATTAATAAATTTATTTATAAGTTATTTATTAATTTTATATATAGATGTTAATGATCTAAATTTTTTAATGATTAAGTTTGTTTATTTTATGTGTTTTTTTATTATGGTGGATAATATAATTTATGTGTTTTTATTATTGTGCAAAAGGTAGGTCCCGCCGCCCAGCGGCCCCCTAGGCCTGACCCCACAGGGATCCTAGGAGGAGGTAAATCAACGGTGAATGCTGACCCGGGTAAAGTATGGTGTCTCCGGAATTTAACACAGTCGGCCCAGATTATTCATCCAGTGTGTGTCCATGGACCTTCGACCCTACGATTCATTGTGCAAGGATGTCACATTTTAACCAGTTGATCCAGCCCGCGGGGCTATATGTTTTTATTATTGAATATATATAAATTAGGCAACTACTATTGATAGTGTGATCCTTGTTAGGTGGTGTCCAATCAAAACTCACCATATGGCTAAGTCAACGTCAGACAGCATAGTATACTTTTTTTTTTCCGGAGGATGAGCAGTCCACCTGACATGACCCATCGAGAAGACGACTTACAATAGATGAAAAGTGCAAGCGGGACTAGAAAGAAAATTACTAAAATTGCAGGTTCCTAATACGAAAAAAAATTACTCTTAAAGCTCTTGATTGATTTTCTATAAATCAGAAATATAAAGGGTGTTTTTTTATAAAATGCCCTCAAAACTGTAATTCTTCGCTGATGAATTGGAAAACTCGAACAGTGTTTCCTTTTCGTTTGGCGATTGTCAACTGTCAAACGAAGATTTTTGCATGATTTGCAAACAACAGCTCTACCCTTCACGGTTTTCAGTTCTTTTGACTCGTGAATGGAAACTGTACTCTTACCTTCTCTACAACCGCAGTTAATCAGCTGGATCTTAATTAGTTCCGTTAACAGCTAGCTGAATTTTACAATCTTGTGGTGCGGCATGCCCTGTATAGAAGCCCAAGATTTAACTCAACCAAAATTGAATGGAAAAAACCGTAGATGGCTCATGCTCCCTCTCCAACTCTGGCAACGTGCCTCCTAAAATGATTCAAGCTAAACTACACTGATGCTGCGGGTATTATTGGCCTCCACATGGGCCAGTAGGGTAAAGAGTCACTCTAAATTATAAATCAAAGTCAAACAAGTCAAATCTGCTTAAGCCAGAATCAAGCTTGGTCAAGAGTGAGCCCGAGGTAAGTTGGTTCGCTTAGCCAGCCGAGCCTAAAATGCTTAAGCGAGTCAAATCAATCCGCAATCAAGGTCAGACTTGCCTCCAAACTAACTCTGTCTCAGTCGCCTCACTCAGCAAGTTCAGCCTGAGCTGACCTGCCAATCCTATTTGAAAAGCAAAGGGTCAACTTGCTAGCATCCTCAGTTTGACCACGTCTGACCCCTACATCTGAGCCATGTCTGACCTCTTTAGTTTGGCCACGTCCAACCTCGCTAATTCTACTAGCATCCTTTTCAGCTCGCCACATCCGATCCCTTCAGCTCACCACATCTAACCCCTTATAGCTTGGCCATGTCCAACCCATTCTGAATGCCTCCAAATGTGTTCATCAACTCCTCTCCCACTTTATCAATCATTAACGTGAGTATCATGATAAACTGAGGATCTGGAACAACTGGGAGATAAAGATAAAATACGTCTAGATCTATATGGTAACCTCACGATCTGAACATGGATTCATGCCTCCCTTCTAGGAGCTAGTATAAAAGGTAGCTCACTTTCGTAGGCGCAAATACGCACACAAGCTAGATAATTCCTTCTACTTTTCTGTTTTAATTACTCAACTAACTTGAGCGTCGAAAAAACTACACCAAGACCTGTCTTGTCATCATTAATTCTAATATCTCCCATTGAGTTCTTCAGGTCCCGCGATTAGTTCTCTCTTCAGATCCTTTAGAGTCGTATCGCCAGTCTTGACGCATCCTCTGGTACCGATTCAATCATCCATGGTCTTTAACCGAAATATACACACTTCTAACTATTTCTGGGCAAGCAGACTAAAAAACATTTTGAAGAAAAAGTATTACTAATGCTACTTAATTAAAATGGACTTGCGATGGGATGAATATTAGGACACTTTGGGAGCTAGAAGGGGTAGGGGTGATTACATCTAATCGCTTGGTCATGTTAATGATTTATAGTGGAAAACTCAAAGCAATCGCTAATACGAGAATTTACTTGGTATTCACCTTCTTGAGGTGACTAATCCAAGGATCCATACAGTGCACATACTCCACTATGAAAAATACTCATTCTCCGAAATAATTCGGAGGTGGAGAAATCTCGTATAAGTTCACATACAAGAATATAATGAAAACAAGATATAAATACACAACACAGATGAGAATCTTGCTTTCTTGATCTCTTGTTGCTTGAAATACCTCTTATACATTTAAAAAAGTAGCAGCACTTCTGTCGGAGTCTTCCAAGAACCGGTGGTGAAGAGTGGAGAAGCAGATATATTGATTTGAATCTTCGAACGCCTTTGTATCCGGTAAATTAAGGTTCCCAATCGATTGACCTTACCCCCAATCAATTATCACGTCAGATCTAAGCAAATTCAACCGTTCAAATCTCGTAATGACGCTCTTCTTCTTCTCTCAATTGATTAGCCAATCACTTAACTGACTTCAATCGATCACCTGATCGATTACGAAGCCTACTATGCCAAACCCTCGACTTAGGACTTTGCCAGTCAAGTATCCAATCCTCCATGACCTACTTGACTTTTTTCTCACATATCGTCAAGTATCCGGTCAACCTTGACCTACTTGACTTCTTTCATATAATTTTCAAACATATTATCCAAACATCGAAACTCAAACTAGAATTCATTTAAGCTTAGTTAAACTGGTCAACCTTGATCCATGGATGATTGCACCAACAATCTCTCCCTTTTTGATATTTGACAATATGTTTAAGTTAAGCTAACCCATATTAGCCCAATTCCCATGCCAAATGCATGAATGTAAGTTTCTAACTTAAACCTCATATTTTTTCCTCTTTTGACACGCATAAAAAACTCTTCACCTTAATAGTCAATTTTGTCAAAGGAACTTAATGAAAGTCTCATACCTTTTATTATATCCTATGCTCACCCTTGAGCATATATCGTATATTCACTCTTGAGCATTTATCAGATGCTCATCCTTGAGCATTTGTTGTATGTTCATCCTTGAGCATTTATTCATCATAATAAAGATTTCAAATTTTCCATTGTTTCTAATGCTCATCCTTAAGCATTCATAACAACGAAGGTTTCCAACCTTCTATTATCTCCTTATCCTTAAAAAATATTTAAATAATGTTTTTAAGGAAGATCTCTCTCTCAAAACATACACTAAACTTCTATCATTGCACCAATAAGGATTTGGAGTTTCTAAATCTTTAAGAAACTCAAAATTAAAGTTTTGAAATTAAAAATTCAACATTGAATTCAAATCTCCTCCTAAACTTCAAATTGGTCTCCTTTAACCATTCCTTTCTTGTTTTCATTCAAAAAAGTGACCCCTAAATACTTGTCAATGCAATTCTTAGGGTTAGGAATGGTTAACATGACTAAACATGACTTAATAGACTAAAATCAGGCCATTTTAGCCAAGATCAAGCATGCTAATCGATTGGTTTCAGTACCAATTGATTTCGGCATGTCTTAATTAATTGAAGTTGAGTTTCAATCGATTATTGCTGCCTTGATTGATTAACTATCGATCCAGAGGACTTCTGCTCATCAAAATCCTATTATCAATCAATCACCCAATCGATTGGCATGTCCCAATCGATCACTCGATCGATTGTAGTTTTTGATTTTCTAAATTCAATTTTAGATCCAATTTCAAAAACTCATAAATAATTCTACGATTATCAAAATATCATAAAATTTTACGTAATCATTATTTATTCATATACTATTAGGAAAAAATAGTTTTCTATAAAAATAACTCTCATTTTCAAAGATTGATACATGGTTGGAAATCATTGAAAAATTTTAATGTTTCACTTTACTTTGTATCTAACTAATCAATAGGGATTACTATTAAAAGATAGACTTCACCAAGGTTTTTCAAATAATTTTGAAATAATTTTTAAAAATAAATTTCCAACCATGATTTTTGGGTTAAATGCACATGACTTGTACACTTTCTTTCCCCATGATTAGACTTCACATAATTTTATATTTTGATAATACTAAAACTTAAAAAGATGCACTAAATCAACATCTTGAGTTTTGTTTATCTTTTTAATATCTCACTTTTATCTAATGTATCTCAATACACAAACAAGTCAATCTTATGATTTTTGTGAGATGTAACAAAGTTTTTCCCTAAACTAAGGAATCATGTATTTCTAACTAGACATTTAAACTTTGATCATCTAACTTAAGATGTCAATTGATGTCATTGTCCTTAATTACAAAGAATTAAAAATAATACATGATAATAATCATGATATACGTCAAATATATATTCGTAAAAAAAATTTATCATATATAAATGATGCATGTATGACATGACATATGACATTTTTCATATGGATATATGAATGCAAAATATCATGGCATGTGATAGGCCACACAATCATGATTATTTTAGCATAAAGAAAATATTTAGACTTTATATCTAAGTATTACTAACTAATCACTAAATTAAAAATAAGACTAAGTTGCCCTTATCTCCCTAAGAAAATGCCAACATCCCAACTTGACATTTCTTTAACTTCTATCCTAATTGTGCCAATTTAATTAAGTTAAATCTTAAAATTTTTATGACACATTTTTACTCTTCAAGAGTAAAGATATAAACCTTCATTTTCATGGTGTAATATTTCCTTGAAAATGTCCCAAAGTGCCAACTTAGTCATGGTTGGGTTAACCACCCTTTTATTTAGAGTTGACACACTTTAAATCTATTTAGGGAGTAGAGAATACACTTTTAGGAAGTCAAAATCTATTCGTACTTCTTGGGTGTTCTAAGTACTCAATAGGGATAACTTCCCTTGATACCTTCTTGATGACCTTTTTAGGCTTCTTAGAAGCCTTAGTCACACTAATCTCCTCTAGGTCAACTTTAGGGATATTTTCCCTTGTGGACCTTCTAAATAACTTTCTTAGGTTTATTAGAAGCCTTAGCTATGTTGATCTTCTAAAGGTTAACTCTAGGGATAACTTTCTTTGTAACCTTGGCTTAACTTCTAGACCTAGGGCTAGTTCCATAACCGTATGGAACTCTATAGTACGAGGGTACATTCTCCTTGCTTTTGATTTATATTCCAAACCTCTCTTGCCATTGAATGACTCTTGTTCTTAAAAACCTAGGTTTTGCTTCTTAGGCCCTTGGACACTAATTGTCATTTTCTTAAGGGTCTTCTCTAATTTATTAAGCCTTGACCCCAAGACTTGATTTTCTATCCTTAAATCCTCATATTTCAATTTTTTTATTATTTCCTTAGACACTTTTCTTTTTAGGCACATATTTAACTTGTTTCGATTTCTTGCCTAAACCATTATCTGCCTTCCTAACTTTAGGTACGATAGTCATAGTATGAAATCACTTGTAATTGTCCTTAGGTTATCATGCTTTCTATTTTCATGATAAATAGTATTAAAATGATAGAAACTATTTCTAGCATGCTTTTATCATTATTTAGATAAGTACCATTTACTAATGGTACCTTAGTTTTGCCCTTGGAAGCTCCCCCTTGACTTGAGCTTCCTCCTATCTTTTTGGTCAGATTTCTCCAATTGGACATTGACTTTGATAATGTCCTATTTGAATGCAAGAAAAGTACATAATGCGCTCCTTGTCTTTGCGTACCATCAGGACAACCTCCTTTGTCTTCTCCTTGCTCTTGGGTGCTACTTGACCCTTCTTTTTGGTCAACTTTGGATACTTGCTCTTGTAGTGTCTATTCTTCCTATAATCAAAACAAATGATATGATTTTTATTTTTATAAATTAAAATTTTTATACCTTAGATTGTAGGGGTGGCACATTTTTTTTTTTTTCATTTGATCAGGAAGTAGAAGCTTCTTCTTATTTCAGTATCATTGAACTTCACGCCTCCTCAATATTTGATGTGGATGGCTCTTCAACTTCATCCTCAGATATTGTGTTGGTACCCCAAGGTTATTTTGATGTGATCAAATAAATTAAATTAAGTTCTGTTGTGTTTAACCTTGTGTCTAAGTGTGCAGAAACTTAGGAGCACAGGGAGTCAAGAAAAAGACACAGCTAGCGAGAAGGATGGCATGGGAGAGAGCCAACGGGCTCGGTGCGTCTGAGGAATGAGGTGCTGCAGAAGAGTACGCGGACGAACGAGAAGGAGGCCCGTAGTGTTTTCGAGGGATAAGAAGCCAGAGTGGAAGGGTGCTCGAGAAGGCAGGAAGTTGAGTTCGGGTGAGCCCTATTTCGGATAGCCGAAATCACCCAAGCGAGCGGAAAAACCCAGACTGAAGCAAGTGGAGCCCAAGATGGAGGCCCAGAGAGAAAATCAACAAAATATTGACTTCCCCCTTTGGAGCGCCTGGAACGATTCCGGGCAACTGGAGCAGTCCGGGGCAGCCGGAACGATTCCGAGCACCCAAAGCAGTTTGGGCGCTCGGAACCCTTCTGGGCGCTTAGAACCCAAGTTTTAGCTATTTCAACGTGGTCTTTGACCATTGCATGGGGGATAAGTTTTTATCCCAGCCCAGGCGCTTGGAACCCTTTCAGGTGTCTCGACCAAGGCTATAAATACAACCTTAGTTCCAGAAGCTAAAACAACAAGCATCTTGAGAAACAACACTTGCACGCTTCTAGTTTCGTTTAGCTTCATCTTTTTGTGCGATCATTGCAGTAAAGAGGTTTCTCTACCTGAAGGAGATATTAGTGTGCTCTACTTCCTTGGATTAACAACATCCCCTGTTGTAACTAAGTAAAAGCTTCTATGCCTCTGTCTTTTTTTATTTCTTTATCATTTCTTATGCAAGTGTTCTTTAATTAACTTAGTTGTTCGAGAAAGGTATTTTTATTTTTATTTGTACAGGGGCTATTCATCCCCCTTTAGCCGACCGCCAAGAGTCCTAACAAGTGGTATCAGAGCTAGGACACTTTAGGAGGATTAACCGTCGAACAAAGCACCAAATCGATGGCCGGACCGAGCATATACCCACCGAAGTTCGAGGGGGAGTTCACGAGCTAAAAAAAGAGAATACAGGTATTCTTTAAAACCGATTTTGAATTACTTTTAATAATGAAGTTCAGTTTTGTAGCACCCAAAGGTACAGAAAAATACCAGTGGATGAAGAAGGAGCAGGCCGACTACATGACAAATGACAAAGCAGAATTCCATCTGCTGAGCGTCCTACAACTACAAGAAGTCAACCGGATCAGCACCTACAACTCAGCAAAGGAGCTTTGGGAAATGTTCCTTGAGCTACACGAAGGGACGTCCGAAACTAAACTCGCAAGACGGGAGTTACTTCACAACCAGCTCACCAACCTTCGATTTGAAGAAGATGAAACCATTGCACACCTTCACTCGAGGATTAAGGAGCTCATCACCGGACTTTCGAATTTCGGAGAAAAGGTAAGCAACCGAGATTCACTAAGGTACATTCTTAATGCTTTCCCTAGAAATACGAAATGAGCATCATTAGTAGATGCCTACTATATCTCTAAGGACTTAGAATCTGTTACCTTAGAAGAGTTATTTTCAACGTTTGAAGTCTATGAATTGAGATGTGCAGATTTAAAGAAGGAGCCAAAACACAATATTGCCCTCAAGATGAAGATGGATGAACAAGAGTCAGAATCTTCTTTCGACGACGAGGAAACAGTGATGATGGTAAATTAATTTAAAAAATTATTTAAATCTAGAAAAACTAACCATTTGCAGGGTAGAAAGAGAAGAAAAATCAGATGCTACCACTGTAATGAAGAAGGGCATGTTAAAGACAACTGCTCTAAATTGAAGAACAAGGACAAAGGCAAGAACAAAAAGCCCATCCAAATGAACAAACACAAAAACCTGAAGGCGACGTTGGATGAAACGTCGTCCGAATCAGAGATTGAGGCTTTCTCCGAACTCGCGTTAATGGCAAGCTATCAAGACAACGAAAATGAAGCAAGCTCATCCGAAATGAGCATCGGGAGCATCGATGAAGAGGGAGCGATATCGGAAGAAAGCAGCACTTCAGGGGGAGCTACGGATAACGGGATCGACAAGGTAAGTTAGATACAATCTCTTCCTCCTGATAAGTCTTTTAAGTTTTTATAAAATATTTATCAAAGAATTGTTGCAAGCTAGAAAAAGAAATTAAAGAGTTAAAATTAATTCTGACAAAATCTTGTCCATTAAAAGAATTTGATAAAATAAAATTGGAAAATGACAATTTACAAAATGAAATAAAGAATTTGAAAAATCATGCATGTTTGAATGTTAGAATTTAAAATTATAATAGACTATGCTGACATCTTAGATTTCATAAGGGACAAATTAGAAAAATTTCAAAGAAATATGTTCCTAAAAAAATTATTAATTAATCCAGTTGGCTGGAACCTATATTGGGTTCCAAAGTCTTGTCTAACTTGAATTTTAATTAGATTTAGCACTTTCAGCGAGAAAAATAAATGTTTGAATTTCCTTAACAGGCTTTGTCTTAAAAGTGGTTGTTGCTCCAATAACCAAGAAGACATAGTACCTCGCCACAGTTTGGAAGCTGATTAATGAAATAAAATATTTAATTGGCTAATTGATAGAATATTTAATTATAATTAAATAATACTTTAAATAGTTACTTATTTTTTTAATATTTTTAACTTAGGAATTTTTTTCTCTCTACAAAATTAGTTTTTGTAAATTTGTTTAACTTAGGAAATTATTGATATCAAATTTTTTAAAAAAAATTCTAAAATTATTTTAAGTGCTATCAAAATAATTTTTAAAAGTTTCAAAGTTTTTTAAAAACTTGATAAGTTCTTCAAAATGTTGGCAATCAGTTTTTTTTAAATTAAAAACTTTCCTACTTCTTTTTTTGAAAAAGTTACCATTAGATTTTTTTTAGTACACCATTTTTTATGTGATCAAAGGGGGAGAAGGGATAAGTCTAGGGGGAGGTAGTTTAACCTTTTTAATTTTTTGCACTTTAATTATAAATTTATTGCTTTTACTTTATGTTAGTTTACCTTAACTTAACTTGGATTGCTCACATCAAAAAGGGGGAGATTATTGGTACCTCAAGGTTGTTTTGATGTGATCAAACAAGTTAAGTTAGATCCTATTGTGTTTAACCTTGTGTCTAAGTGTGCAGGAACTTATGAGCATAGGGAGTCGAGCAAAAGACGTAGTTAGCGAGAAGGATGACACGGGAGAGAGCTGATGGGCTCGGTGCGTTTGAGGGACGAGGTGCTGCAGAAGAGTACGCGGGCGAACGAGAAGGAGGCGCAGACGTTTCCGAGGGATGAGAAGCCAGAGCGGAAGGTTGCTCGAGAAGGCCGGAAGTTGGGTTCGGGTGAGCCCTATTCCGGATGGCCGAAATCACCCAAGCAAGCGGAAAAACTCGGACCGAAGCAAGCAGAGCCAAAGCTGGAGGCCCGGAGAGAAAGTCAATAAAATGTTGACTTCCCCTTTCAGGGCGCCTGGAATGATTCCGGACGCCCAGACCAGTCCAGGGCACCCGGAACGATTCCGGGCGCCCGGAGCAGTTCGGGCACCCGGAACCCTTCCAGGCGCCTAGAACCTAAGTTTTAGCCATTTCGACGTGGTCTTTGACTGTTACATCGGGGATAATTTTTTATCTCACTCTAGGCACCTAGAACCCTTCTAGGGGCCCTGACTAAAGCTATAAATACAACCTTGGTCCCAGAAGTTAAAAACAACAAGCATCTTGAGAAACAATACTTATACTCTTCTAGTTTTCGTTTAACTTCATCTTTTTGTATGATCATTACTGTAAAGAGGCTTCTCCGCCTGAAAAAGATATTAGTGTGCTCTACTTCCTTGGATTAACAACCTCCCCAGTTGTAACGAAGTAAAAGCTTCTGTGCCTCTATCTTTTTAATTTATTTATCATTTCTTATGCAAGTGTTCTTTAATTAAGTTAGTTGTCTGAGAAAGGTATTTTTATTTTTATTTGTGCAGGGGCTATTCATCCCCCCTCTAGCTGGCCGCCAAGGGTCCTAACATGTTGAACATCTCTCAACCTCTGAGACATCTTGTTCTTGATCTAAAGAGTTTCCTTCTTTAGATTTTGCTTCACTTTACCCTGAGGTTGGATCTTCATGAAGTTGTGCCAACTTGCTCTATAGCTCCTTGGCATCTTAATACTCTCCAATCTTGCATAAGATGGTGCTCGGCAATAAATTAACAAATAATTTGGTTACTTTCTCATTGGCCTCTCGTCTCTTGAATTGTTCCTCATTCCATTTCTTCTTCTTGAGGATATTTCTCTTTGAATCTCTCAGAGCTTCAAAACCCTCCATTAGAGTAAACCATTATTTTTGTTAGAATGTATACTAAAAGTCTAGCTTTTTGTAAATATTTATTTTGAAATAAGAATCACATTGGTCAAATATCTACATTTATGCTAAGTGTAGTTGTCTATTTAATTTATATTATAGATAACATGGTGTGAGGAGACACACAGAAGTTCATGTTATCAGTTCCTTATAAATTATAAATACTAGCTCATAACCAAGATGGAATGGGATAAACCATTGGAGTGGTTGTAGTGTAATTTGGTATTAGTTTATCTTGACTATAAAATTACACTTGTACACTATGAGTATATTAAGCAGGACCATTTGAGGTTGTTCTTTTTATACTAACTACATAAAAGAACAAAATCTCTGTTATTATGGAAGTACACACTCTTAATCATGATATAATAACAAGCACATATACTTAATATTTATTTCTTTAATTTATCAAAGGGTGAGATTTAGTTCGTTAAATCAATAGGCCCAATAAGTTGGGAAATGATATTATTTATATAGTGTGTTGTTGATTATAGAATGAAACTGTGTCCTAGTAATCTAGGTTGATGATGTCCTCTTGAGGAGCTCATAAGGATTGCCATGTAAACCCTGCAGATGGACTTAGTCCGACATGACAATAAGATTGAGTGGTACTACTCTTGGAGCTAGATATTAATTAAGTGAGTTGTCAGTAACTCATTTAATTAGTGAACATTCAGTATCTTAAACACATGGAGACTAATGCACTCATGATAAGAAGGAGCTCATATTGTAATATGGGATTGATGTGGTAGTGCAATAATAACTCTTTAGTGGTATGAGTTATTATTGATGAACTTGAGTTGGGTGTTCGAGGCGAACACGGGAAGCTCAAGCTCATCGGGAGACCAAAATTAATTCCTCCTCTCGGTCCCTATTGTAGCCTCTTATTTATAAAGCCTTATATCCACTTAGAGTCAAGCTTTTTACCCATCTCTTTGTGGCCGGCCAAGCCAAAGGATGGAGCCAAGATCAATGACCGGCCAAGCTTGGAGCCCAAGCAAGGTGGCCAGCCACACATTAAATAAAAGGGTGATTATAAATTTTAAAATCTTTCCTTATATGGAAGCTATGGTTTTAAAAGAGAGTTTTAAATTTTAAAATCTTTCCTTTTATAGTTTTCTACAAAGGATTAAGAGAAAGGTTTGATATCTTTCCTTATTTGTAGTTAAAAGGAAGATTTTAATTTTTGATAAAATATTTCTTTTTGGTAACCATCCACATGTTTTAAAAGAGAGATTTTAATTTATAAAATTTTCCTTTTATAACCAACAAGGGATTTAAAAGAGAAATTTTTTATTAAAATTTCTTACTGGAAACAAATAAGGAAGTTTTAATTTTGTGTTTAAAACTTTCCTTGTTTGGAGCACTTGAATATGGCCGGCCATGACAAGCTTAAAAGGAAGTTTTAATTTTTTGTTTTAAAACTTTCCTTTTTAGTCATAGGCAAGGAAAATAAGGAAGTTTTAATTATGTTTAAAACTTTCCTTTTTTGCAAAGACCAAGGATTATAAAAGAGAAGGAGGGGGTGTCTCCCCCCACAACACATCTACTATTCTTCTCTTCTAATTCCTTGGTGGTCGGCCCTATTCTTTCTCTTCTCTCCTTTTGTTTTCTCTCTTGGACGCCGGCGACATCAATTGTGGGAGACCTCTTGGTGGCCGATTGATTGAAGGAGAAGAAGAAGAGAAGGAAGCTCTTTTGTCTAGCATTCCTTGGAGGTTAGTTGGTGGCCGGATCTTGGAAGCAAAGGAAGAAGCTTGGGTGGATTTCCTCTTGGAAGATCGTCGCCCACACGATGTCCAAGAGAACGAGAGAAATACAATAGAAGATCAAGAGGTCTATAAGCTACAAAAGGTATAACTAGTTATTAATTTCCGCATCATAACTAGTTCATCTTTTGTATAGATCTTGAAAAACCAAACACAAGATGTTAACGGTCAGTGTTGTCAAAATCGAGAGTTTAAGTAAAATCGTTAGAGCGATCATAAAATCGGATCATAAAATCGAATCGTAAAATCGTAAGATTTTACATTATACTTTAAATTAATTTTAAAAGAAACCTGAATATTCTTTTTAATTGATCATTAAATATTTTAATCTAAATTATAACATAAATATAGATATAGAAGATTTTAATTTATATAATCATAAACTACTCATATTTAAACTTTAAAACAACCAAATACTTACCATCAAAATATAACATAAACATAAATTCAAGTCTATACTTAAATCTAAAGATAAATAAAACACAAGATAACAAATTAATATAAATCATTCATAGACAAATGCAAATCTAAAATCATCCCAAAACAACGATATCATTTTGTCCAAAATAGTTCCCTTTTATTTATGACACAAAATCGATAAAATTATCTCAAAAATCATGTTTTTACAAGTTCAAATGTGATTTTACGATTTTGATCCGATTTTACGATTTTGATCCGATTTTACGATTTTGCTCCGATTTTACTTTAATACACGATTTTATCACGATTTAACTCGATTTTCATAAGTAAAATCGCGATTTTATATGATTTTACGAGTTCACTCGCGATTTTGATAACATTGTTAACGGTTTTAAGTTATCATTTTTGTTATCGATTTTATTGTTCGATTTCATGTTTCAATATTGTGTTTCTATTGAGGTTTCTATAGTTAAACCTAGTTTACTGTAAGAAGTTAAATATCCGATTTCTTTGTGAGGATTTGTCTAAGAAGTGGTGGATGATCCTATACCCAAGAAGGCCTAGTGTCTCGCCATGTTTAACCTAGAAGCCAATCTTTGAAATAGATATTTGATAACTTTTGTAATATGGTTTAACCTAGGAAGATCACATCGGTTGAACTTGGAGTAAGAATATTAAGTTTCGTTCCCAATACAAGCTTAACTTCTAAAGGGAAATTTGGATTAATAATGTTAAGCATCGTTTTCAATCCAAATTTAACTTTAGTAGAGCACATGGGTAGCTAGGATAGTTCTATGCTTGTACAAATTTTTGTATAGGGGAACTAGAACGGTATTCTGAGTAGCAACCAACAGTTCTATCTCCATCATGAAAATATTTTCGGCCTTTGATTTCCAAAGATCAAAGCTTCCAATTCTAAATAGTGGAGGTGCTCGAATATCTTATCTGAATCCATTTTGACACTCCATTTTTGAACTTAAGATCTTGAATGATAATTTTGACTTGTTGAATTAGGTCTTCAAGCTTCAAACTTCTTCTTCCTCTAGCTCATTGCTCTCTTGGCGATTAGTCCAATGAAGAGTAACCTTGTTCTAATACCACTTGTTAGGACACTTTGGAAGATGAGGGTGATTAGCTCCAATAGCTTTGTCTTGTTAATGATTTACAGCGGAAAACTCAAAGCAATCGTTAACATGAGAATTTACTTGGTATCTACCTCCTTAAGGTGACTAATCCAAGGATTCATATAGTGCACCTACTCCACTATGAAAAATACTCCTTGAAAATAATCCGGAGGTGTAGGAATCTCGTACAAGTTCACATACAAGAATACTATAAAAACAAGATGTAAATACATAATATAATTGAGAACATTGCTTTCTTGATCTCTTGTTGCTTGAAATGCCTCTTGTATACTAAAAAAAGCAACATCACTTCTCTCGGAGTTTTCCAAGAATTGGTGGTGAAGAGTGGAGAAGAAGATATGTTGATTTAGATCTTCGAACACTATTGTATCCCACGGATTAGGATTCCCAATTGATTGGTCTTATCCTAATCGATTGTCACGTCAGATCCGAGCAAATCTAACCGTCCAAACCTCGTAATGATTCCTTTCTTCTTCTCTCAATCGATTAATTAGCTTTAATCGATCACCTGATTAATTATGAAGCCCACTGTACATTCACGAATATCTCCTCTTAATCGATCAGTTGATCAATCAATAACCCACTATTTGTCATGAACTTCTTCTCCCAATCGATTAGGATTGGCCTGATCAATTGCCCAATCGATCCAAGCCCTTTCTGTTTCACGGAGAAAAGTTTCTAATTAATTGGCGCAGCTCTTGATCGATTATCCAATCAATCTAGAACCTGACTCTTTCATGAAAAACTATTTCCAATCAATTACCAATTGATTGCCCAACCCTAACTTGCTTAACCCAAGTCTAAGGTTCTCTTGCCCAACTTTCGATCAACCGTGACCTGTTGAAACTTTCCCACCAAGTATCTAGTCAACCTTTGACTTATTTGGACTTTCCATCTCGTGCCAACTTTCAGTAGGACTTCGATCACCAAGTGCTATCCTCCTTAACTCACTTGGATTTTTCTCTTGCCTAACAGTAGTTAGGATTTTCTTTTGTCAACGTGCGGTTCTCCTTGACTCACTTGGACTTTCCTTTGCCAACGTATGGTCCTCCTTGACTCACTTGGACTTCCCTTTGCTTAACTATAATTAGGACTTACCTTTGCCAATGTGCAGTTCTACTTGACCTACTTGTACTTTCTATTACCTAACCACAGTTAGGACTTACCTTTGCAAGCGTATGGTTCTCTTTCATCCACTTGGACTTTCCATTGCCTAACTGTAGTTAGGACTTATCTTGCTTAACTTGCAGTTAGGACTTTACCTTACCTAACTTCTAGTTAGGAATTTACCATTGACTAACCTTGAGTTAGGACTTTGTCAGTCAAATATCCGGTCTTTGAAGAACTACTTAATTTTTCTATCACATATCATAAGTATTCGATTAAACTTGATCTACTTAATTTTTTTTAAATAGTTTTTAAATATATTATCTAAATGTCAAAACTTAAATTCAAATATATTATTAAATTGATCAACCTCGACTTATAAATAATTGCACCTAACCATCTTCCAACCATGAAACATAAACTATTTTCACAAAGTCAGCTCTGGGAGGAAACGAGGACACTCATTCAGTGTTTGGAAATTGGTGATTAATTGGAAACCGTTTAAAAAAATTTTGTTGCGTCAATAGCACACATCTGATCTCACTGTATACGGGTCTTTCCTTTCCTGTCGAACATCTGGTTTGTTCAGCTTCGCTGCAAAAACTGTCCTTAATTAAAGAGCTTAGACAATTTCTTGTTGTTCTTGGGAAATTAAGAAAAAAGGATATTTTTTAAAATTCATTAATAGCTTTTTAAAAATAATCTTCAAATTTTATATCAATATTAAAATACCTTTACATTTTTATTTTTCTGTTAAAATGGTCAATTCACGAATGGATCGTAAGTTAGATGATAATTTAAAAGGGTAAAACAAATATTTCAGTCCTATAAAGGAAACTCTGAGGCTGAATAATAGTACCGAGGTCTGCTCACTTAAAATCTCTTCAAATAAAGAAAGTTCTGGGTATCACTTTGTTAGATTCGTGTGAATAGATTCTTTCCAGAATCATACGCGAAGGATTTTCCACAACCACGTTAAGCATATACTTAATTTAGTAACGAAAGCAACAAGATAGCCAGTAATTTTTATCAGACCAATTCCTTTCAACCGATTCTGCTTGCCTAATTTCTTCAATTCATCTTTCTTTTCCTTAATTTGACCTTCCTGCCTAATCCAATATTGTGGATTGTGAGCTGCGCCTTGTAGAGGCTGTGCTAGTGCCCATCAAAGTGGATATGACCTGCACTAATAATGGCGTAGGCATAACGCGCCTTCATTAATGGATTATGGACAATTCTTAGATTGTGCTTGACCATACATGGTGCGCTCGATACATTACAATTTTCTGCTTAATTCTCAAATAATATCTTGCAGGCGCAGCTATACATAATCTAGTTGTTTTACTTCAGAAAGCAAGTAGCAAGGGATGGAAGGAGGAGGAGGAGGAGGAGGTGATGGCGGTGTGGTGCTGCTTCTTGCTGTTGTTCTTGTAACTCTCTGTGTCATTTCATTTGTCATATTTTCATGTGCTGATGGTTTGCCAGAGGACAAAGATCCTGGGGTGGGTGTGGAAAATACACGAGTATACACTGGCAGTGCCCAGGATTGCTCGGCGGCAGAGTGCGGTGCAGTTTGCGGCGCCGGGTGCGGTGCTTGAAGAAGATTCTCTAACTCTCAGATCAATAGCATGGCCTGTGAGCTATGAATTTGTTTTGTTTGTGAAGGAGATGGTCTAGTCATTCGAGAGTTTCAGATATCGATAAATTTAGAGATTTCTGAAGCTGGTTAATTTTACAAATGTTTCCTGAAACAAACAAGACTCCTAAAATTTGCCAATTCTCTATTTCTACGCCCATGATTTCATTTTTAATTTCTCTAAGGTCGTCTTAAGTGTTACATTGCTCCTTTACCTTTGTTTATATAAACTTCTTCCACAGCCATAGAACCTAGTAGACTGGACATAGTAGTTTATGGGTCTTCATGTTGTGTACTACCCGTTAGCAATTGTAGCAAAGAGATGATGACGCTCAAGTGTCCCTTATAATTCGTCTCTAAGTTATCTGAAGGGAGGTAAATCATAGGATCAGCTTATAGCCGACTGTTAAATGACTATGTGATGAAGAATCGTCTCCGGATCCGATCCACAATCTTGGAGTCGAAGTGTTGAAGATCCGCCCTTAGATCACCGGAAAACCCCTCCAAGATGATGGAGGAACGCCCAAATCTTGATTTCCCCCCAAAAGGGAAAAGAATCCCCTTGAATTCATGAAGGAGACCTTATATAGAGGGGAGGTTTGGGCACCACACGGCCCCGAGGCACGACCGTGTGAGGTTCACACGGCCAAGACCACTCCCTTCTCTGCCTACCTTACACAACCGTGTGTGATACACGGCCGTGACATGCTTCTTCCATAATTCCGTTTGCATGGCTGTGTAGATCTACACGACCTGCACTGCCTCTGCCTCTGGAAACCTTGCACGGTCGTGTGGTGCACACGACCAGGGCCTTCTTGGTCTTTGGAAACTTTGCACGGCCGTGTGGTGTACACGACCGAGGCTTCTTTTGGCTTCAAATCTTGGCACGACCGTGTGAGGTTCACACGGCCGAGGCCACTTCCTTTTCTGCTGCAACCACACGACCAAGGATCTCCACACGGCCTGGGCAACCCCCCATGGCAGGGTCGTGTGAGGTTCAGGTACAACGCCTTCCTCTCTACCTTCGCTTGCAGATTTGACCTCGAACATTAATCCTTCACCAAATTCGACTCCTGTATATAAAAAATGCACAAAAGTAGATCTCCGAACAAAAAGAGTAAATATGTTAAAAGGAAAGCTGGAAGTACGAAAATACATAGATAAAGTATACTCAAAGTATATGAATGTGTGTCCAAACATGTTTAAAAGTGTATATAATCTACGCACATCACTATGGTCTATGGAGTAAGAGGAGTTTTCCCCCAAAGATATCTATCTGTCGAGAATTGATCTCTACCTATTATAGTAAATCTGTCTAATCAACTGGGCATCCATGGAGACACAAGTACAATTAGCAATGCCATCATCTCAAGTTGAGCAATAAGGTAAAAATCTTAACAATTAAGAGCTTGCTTTTGTTTATACTCAAGCGACTCCAATTGATTTTTACAAGTTAGTGTGATATAGTCTTTCATTTGTACTTTTTTACAACTTGTTTGAGATTAAAACATTTCACACTAATCATAAATCAATGTAATTAGCGTTATCTAATAGTTTAGATCAGTTGGCTTGCTGATCGTAGCGGTTAATTTTTGTGAAGTCTTCTTCCTCGTATTCTTGTTTATCATCTTCATCTTGCATGGTTTGAAAATTTTATCACATTTGGAGCTTGGATCTTGATGTAGCCCAGATAACCTAGTCGAATAATCACGCACTCTCACTCGCCCTCTTTCCCGTCCCAGTGTGGCTCAATGCATTCTAAGGGTCCCACTAACCTTTGGCTCGATCGGTTACAATGATTCCTAGAGGAGGGAGGATTCATTGCCAAGCGGGTTTTCTTTAACCTCAACCTTCCACATTTCCTAGTGAGGTATTGACCCTAGCAAGGCAACCTATGCTAAAAGTGACACCTAGCTAACGACTCTGACCATGCTAGAGGAACAACCCAACTGCTATCCACCCTAGCGGCCTACTTTGTTTCGTGCGACAAGTCTGTGAGGCGGCATTTCCCTCGTGCAGTTGCCTACTTGGCTTGTCTGTAGTTCGCGTGGCGGTATACACAAATATTCATTTTCGTTAGCTATATAAGTGGCAAGTGGCAAGTGGCAAGTGGCAAGTGGCAAGTGGCAAGTGAAAGTATAATTTTCTTCTCTCAAACACAGACTATTCTTCTCTCCCATAATGCTCTCTCGTTCTCTCTCTTGTACACGCACGTTCTATCTCTTTCAACCCAAAGCCCCCACGGGCGGGATCAGCCGGTTATGACATGGATTCTTGCAACATAGATCGAGAGGTCGAGGGTCTGCGGCAGCAAATGCGATAACATCAATATCTGTCCGTGCTAAACACCTGAGACCACCATGTCATAGCCGGGCCCGTATTCACCGTGATTTACTCCCTCTCATACTTGTGGGGCCGGGGTGAGGGGGCCGCTGGGTTGGCGGTTCCAACCTTTGCAACATATCTCTTTCAACCCAAAGCTAACTTGACCATGGAAGGGACTACACCGTCCCTTGGTAATGTGCTTTTGGTTCTCAGGATGTTGAAGTTCGTGCTAAGAGATTATTAGTGTAATCGTCCTCAAGTTAAGGTTGACACTACAAAAAATAAGACATTTTGGGACAAAATTAGGGACGAATTTTAAAAAAAAATTCGTTGCAAAAATTTTAGGGACAAAAATTGGGACGAAAATTTTTTCGTCCCAAAATGGTTGATGCCAACTTTTGGGACGAATTATGGATTGTTGCAAATTTGGGAACGAATTTGGGGACGAATAAAATTTTCGTCCCCAAATTCGTTGCAAAAAAGTATACAAATTAGCAACGAAAACTATTTTTGTTGCAAACTTAGGAACGAATTTGGGGACGAATTCACATAAATTTTCCACCAAATTTGTCTCTATTTTTGCAACAAATTTGGGGACAAATTCGGTGACAAATTATATTTTGTTGCCAAGTTTGTCCCTAATATTGGAACGAATTTGGGGACAAATTCGGTGACAAAATTTCTTTTGTTGCCATTTTTGTTCCTAAGTTTGCAACGAATAATAAATTTGTTGCAAAATTGGCAATGAATTTGGCAACAAAAACTTGCCAAATTCTTTGACAATTATAAGATAAATTTTCGTCCCAAAATTCGTCCCAAAATCTGGGACGAAATTTGGGACGAAATTTGGGACGAAGTTTGTGATTCGTCCCAGAATCTGGGACGAATTTTGGGACGAATCCACAAAATTTGTCCCAGAATTCGTCGCAGATTTTTTGTTGCCATTTTTGTTCCTAAGTTTGCAACGAAAAATAAATTTGTTGCAAAATTGGCAACGAATTTGGCAACAAAAACTTGCCAAATTTTTTTATAATCATATGATAAATTTTCGTCCCAAAATCTGGGACGAATTTTGGGACGAATTTTGTGGATTCGTCCCAAAATTCGTCCCAAAATCTGGGACGAATTCTGGGACGAAAATAATTTTGTCCCAAATTACGATAGAATTGGGACAACTCATTTTCGTTGCCAAATTCGTCCCTATATCAAATATTTTTTTCCAGCTTCAATTTATTTCTGCAATACAATCCAAATACATAAAAATAATATGCATTCAACACATCCTAATTTAACATCAACACATCCTAATTTAACATTCAACACATCCTAATTTAACATCAACACATCAACTCATAATTCAAGAAATATAAAGATTTCAACAAAGTTTACATACAAGATCCATCTTGTTCAACAAAGTTTACAAGTTCAACAACCCAAGTCCATCATCCATCTAACAACACTAAGAATACATAACTTTGATCCCCAACACATCAACCCAAGTCATATTCGTGTGCCACAAAATCTTTGATCCCCATAAAATCTCCTTTGCCTACATAACAACAAACAAACAAACTAGATTATGTGTAACAAGAAAGATTATAAATATTATACGATATAGCCATGTAAAAAGAATAATTAAAAACAAAACATAAATGTGAAATTCCTTAAACATTCTAATAAAAGCCCTAATTCTAATAAAAGTCATATTTACCAACGATATGAATCATCCATGTCATAGCAACGGTAAATAAAATTATAAGAATTATTTTGAAACTAAGTACATGTATCGTAACTATGATACAACCTAATATAATTGGCACATCATATAGAGAGAAAGAGAGAGAGATCTTGTGAAGTATGGTATTAGGGTTCAAATTTCTCACTTAGTTAACTTTATTTTTCATTTTAATTTGTTGAATTTATAGTTTTATCTTTGGTTGGTATTTAATGTAAACTAAAGGATGTTTAAAATAATTGTTCCTTTCATTGTGTTAACTAGTTGACAATTTCATATGAATAACTTTAACACATTTTTAACAACTCTTTGTAAAATTTTAAAGTAGGAGGATGCATCGTTATCTAGTAAAGAATTTTAGAATAGTGTGATGTAATTCTAGATGAAATATAGAACTTTTATGTATCTATATAGTTTTGAGATTGTACATAGATCAAATTCAGAACTTTTATGCATCATTATCATTGAAGACAAAACAAGAAAGAGCAGCTTATCAAAAAGAAGGAACACAATTAAACAACTATTTAAAGCTAACTTTAACATAATTATTTAAAGTTAACTTTATATAATTAAACAACTATAACATAATTATTTAAAACTAACTGTATATATAGATCAGTAAATGCATATTAATGAACTTAGGAATATCGAAAAGAAGTGAACAAATACAACTGTCTTCAACTACAGTGAGATCACACCAAATTGAGACCTGCACAAACAATATTATAAAATCAGGACAAAAATAAAGTCAGAGTATTAGAGACTCCATTCATATTGCCTAGTTATGCTTTAATTTTGTTACTGGTGCACAACTAATAATCATATAGATAAGTCCAGTGATAAACTCAGGAGTTAAAAATTGAGTAGATGCAAAATTTAAAAATTGCCTCAGTCCAGTGATAAACTCAGGAGTTAACCCCTGACGATTAGGCAAATTTTTGTTATACATCCAACTTCGCTCATTCTGCATTTTACCTGAATTCAACTATTCAGTTAAACATTATTAAAAGTTCCTATAGATAAATCTTATCATTGAATACAAAACAAAAACAACAGCTAATCAAAAAGAAGGAACGCAATTAATCAACTATAATATAATTAATTATTTAAAGCTAACTTTATATACAAATTATTAAATGCATAATAATGAACTTAAGAATACCGAAAAGAGGTCGACAAATACAGCTGCTTTCAACTACACTGAGATCACACTAAAATGAGACCTGCACAAACAACATTATCAATTAAGACAATAAATCGTCCAGCCATCGCAAGCCAGCGGGCAGCCACACGCCGGCCAGGAAGCAGCCTGCCGGCGGCCAGACAAGGACTGCCGGCAGCCAGACGGAGCCAGCCGTAGGCAAGGAAGGCCCTGCCAGAGGCCATGCAGGACCTGCCGGAGGCTAGGCAGGGCTTGGCAGCGGCGGCCAGGCAGCGCCTGCCGCCGCCGGCCAGCACACGCTTGGCGCCGGCGGCTATGCGCGCGCCTACCGGAGGCCAGGCAGCGCCTGGCGGCGGCCAGGCAGCGCCTGACGCCGGCCAGGCAGCGCCTGCACGCAGGCAACCCACGCCGGCAAGCAGCCCCGCGACGCCGATAGAGAGAGATCAGAGCCAAGAGGGCTTACCAAACGAAAACCTTCCACCGCCGATCGTCGGAGATCACGCCGTCGCCGGTCAGAGATGCGGCCGAAATCCTGGAAATCGCAGCTGGAAAGGGGAACGGGGGAGAGAGGGGAAAGAAATGAGGGAAGGGAAAAAGAATCGGGTAGAAGATTAGATCTAGGGTTTTTAGGAACAAACATTTTTTGTTCCCAATTTCGTCCCTAAAATTGGGACGAATCCATGGATTCGTCCCAAATTTTGGGACAAATACTGGATTCGTCCCAAAATCTGGGACGAATTCAGAAATTTGTCCCAGAATTTAATTTTTTTTAAATAAAAGAGGAACAAAATCAAAATGAATAAATACGGACCTAGAGACATCGGAATTTGATGAAACAAGTTTCTATGTGCTCGTATCATTATCCTGATGGTAAATATATCAATAAAAATATTTTTTTACCAAATAGATATATTTTTGGAATTTTTTAATCCCAAATTGACCTAATTGGGAGTTAAAAATTCAAATCGCTTAAAATATTAATTAAAAATTATGGATGAAGACGTATTTACGATCATCTCAACGATACGGACGCATAGAAACTTGTTTCATCAAATTTCGATGTCTCTAGGTCCATATTTAGGCCTTAGGTGTTTGATTTTATTTATTTAAAATTATTTTCAGTTTTGGGACGAATCCTGGATTCGTCCCAAAATTTTATTTATTAAAAAATAAAAAAACAAACTTGGACGCCTTAAATACGGACCTAGAGACATCGGAATTTGATGAAACAAGTTTCTATGTGTTCGTATCATTATCCTGATCGTAAATCTATCAATAAAAATATTTTTTACCAAATATATATATTTTTGGAATTTTTTAATCCCAAATTGACCTAATTGGGTGTTAAAAATTCAAATCGCTTAAAATATTAATTAAAAATTGTGGAAGATGTGGTATTTACGATCACCTCAATGATACGGACGCATAGAAACTTGTTTCATTAAATTCTGATGTCTCTAGGTCCATATTTAAGTTTTCGGACACTAATTTATAATTATTCACTACAAACACCTTTTTTGTTAGTATCAACCTATATATGTTTTAAAAAATATATACCTAGAGACATCGGAATTTGATGAAACAAGTTTCTATGTGATCGTATCAATATCCTGATTGTAAATCTATCAATAAAAATATTTTTTTACCAAATAGATATATTTTTGGAATTTTTTAATCCCAAATTGACCTAATTGGGTGTTAAAAATTCAAATCGCTTAAAACATTAACTAAAAATTATGGATGATGATGTATTTATGATCAGCTCAATAATACGGACGCATAGAAACTTGTTTCATCAAATTCCGATGTCTCTAGGTCCATATTTAGGCCTTAGGTGTTTGATTTTATTTATTTAAACTTATTTTCAGTTTTGGGACGAATCCAGGAATTTGTCCCAAAGTTTGGGACGAATCCAGAGATTCGTCCCAAAATTTTATTTATTAAAAAATAAAAAAACAAACTTGGACGCCTTAAATACGGACCTAGAGACATCGGAATTTGATGAAACAAGTTTCTATGTGTTCGTATCATTATCCTAATCGTAAATCTATCAATAAAAATATTTTTTACCAAATATATATATTTTTGGAATTTTTTAATCCCAAATTGACCTAATTGGGTGTTAAAAATTCAAATCGCTTAAAATATTAATTTAAAATTGTGGAAGATGATGTATTTACGATCACCTCAATGATACGGACGCATAGAAACTTGTTTCATCAAATTCCGATGTCTCTAGGTCCATATTTAAGTTTTCGGACACTAATTTACAATTATTCACTACAAACACCTTTTTTGTTAGTATAAACCTATATATGTTTTAAAAAATATATACCTAGAGACATCGGAATTTGATGAAACAAGTTTCTATGTGATCGTATCAATATCCTGATCGTAAATCTATCAATAAAAATATTTTTTACCAAATAGATATATTTTTGGAATTTTTTAATCCCAAATTGACCTAATTGGGTGTTAAAAATTCAAATCGCTTAAAATATTAATTAAAAATTATGGATGATGATATATTTACGATCAGCTCAATAATACGGACGCATAGAAACTTGTTTCATCAAATTCCGATGTCTCTAGGTCCATATTTAGGCCTTAGGTGTTTGATTTTATTTATTTAAAATTATTTTCAGTTTTGGGACGAATCCTGGATTCGTCCCAAAATTTGGGACGAATCCAGGAATTTGTCCCAAAGTTTGGGACGAATCCAGAGATTAATCCCAAAATTTTATTTATTAAAAAATAAAAAAACAAACTTGGACGCCTTAAATACGGACCTAGAGACATCGGAATTTGATGAAACAAGTTTATATGTGTTCGTATCCTTATCCTGATCGTAAATCTATCAATAAAAATATTTTTTACCAAATATATATATTTGGAATTTTTTAATCCCAAATTGACCTAATTGGGTGTTAAAAATTCAAATCGCTTAAAATATTAATTAAAAATTGTGGAAGATGATGTATTTACGATCACCTCAATGATACGGACGCATAGAAACTTGTTTCATCAAATTCCGATGTCTCTAGGTCCATATTTAAGTTTTCGGACACTAATTTACAATTATTCACTACAAACACCTTTTTTGTTAGTATCAACCTATATATATTTTAAAAAATATATACCTAGAGACATCGGAATTTGATGAAACAAGTTTCTATGTGATCGTATCATTATCTTGATCGTATATCTATCAATAAAAATATTTTTTACCAAATAGATATATTTTTGGAATTTTTTAATCCCAAATTGACCTAATTGGGTGTTAAAAATTCAAATCACTTAAAATATTAATTAAAAATTATGGATGATGATGTATTTACGATCATCTCAATGATACAGATGCATAGAAACTTGTTTCATCAAATTCCGATGTCTTTAGGTCCATATTTAGGCCTTAGGTGTTTGATTTTATTTATTTAAAATTATTTTCAGTTTTGGGACGAATCCTGGATTCGTCCCAAAATTTGGGACGAATCCAGGAATTCATCCCAAAGTTTGGGACGAATCTCTGGATTCGTCCCAAAATTTTATTTATTAAAAAATAAAAAAACAAACTTGGACGCCTTAAATACGGACCTAGAAACATCGGAATTTGATGAAACAAGTTTCTATGTGCTCGTACCATTATCCTGATCGTAAATCTATCAATAAAAATATTTTTTACCAAATATATATATTGTTGGAATTTTTTAATCACAAATTGACCTAATTGGGTGTTAAAAATTCAAATCGCTTAAAATATTAATTAAAAATTATGGATGATGATGTATTTACGATCATCTCAATAATACGGACGCATAGAAACTTGTTTCATCAAATTCCGATGTCTCTAGGTCCATATTTAAGCCTTAGGTGTTTGATTTTATTTATTTAAAATTATTTTCAGTTTTGGGATGAATCCTGGATTCGTCCCAAAATTTTATTTATTAAAAAATAAAAAAACAAACTTGGACGCCTTAAATACGGACCTAGAGACATCAGAATTTGATGAAACAAGTTTCAATGTATTCGTATCATTATCCTGATTGTAAATCTATCAATAAAAATATTTTTTACCAAATATATATATTTTTGGAATTTTTTAATCCCAAATTGACCTAATTGGGTGTTAAAAATTCAAATCGCTGAAAATATTAATTAAAAATTATGGAAGATGATGTATTTATGATCAGCTCAATGATACAGACGCATAGAAACTTGTTTCATCAAATTCCGATGTCTCTAGGTCTATATTTAAGCTTTCAGACACTAATTTACAATTATTCACTACAAACACTTTTTTTGTTTGTATCAACGTATATATGTTTTAAAAAATATATACCTAGAGACATCGGAATTTGATGAAACAAGTTTCTATGTTTTCGTATCATTATCCTGATCGTAAATCTATCAATAAAAATATTTTTTACCAAATAGATATATTTTTTGAATTTTTTAATCCCAAATTGACCTAATTGGGTGTTAAAAATTCAATTCGCTTAAAATATTAATTAAAAATTATGGATGATGATGTATTTACGATCATCTCAATGATACGGACGCATATAAACTTGTTTCATCTAATTCCGATGTCTCTAGGTCTATATTTAAGCTTTCAGACACTAATTTACAATTATTCACTACAAACACCTTTTTTGTTTGTATCAACGTATATATGTTTTAAAAAATATATACCTAGAGACATCGGAATTTAATGAAATAAGTTTCTATGTGATCGTATCATTATCCTGATCGTAAATCTATCAATAAAAATATTTTTTACCAAATAGATATATTTTTGGAATTTTTTAATCCCAAATTGACCTAATTGGGTGTTAAAAATTCAAATCGCTTAAAATATTAATTAAAAATTATGGATGATGATGTATTTACGATCAGCTCAATGATACGGACGCATAGAAACTTGTTTCATCAAATTCCGATGTCTCTAGGTCCATATTTAGGCCATAGGTGTTTGATTTTATTTATTTAAAATTATTTTCAATTTTGGGACGAATCCAGAGATTCGTCCCAAAATTTTATTTATTAAAAAATAAAAAAACAAACTTGGACGCCTTAAATACGGACCTAGAGACATCGGAATTTGATGAAACAAGTTTCTATGTGTTCGTATCATTATCCTGATCGTAAATCTATCAATAAAAATATTTTTTACCAAATATATATATTTTTGGAATTTTTTAATCCCAAATTGACCTAATTGGGAGTTAAAAATTCAAATCGCTGAAAATATTAATTAAAAATTATGGAAGATGATGTATTTACGATCAGCTCAATGATACGGACGCATAGAAACTTGTTTCATCAAATTTCGATGTCTCTATGTCCATTTTTAAGTTTTCAGACACTAATTTACAATTATTCACTACAAACACCTTTTTTGTTAGTATCTACCTATATATGTTTTAAAAAATATATACCTAAAGACATCAAAATTTGATGAAACAAGTTTTTATGTGTTCGTATCATTATCCTGATCGTAAATCTATCAATAAAAATATTTTTTACCAAATATATATATTTTTGGAATTTTTTAATCCCAAATTGACCTAATTGGGTGTTAAAAATTCAAATCGCTGAAAATATTAATTAAAAATTATGGAAGATGATGTATTTACGATCACCTCAATGATACGGACGCATAGAAACTTGTTTCATCAAATTCCGATATCTCTAGGTCCATATTTATTTTTTCGGACACTAATTTACAATTATTCACTACAAACACCTTTTTTATTAGTATCAACCTATATATGTTTTAAAAAATATATACCTAGAGACATCGGAATTTGATGAAACAAGTTTCTATGTGATCGTATCATTATCCTTATCGTAAATCTATCAATAAAAATATTTTTTACCAAATAGATATATTTTTGGAATTTTTTAATCACAAATTGACCTAATTGGGTGTTAAAAATGCAAATCGCTTAAAATATTAATTAAAAATTATGGATTATGACGTATTTTGAATCAGCTCAACGAAACGGACGCATAGGAACTTGTTTTATCAAATTCCGATGTCTCTAGGTCCATATTTAGGCCTTAGGTGTTTGATTTTATTTATTTAAAATTATTTTCAGTTTTGGGACGAATCCTGGATTCGTCCCAAAATTTGGGACGAATCCAGGAATTCGTCCCAAAGTTTGGGACGAATCTCTGGATTTGTCCCAAATTTTGGGACGAATCCAGAGATTCGTCCCAAAATTTTATTTATTAAAAAATAAAAAAACAAACTTGGACACCTTAAATACGGACCTAGAGACATCGGAATTTGATGAAATAAGTTTCTATATGTTCGTATCATTATCCTGATCATAAATCTATCAATAAAAATATTTTTTACCAAATATATCTATTTTTGGAATTTTTTAATCCCAAATTGACCTAATTGGTTGTTAAAAATTCAAATCGATTAAAATATTAATTAAAAATTGTGGAAGATGATGTATTTACGATCTCCTCAATGATACGGACGCATAGAAACTTGTTTCATCAAATTCCGATGTCTCTAGGTCCATATTTAAGTTTTCGGACACTAATTTACAATTATTCACTACAAACACCTTTTTTTGTTAGTATCAACCTATATATGTTTTAAAAAATATATACCTAGAGACATCGGAATTTGATGAAACAAGTTTCTATGTGATCGTATCAATATCCTGATCGTAAATCTATCAATAAAAATATTTTTTACCAAATAGATATATTTTTGGAATTTTTTAATCCCAAATTGACCTAATTGGATGTTAAAAATTCAAATCGCTTAAAATATTAATTAAAAATTGTGGAAGATGATGTATTTACGATCACCTCAATGATACGGACGCATAGAAACTTGTTTCATCAAATTCCGATGTCTTTAGGTCCATATTTAGGCCTTAGGTGTTTGATTTTATTTATTTAAAATTATTTTCAGTTTTGGGACGAATCCTGGATTCGTCCCAAAATTTTATTTATTAAAAAATAAAAAAACAAACTTGGACGCCTTAAATACGGACCTAGAGACATCGGAATTTGATGAAACAAGTTTCTATGTGTTCGTATCATTATCCTGATTGTAAATCTATCAATAAAATATTTTTTACCAAATATATATATTTTTGGAATTTTTTAATCCCAAATTGACCTAATTGGGTGTTAAAAATTCAAATCGCTGAAAATATTAATTAAAAATTATGGAAGATGATGTATTTACAATCAGCTCAATGATACAGACGCATAGAAACTTGTTTCATCAAATTCCGATGTCTCTAGGTCTATATTTAAGCTTTCGGACACTAATTTACAATTATTCACAACAAACACTTTTTTTGTTTGTATCAACGTATATATGTTTTATAAAATATATACCTAGAGACATCAGAATTTGATGAAACAAGTTTCTATGTTTTTGTATCATTATCCTGATCGTAAATCTATCAATAAAAATATTTTTTACCAAATAGATATATTTTTGGAATTTTTTAATCCCAAATTGACCTAATTGGGTGTTAAAAATTCAAATCGCTAAAAATATTAATTAAAAATTATGGATGATGACGTATTTACGATCAGCTCAATGATACGGACGCATAGAAACTTGTTTCATCAAATTCCGATGTCTCTAGGTCTATATTTAAGCTTTCGGACACTAATTTACAATTATTCACTACAAACACCTTTTTTGTTTGTATCAACGTATATATGTTTTAAAAAATATATACCTAGAGACATCGGAATTTGATGAAACAAGTTTCTATGTGATCGTATCATTATCCTGATCGTAAATCTATCAATAAAAATATTTTTTACCAAATAGATATATTTTTGGAATTTTTTAATCCCAAATTGACCTAATTGGGTGTTAAAAATTCAAATCGCTTAAAATATTAATTAAAAATTATGGATGATGACGTATTTACGATCAGCTCAATGATACGGACGCATAGAAACTTGTTTCATCAAATTTCGATGTCTCTAGGTCCATATTTAGGCCTTAGGTGTTTGATTTTATTTATTTAAAATTATTTTCAATTTTGGGACGAATCCAGGAATTCGTCCCAAAGTTTGGGACGAATCTCTGGATTCGTCCCAAATTTTGGGACGAATCCAGAGATTCATCCCAAAATTTTATTTATTAAAAAATAAAAAAACAAACTTGGACTCCTTAAATACGGACCTAGAGACATCGGAATTTGATGAAACAAGTTTCTATGTGTTCGTATCATTATCCTGATCGTAAATCTATCAATAAAAATATTTTTTACCAAATATATATATTTTTGGAATTTTTTAATCCCAAATTGACCTAATTGGGAGTTAAAAATTCAAATCGCTGAAAATATTAATTAAAAATTATGGAAGATGATGTATTTACGATCAGCTCAATGATACGGACGCATAGAAACTTGTTTCATCAAATTTCGATGTCTCTATGTCCATATTTAAGTTTTCAGACACTAATTTATAATTATTCACTACAAACACCTTTTTTGTTAGTATCAACCTATATATGTTTTAAAAAATATATACCTAGAGACATCGAAATTTGATGAAACAAGTTTTTATGTGTTCGTATCATTATCCTGATCGTAAATCTATCAATAAAAATATTTTTTACCAAATATATATATTTTTGGAATTTTTTAATCCCAAATTGACCTAATTGGGTGTTAAAAATTCAAATCGCTGAAAATATTAATTAAAAATTATGGAAGATGATGTATTTACGATCACCTCAATGATACGGACGCATAAAAACTTGTTTCATCAAATTCCGATGTCTCTAGGTCCATATTTATGTTTTCGGACACTAATTTACAATTATTCACTACAAACACCTTGTTTATTAGTATCAACCTATATATGTTTTAAAAAATATATACCTAGAGACATCGGAATTTGATGAAACAAGTTTCTATGTGATCGTATCATTATCCTGATCGTAAATCTATCAATAAAAATATTTTTTACCAAATAGATATATTTTTGGAATTTTTTAATCCCAAATTGACCTAATTGGGTGTTAAAAATGCAAATCGCTTAAAATATTAATTAAAAATTATGGATGATGACGTATTTATGATCTACTCAATGATACGGATGCATAGAAACTTGTTTCATCAAATTCCGATGTCTCTAAGTCCATATTTAGGCCTTAGGTGTTTGATTTTATTTATTTAAAATTATTTTCAGTTTTGGGACGAATCCTGGATTCGTCCCAAAATTTGGGACGAATCCAAGAATTCGTCCCAAAGTTTGGGACGAATCTCTGGATTCGTCCCAACTTTTGGGACGAATCCAGAGATTCGTCCCAAAATTTTATTTATTATAAAATAAAAAAAAAACTTGGACGCCTTAAATACGGACCTAGAAACATCGGAATTTGATGAAACAAGTTTCTATGTGCTCGTATCATTATCCTGATCGTAAATCTATCAATAAAATTTTTTTTTACCAAATATATATATTGTTGGAATTTTTTAATCACAAATTGACCTAATTGGGTGTTAAAAATTCAAATCGCTTAAAATATTAATTAAAAATTATGGATTATGACGTATTTTGGATCAGCTCAATGATACGGACGCATAGAAACTTGTTTTATCAAATTCCGATGTCTCTAGGTCCTTATTTAGGCCTTAGGTGTTTGATTTTATTTATTTAAAAATATTTTCAGATTTGGGACGAATCCTGGATTCGTCCCAGAATTTGGGACAAATCCTGGATTCGTCCCAAAATTTGGGACGAATTCTCGATTTGTTCCCAAATCTGGGACGAATCCAGGATTTGTCCCTAAATTTGGGACGAATTTTTAATTCGTTCCTGATTTGGGGACAAATTTAGCAACGAATTTTTTTTATGTTGCAAGCTTGAAACGAATTTTTTTTGTTGCAAGTTTTGTTGGTTATTTGGGTCGAAATTTATTTTCGACCCTAAATTTGTCCCAATTTTGGGACGAATTATTTTCGTTCCAAACTTTTGTCCCTAAAGTTATGTTTTTTTGTAGTGTGATAAATTTAACTAAACTCGAGTAGATTCGAGTTTGAGTTTTGATGTTTGGACGATATATGGGACAATATGTGAGAAGTCATGAAGGACCAGATACTTAACTGGGAAAGTCATACATGCGGTGAGGCAAGGTTACCGGACACTTGGTAGGCAAGTCCTAACAAGTTATGGTTGACCGGATATTGAGCATGGGAACCCTAAACTTGGATTAAGTAAGTTAAGGTTAGGAAATTAATTGGGGCAATCGATTAGCCCTAAGTTAATTGATTAGTTAATCGATTAGGAGGTTTTTACGAGAACACAGAAATGACCCGAATCAATTGGTCAATCAATTGGGTTGAGCCTAATCGATTAAACCAATCGATTAGGACTAGGAAATTTGGGAAGAGGAATCTGTTGGTGCAACCTTAGGTCAAGGTTGACCTGGTTGACCCGACTCGAGGTGACTTGACTCGAGTTGTATTTTGATGTTTGACTTGGAAGATTGTCGGTGCAACCTTAGGTCAAGGTTGACCTAGTTGAGTTGCATGTCGATGTTTGACGAGAAGAGAGTTGTATTCTTGATGTTTGACAAGAATAGGTGTTTGGGAGATTGTAGGTGCAATCTTAGGTCAAGGTTGACCTGGTTGACCTGATTCGCGAAAAGTCCAAGTATGGAGACTTGGCACTGGAAAAGTCCAAGTACGGAGACTTGGCACAGGGAAAAGTCCAAGCAGGTAGCTTGGCACGCGGAAAGTCCTGGTGAGTGAAGCCAGGCAGTGAGAAAGTCCTAACTGGGATGTTAGGCAGCGTGGAAGTCCTGGTGAGTGAAGCCGGGCAAGGGAAAATCCAGATGGATCAGGGATGATCGGACTTCTGGTGTTGGAAAGTCCAAGTAGGTCAAGGGAGTGATCGGATACTTGGCACGAAGAGGAAAATCCAGATGGATCAGGGATGATCGGACATCTGGTGTAGTCTAAGTGGGTCAAAGAGATTGACCGGACACTTAGCGGGGAGTGCTAGCAGGTCAAGGGAGTGACCGGATGCTAGGCATGATGTACCAACAGGTCAAGGTTGACCGGATGTTAGTGTGGAAGCCTTAGGTTTAGGGCTGAGAAGTTTGGATCGGGCTGCAGATCGATCCAATGATACATGGGTCATCTGATCGGTCTGGTGACCGATCAGTGACCGATCAGTATGCTACTGATGGTTATCTGATCGGTCTGGAGACCGATCAGAAGGAGATCAGTGGCAAACTAGCAGAGAAGAGAAGCCTGATCGGTCTACGGACCGATCAGAAGGTTCCCTGATCGGTCTGTGGACCGATCAGGATGTTCCCTGATCGGTCCATGGACCGATCAGGGACGGAACAGAAGCGAAGGCTTCTTCCCTGATCGGTCTGCAGACCGATCAGGATGTTGCCTGATCGGTCCACAGACCGATCAGGGTTCTAGCCGTTGTGACGCAACGGCTAGTTTCTTCGCTGTTTCTTCTTCGCAGGTATAAGAAGACGAGGGCATCTTCTGTGCAATCTCTCTCTTTCTTTTTCCCTGCTAGAACTTCTGTTCTTCTGCTGCTGAAGCTTCTGCTTCAACTGAGCTTTGATTGAGCTCGCCTCCGAAGCTTCGCGTGAGCTTCCAGTCGTCGACCAGCTGCTGCGTTTGGGTTGTGAAGTTGCTGCTTCACCTCCAGTCGATAAGAAAGCAAGCAATTGGTAGAGTGTTATTGTATTTCATATTGTACTGCTTTTCTTACTGTTCTTGTACTCTTTGTTTGCTGTTGCAAACGTTTGTGGCGAGGTTTCTCCACCCACAAGGAGTATATTGTATTAGCCGGTTCTCCGGGGACTCATCCACCGACGGATTGACTGGACTCGTCCACCTTACGGACACGCCGAGGAGTAGGAGCCCTAATCTCCGAACCTCGTTACATCCTTGTGTTAAGGTTTGGTTTTCTTCTCTGTCGTTTCTTTGTATTTTCCGCTGCGCTAACACGTTTTGTAGAAAGAAACGACGATTTGGGGTCGGCTATTCACACCCCCCCTCTCTAGCCGAGTACGAACGATCCCAACAAGTGGTATCAGAGCGAGGCCGCTCTTCGACGGATTCACACCCGTGGGAGCACAAGCTAGAGATGGATCAATTTGGAGAAGACATCACCATTCCACCCTTCTACAACGACAACTTCGCATATTGGAAGGTAAGGATGATGTATTTTCTTAGGACTAATATGTGGAACTGGTTTTGTGTACAAGAAGGGTTTACTCCTCCAATGGATAAAGAAGGAGAGCCTCTAGAGAAGAACAAGTGGACGAAGGAACAAGTCCACCAATCCACGATCAACAATGAGGTAACTAAAACAATTGAATTTTCATTACCTACTAATGTTTTGTGTAAGATAGGTAAATACAACAATGCCAAGGAGTTGTGGGATAACTTGGCCAAGTACCATGAGGAGAGCTCCACTTCAAGCCATGAAGAGGAGCCTAGTGAGCCAAGTAGCTCACATCATGGAGGGAGCGAATTGGGAGTTGAGGGCTACTCAACATCCAAGGAAGAAGAGGAGGAGAGTTCCTCTTGTTCAAGTTCGGAGCAAGAAGAAGAAGCTTCTACCTCCGGGAGGGATGAAGAAGAGAGCATCCATCCATCCTCAACCCTAGGTAACTCAAACACTTTAAGTTCAAGTAAATTGCATATAATGTGTTTTGAGTGTAGGGAATTTGGACATTACAAGAGTAAATGTCCAAAGAAGACTAAGAAGACTCCACCGGCACCAAAGGTCAAGGAAGCCGGAGTCCCGACATGCAAGAGCAAGAAGCACGTGGTGTGCTTCCAATGCAAGCAACGGGGACACTATAGGAGTCAATGTCCAAGGGGGAGGCACCCTCACGAGGACAAGAGGACAAACACGTGTAAAGGGGGAGCTAAGGCAAACCCTAAGGTAACCTTTAAAGCCCATTCTTGCAATTCTAGTAGGATGCATGCTAGTAGTCTTATTGCCATTGTCAATAATGATAAGCATGTTAACACTAGAAATCGATACATGTGTTTAGGAGTCAAGCATGCTAGCCTAGATAAGAACAATTCTAGAAATGCTAACCCTAGAATTAACTCATCTAAGGCTAAGGAAAATCTAGATAGAAATCCCAAATCATCTAGACACATGCCTAGGAATACCTCAAAGAAAAATGATAAATCAAAACTTGAGGTATTAGAGAAAGAAAATCAAGTCTTGAGGTCAAGACTTGACTCTCTAGAAAAGGCTCTTAAGGATTTGACTCTAGGGTCTAGGGGTCAAAAACCCAAGTCCAAGGACAAGAAAGGTTTGGGTCACAAACCTAAGTCTCAATTGGTCAAGCCCACTTATCATAATGTTTCATTCGATTATGGAACAAAACCTAGGGCTAGGAAGACCATTACCAAGGTCACAAGGGGAGTCACCCCTATAGTTGACCTTAACGAGACCCAAATGACCAAGGCTTTAAAGCCTAAGAGGGTCATTAGGAGGGTTGCTAGGGAAGTTATCCCTAGTGAATATTTAGTGAACCCAATGAGCTCTAATAGGTATTGGGTTCCTAGGAGCATCTTCTCTACCCCATAGATGTGTTAGAGAGTGTCAACTCCAATAAGAAGGGTAGTTAACCCAACTTTGAGGAAATTGACACTCAAGGAGCATTTTCAAGGTTTTGTGAACCTTTGAAAATGAAATGGAACTATCATTTACTCCTTGGAAGAGTAAAATGTGTCATTATGGAAAAGAATGATTTTAATTGGCACAATTTGGGAAAATCTAGAGAACTCTCGAGGAAAAATGAAACATGCCAAGTTTTGAGGATAAATTTGATCTTTAAGTGGCATGAATTAATCTAGAGTTCAAGAAGTGTCAAAATTAGGATTTTGGCATTTTAGGGCAATCAAGGGTTAAATTTTAGGTTAGCAAAGTGGTTAAGGATACTTAGATAGATAATCTAGGTATATTTATTTATGCTAAATCTTGCCATGATTGTTTGCCCTCACATGTCATGACATCATGTTTAGTTTTATTATCATTTGAAATGTCATGATAATGCTTAGGCTAGTTTATATGTCATGCTTTATTTAAGTTTCAAACTTTATGCCATGACATCATGACATTGGCACATGTTTTTATTTATGATATTATTTCATGCCATGTCATCATCTCTTGCATTAATGATCAATTTAAATTGATTTAAGGATAGAAACACAATTTGATATTGAGATCAAGTTGGTGTTTAGAAAATGCATGAGAACTTAGCCTAAGATGACCTAAACCCATATCTCACATCAAAATTGACTTGGATGTGTTTGATACACTTTAGATGTGTGTGAGATATTAGGATCATGAGTTAGGATCAAGGTGCATAGTTCTTGTACCTAGATTAGCCTAATTCAAGAAATGGGGATCATAGGGAAAGCTTATGTACAAGTCATGTACATATAGCCCTAAGATTGTGGTCCTAAATTAAAAGGTTTAAAATCATTTTAAAATTGATTTGAAAAACCTTGATGAAGTTTTTCTAGTGATAGCATTCATCATTGAACATTGTGATATAAAGTTGAGTTAAACTTGAACTATTTCAAAGTTTTTGAACTTTGTATCAAGATTGAAAAATGGAAACTATTTTCATAGAAAACTATTTTTCCTTGATAGTGTATGATATGAGAAATGTATCCTCAAAGTTTCGTAATTTTTGGAATTTTCTGTAATTTTATGTGAGTTTCTGAATTTCTCCCGGGGAGAAAAATCAGAAATCTCTGATTTCAGAGGCTGGATCGGTCACCGGACCGATCCAGAGAAGCTGATCGGTCTGGGGACCGATCAGTGGGGTCCGGTGACCGATCAGGCGTGCTGAATTTGCTGAATTTCGACTGGTTGTCTGAAATTTCAGCTCGGGAAGGTGGTGTTTTGGATTTCTAAAGGTTTGAAACTCACAAAGACATTGTTGGTGCAATGTTCAAGGGGGAGTTGACCTTTAGGGGGAGTTTTACCTAATTGTCAAGGGGGAGTTGACTTTTAGGGGGAGTTTTTACTCCTTAAGACTTTTGAGGATTAGTGATATGGGATTATCACTAAGTTGATTGTTGAGTTTAGTGTCAAGGGGGAAATTAAGAGTTTCAATGAAAGGTATGGGACTTTCATTAGGAAGAAACTCTTGACCTTGATACTCTCCTTTTTCTTTTTGATGTGTGTCAAAAAGGGGAGAGTGTTCATTGGAGAATTATTGGAGAACCCAAGTTAGGTTATCGGGTTAACCTAAGCCAGGGGAAGAATGTCAAGGAATGTTCGAGGAAGAACATTGGAATTCTTTTTGATGTGTGTCAAAAAGGGGGAGAATTATTGGAGAACCCAAGTTAGGTTATCGGGTTAACCTAAGGGGAGAATGTCCAGAGAATGTTCAAGGAAAGAACATTGGACATTGGAAGATGGTTGGAAAACCTAAGTTAGGTTATCGGGTTAACCTAACTTGATTATGTGTTTTGTCAAACATCAAAAAGGGGGAGATTGTTGGTGCAACCTTAGGTCAAGGTTGACCTGGTTGACCCGACTCGAGGTGACTTGACTCGAGTTGTATTTTGATGTTTGACTTGGAAGATTGTCGGTGCAACCTTAGGTCAAGGTTGACCTAGTTGAGTTGCATGTCGATGTTTGACGAGAAGAGAGTTGTATTCTTGATGTTTGACAAGAATAGGTGTTTGGGAGATTGTAGGTGCAATCTTAGGTCAAGGTTGACCTGGTTGACCTGATTCGCGAAAAGTCCAAGTATGGAGATTTGGCACTGGAAAAGTCCAAGTACGGAGACTTGGCACAGGGAAAAGTCCAAGCAGGTAGCTTGGCACGCGGAAAGTCCTGGTGAGTGAAGCCAGGCAGTGAGAAAGTCCTAACTGGGATGTTAGGCAGTGTGGAAGTCCTGGTGAGTGAAGCCGGGCAAGGGAAAATCCAGATGGATCAGGGATGATCGGACTTCTGGTGTTGGAAAGTCCAAGTAGGTCAAGGGAGTGATCGGATACTTGGCACGAAGAGGAAAATCCAGATGGATCAGGGATGATCGGACATCTGGTGTAGTCTAAGTGGGTCAAAGAGATTGACCGGACACTTAGCGGGGAGTGCTAGCAGGTCAAGGGAGTGACCGGATGCTAGGCATGATGTACCAACAGGTCAAGGTTGACCGGATGTTAGTGTGGAAGCCTTAGGTTTAGGGCTGAGAAGTTTGGATCGGGCTGCAGATCGATCCAATGATACATGGGTCATCTGATCGGTCTGGTGACCGATCAGTGACCGATCAGTATGCTACTGATGGTTATCTGATCGGTCTGGAGACCGATCAGAAGGAGATCAGTGGCAAACTAGCAGAGAAGAGAAGCCTGATCGGTCTACGGACCGATCAGAAGGTTCCCTGATCGGTCTGTGGACCGATCAGGATGTTCCCTGATCGGTCTGTGGACCGATCAGGATGTTCCCTGATCGGTCCATGGACCGATCAGGGACGGAACAGAAGCGAAGGCTTCTTCCCTGATCGGTCTGCAGACCGATCAGGATGTTGCCTGATCGGTCCACAGACCGATCAGGGTTCTAGCCGTTGTGACGCAACGGCTAGTTTCTTCGCTGTTTCTTCTTCGCAGGTATAAGAAGACGAGGGCATCTTCTGTGCAATCTCTCTCTTTCTTTTTCTCTGCTAGAACTTCTGTTCTTCTGTTGCTGAAGCTTTGATTGAGCTCGCCTCCGAAGCTTCGCGTGAGCTTCCAGTCGTCGACCAGCTGCTGCGTTTGGGTTGTGAAGTTGCTGCTTCACCTCCAGTCGACAAGAAAGCAAGCAATTGGTAGAGTGTTATTGTATTTCATATTGTATTGCTTTTCTTACTGTTCTTGTACTCTTTGTTTGCTGTTGCAAACGTTTGTGGCGAGGTTTCTCCACCCACAAGGAGTATATTGTATTAGCCGGTTCTCCGGGGACTCATCCACCGACGGATTGACTGGACTCGTCCACCTTACGGACACGCCGAGGAGTAGGAGCCCTAATCTCCGAACCTCGTTACATCCTTGTGTTAAGGTTTGGTTTTCTTCTCTGTCGTTTCTTTGTATTTTCCGCTGCGCTAACACGTTTTGTAGAAAGAAACGACGATTTGGGGTCGGCTATTCACACCCCCCCTCTCTAGCCGAGTACGAACGATCCCAACAGAATCCACGAAAACAAGGCTAAATCGATTGGTCCAATCGATTTTGATGTGGTGATGATGAGGGACCCCGCCCCACTGTCACGGTGGAGGTCAATGTAAGTCAAAGTCAAGACAGTCAATGGATGGAAGGGCTTGGCCGGTCAGGAAGGACATATTCCTACCGTAGGTTAAGCACCAACCCACCGTCTCCGACATGAAGTAAATCTAACCGATGCTCAGGGGACGCGTAAAAGCCGAACCGAGCGTCTATCCCACTCGACTGGATAGCGGATGACACGAGCCGAGGGCTTTCAACCGAGCGGCTCTCCCGCTCAACGCGATAGTGGACTTTTGACCGAGCGGTCATCCCGCTCGTCCCAGCAAACGGACGACATTTGGACAGGGGACTTTCAACCGAGCGACCACTCCGTTCACCTAAGCAACAGACACAGCAAGGTATCCTTCGACATCCTTTTGGGAATTAGTGTCACCGACGGGCGGCATGGTCAGATAGAGGATCGTACGACAGAAGCTTCCACTGTCACTTCAGGGATATGCTCGACCCGTTAAGGTACTGTGTCAGAGACACTTTACTGACATGTCTCTTCAGAGAAAGCATGGGATAGCATGTTCGCTTTGAGAAATGTGCACACATGCCACAAGAGCCCTATATAAAAGGGGGTCCAAGTATCGGCGGAGGTATACTTTTTTTCACGATTTCTACTGTTGCGCTACAGTTCTCTTTGCTTCTTGTCTCGCCAGATACTGATTTGAGTGTCGGAGGGCCATCGCCGAGGACTCCTTCCTTGACTCAACACTGACGTCGTTTGTGTTGCAAGCTGAACAAAGTCCATAGGAGGTCAGCAGGAGCGCCACAGTCCTAGCATCCATCTCTTCGACTTTCGGACATGATCAAATTCTATTGCTAATCGATTGGGTCAATCAATTAGACAGTATTTTTTTCATAAGAAGAGGGAATCGAATGAGGCAATTAATTAAGAAGGCTTAATCGATTAAAGCCTTTTCATGAGTGAATAAAGAGTTGTGGAATTGATTGGGTAATCAATTAAGACTCTCTAAATCGATTGGGATGACTCACCAATCGATTAGAGTTTGAAAAAAGAGTTATTCTTCAGGTGTTGGATAATCAGATGATGTGAGAATTGATTAGGGAAAGGCCTGTAAGTAACCCATGTCGGTTTTAATGTGATCAACTAAGTCAAGCTAGGCTCTGCGTATTTGATGCCTTAGGAATGTAAGAAGTCAAGTGAAAGATGCGATGGACGAAAAGGATGATATGAGAATCGAGTCGACTGGCTCGGTGCATCTGAGGGACGAGAAGTTACGGAAGAGTACATCGGTAGAACGAGAAGGATGTGCACGGTGCTTCTAAAGGATGATAAGCCGGAGTGGAAGACTGTATGAGGAGAAGGTCAGAGTTGCGTTTGGGTAAGCTCAACTCTGGAAGGTCGAAGGATCACCTAAGCGACCAGAGATGAAGCCAGCAATTGGAGAAGGTACCGGATGAGTCAGCACTTGGTTGACTGGTTCGGGCGCTCGGACCACCAAGGCATCGAACAGGCACCTCGTCGACAAGCCATTCCTGTGGATCACTTTCAGGTCCACATCAGCTCCTTGAGTCTAGTTTGAATTGGATTTAATCAATAATTAGATCCAATTGAGTCTAACTCAATATGTCCAATTCAGATTAGACTTAATCCAATGATTCATCATATGAACTCATCTCCAAATCTAATTGTTCTTTGTGTGTAACATAATAGGTTTTTGTAACGTTGGCAATGTATTCAAATCAACATTTAGATACATAAGAAATGAATGCATGGCATCTAGCAAGGCATCATTGCTACCCAAGTGACGAGAAAGTCGAGATTCGACCTAATCTATCCGTGGCTATTATCTTGTATGACTTGGTCCTTCTATCCTTGATATCTAGATTGATCAATGAGGCATAGACCATGTCATTCTCTTATCAACCTTTGTGTTTCTTGATCCCTAAGTAGATACACTCAATCAAATAAGCTCAATATCTCATATTGACTCATTTGCGCATGACTATGATTTCTTATGGCCTACTAATCAAGGGCCCCACAGATATTGCTTCCGTCATATGGAAGGGATAGATCTCATCTACATCACTCACATTCCTCCGCATAATTCATTGCATTCCTAGTGATCGACTTTATTGCCCACCTTGTTACAAGTGACGTTTGCCGATACCAAATTACACAACTCCTTATGTAGGGAACCGTAGTGACTTCACGTCTAAGGACTATTCATACCAATAGTCACATGAGAATATTTATAACACTCATATAACGATCCATGAAACATTCTCATAGCTGGTCATTTAGTATATATTCTCTAATATATACCTATGTATCAACTTGATATTTCATATCCATGACTTGTAAGATCAAGTCATCCGTTGACCTACATGCTAATCTCAACGCATTAATATTATCCTTGCATATTAATACTTGACTAGGAATAGTTAAGAGTAGTATTCTATGTATATCTACAATATCTCACTATCAATTCAACTAATTGATATGCTGTAGATAAGAACCTACTACCTAAGGACATTATTATATTTATTCAATTGACACTAATCTAAAATAAATATAATAACTAACTTTACCTTTTATTAATAATAAAATATGATACAAAAATGAGTCCTTTACAATCATCTCATAATTGGTACTAGGGCTAATACTAACAATCTCCCACTAGCACTGTGCCAATCACTGAGATATCAAATTCCCATTGACGTAGTGTGACCATCATGCTTTCTCTGTGTCAAAGCCTTGGTCAAAGGACCCGCAATGTTAGCATTGGTCGGTACTCTGCATATTCTCACATCTTCTCTATCGATGATCTCTCAAATGAGATGAAATCACCGTAGTATGTGTTTGGATCTCTGATGAGAGTGAGCTTCCTTAGCCTATGCAATAGCCCCATTGTTATCATAATAGAGGTCTATTGGGTTCGCTATACTAGGAACAACACCAAGCTCTGTAATGAACTTCCTGATCCAAACAGCCTCCTTTGCTTCAGTTGAAGCAGCAATATACTCAGCCTCTGTTGTAGAATCAGCGACTATGTCCTGCTTTGAACTCTTCCAGCTCACAACATCACCATTTAAGAAAAACACATACCCTGACTGCTATCTGTAATCATCATTGTCAGTTTAGAAGCTAGCATCGGTGTAACCTTTTACAACAAGCTCTTCATCACCTCTAAAGATCAAGAAATAATCTTGAGTCCTTCTCAAGTACTTAAGAATATTCTTGACTGCTGTCTAGAAACCTTCACTTGGATCTGACTGGTATATACTTGTCATGCTTAAAGCATACGAGACATCTGAGCGAGTATAAAGTATGGCGTATATGATAGATCCTATATCAAATGCATAAGGAATCTGATCCATGCAGTCCCTTTCTTCCTTAGAAGAGGGACATTGAGTCTTCAAAAGACTCACACCATGAGACATAGGCAGGAATCCCTTCTTGGAATTCTCCATGATAAAATGTTTAAGTACCTTATCAATGTATGTACTCTGGCTTAAGCTAAACAATCTTTTAGATCTATCTCTATAGATCTTAAGGCCTAAAAGATAGGCTGCTTCACCTAAGTCTTTCATTGAAAAATAATTCCCAAGCCAAGTCTTCACTGATTGAAGATTAGGGATATCATTTTCAATAAGTAGTATGTCATCTACATACAATATGAGAAAGATGACTGTGCTCCCACTAACCTTCTTGTAGACACAAGGTTCATCTTCATTTTTAATGAAACCAAACATTTTGATCGCATCATCAAATCGAAGATTCCAGCTTCTAGAAGCCTACTTTAATCCATAAATAGATCTTTGCAACTTACAAACCTTTTCAGCATGCTTTGGATCTACAAAACCCTTAGGTTGTGTCATGTATACATCCTCGAGTAGATTTCCATTAAGAAATATAGTTTTGACATCCATCTGCCAGATCTCATAATCATAGTAAGCTGTAATAGCAATTAAAATCCGAATAGACTTAAGTATCGCAACTGGTGAAAAAGTTTCATCATAATCTGTACCATGAATTTGCTTGAAACCTTTAGCTACCAATCTACCTTTATAGGTATGCATATGCCTATCCATGTTAGTTTTCACTTTGAAGACCCACTTACACCTAATGGACTTGATCCCTTCAGGTGGATCAACCAAAGTCCATACTTGGTTAGTGTACATGGATTCCATTTCAGATATCATGGCCTTTAGCCATTTCTTAGAATCTGGGCCCTGTACAGCTTCTTGATAAGATGTAGGCTCATCGAGACCAATAATCACTACATCACCGTGGTCAGACAAGATAAATGAATATCTCTTAGGTTGACGATGAGTCCTATCAGATCTGCGTAGAGCATGTGCTACTTGAACAGGTTGTTGTTCTACAACTTGTGGTGTAACAAAATCTTGATCCACAACATTTTGTGGTACCTGCTCAATTTCCATCAAGATATTAGTGCTAGTTTATGTATCTCTTCAAGATCGACTTCACTCCCACTAGTTTTTCTAGAAATAAGTTCCCTTTCTAGAAAGACCCCAATTTTGGCAACAAACACCTTGCCTTGTGTGAGATTATAGAAGTAATATTCCTTTGTTTCCTTGGGATATCCAACAAAATAACACTTATCTGATTTGGGTCCTAGTTTATCTGAGACTTGTCGTCGAACGTAAACCTCATAACCCCAAATCTTCATAAAAGATATCTTGGGACTCTTCTCTGTCCATATCGTATATAATGTCCTTATGACAGTCTTAGATGGAACTCAGTTAAGTGTGAAAGCGGTCATCTCTAGAGCATGCCCCCAGAAGGAAGTAAGAAGATCTGTATGACTCATCATCGATCGTACCATATATAATAAAGTACAGTTTCTCCTTTTTGATACACCATTCCATTGTGGTGTTCCAAGTGGAGTGAGTTAAGATATGATCTCACACTCAACGAGATGGTCATGAAACTCTTGGCTAAGGTATTCCCCGTCTTGATCTGACCGAAGTATCTTAATACTTTTACCAAGTTGGTTTTGTACTTCATTCTTGAATTCTTTGAACTTTTCAAAGGATTCTGACTTGTGTCTCATCAGATACACATAGTCATATCTACTGAAATCATCAGTGAAGGTAATAAAGTAATAATAGCCTCCTCTAACTGCTATTCTGAAAGGGCCACATACATCAATATGTATGAGTCCTAATAGATTATTAACCCTTTCACCCTGCCCACTAAATGGAGTCTTTGTCATCTTACCTTGAAGACACGATTCACATGCCTCATATGATTCAAAATCAATGAGTCCAAAAGTCCATCCTTATGGAGTTGGGATATGCGATTCTCATTTATGTGATCCAAGAGACAATGCCAGAGATATGTTTGGTTCAAATCATTAGATTTTAATCATTTGGTATTTATGTTATAGATTGGGTTTTCAAAGTTTAGAACACAGAGGTCATTCATAAGAGGTGTACTACTATAAAACATGCCATTGAAATAAATAAAACAACATTTGTCCTTTATTACAAATGAAAAATCTTTCTTGTCCAAACAAGAAACAGAGATAATGCTCTTTGTCATAGCCGGCACATAACAACACTCTTCTAATTCTAAAACAAGCCCAGTGGGCAAAGATAAGGAATATGATCCTACAGCGACAGCAGCAACTCTTGCACCATTGCCTACTCATAGGTCTACTTCGTCTTTTGTCAATGCTCTACTATTTCTCAGCCCCTGTACATTAATAAAAATGTGAGATGCACATTCGGTATCTAATACCCATGAAGAAGAAATAGATAAATTGACTTCTATAACATATATACCTAAGGCAGAAGTCTCACTTCTCTTCCGTTTTAGTTCCTCTAGGTATACCTTATAGTTCCTCTTCCATTGTCCGGTCTCACCGCAGTGAAAGCAGGTTCCTTCCTTAGCAACCCCACCTTTGGAGTTCAGTGCATGAGTCTTGCCCTTGCCTTTGGCTTGGGTTTTACCCTTACTTTTAGGCTTCCACTTGCCTTTGCCTTTAGACATCATCAAAATGGTACTAGGCTTTGCCTTCTTAAGGTTGAGTTCAACAATTCTCAATATGCTCAACATCTTAGGAAGTGGTTTTTCAATGTCATTCATGTTGTAGTTCATGACAAATTGACTATAGCTATTGGACAATGATTGCAAGATAAGATCAGTGGCCAATTATTAGCCTAGTGGAAATCCCAATCGCTGTAGGTTTTCTACATACCCAATCATTTTGAGTACATATGGCCCTACAGGACTTCCTTCTTGCATTCTGCATTGAAACAATGCTTTAGAGATCTCAAATCTCTCATTCCTTGCTTGTCCTTGATATAGTTGTCTAAGGTGTTCAACCATATCATAAGTGATCCTGTCCGAATGCTGAATCAACGGACGCTGGGCACGGGGCGCTCTTCGACTGCTGATGTGGATCTTCGACTGGTGGCATGAAGCTCCAGCGAACCTGCACAGAAGTCGGGTCAGGAAGGGGTTCCCGGCGGCGACCCTCCGACGCTCAAGTCAGGTAAGCAGGTGGTGGAAAAAGTAGCTCCAAAGGTCTTAAAACGCGTACCTCCGGCGAAGTATGAGGCTCTTTATATAGAGCGGTGAAAGAGCTCCTGCACATCCACCGAGGCACCTACGTGTCTACAGCCCATACCTCGGTATGTGTTTGTCAGAAAACTTACCTGACGCCATACTGCTACAGTCCAAGCACGTCTTCGATGGGACAATAGAACACCTAGCTGTCAGACTTAGAGTATGGCCTAGCCATAGGACTTGACAGCTGTCAGAAGATGTCCTTACCCTTCCCTACCCCACAGGCCGGTATGTTCATCCGGACAAGGAGTGATGTCCAGACGGCCCTCATTTTATGCGCCAGCCGGACGGAATTCCCCTCTCGCCGGCCTGTCGTATGCATCGATCTGTTGGGGATAATTTCGGTAGGGTACTATGCATGGCCTGTTAGCAGTATGTCACCTTCTCTTAGGGCTTCCGCTCGGCTCCCTGCTACTGTCCCATTGAGCGTCGGAACTAGGACTTCAGTGGGGGCACCTATTGCCTTGGCTATTCACTGGTCGGTCTGCAGGGGCCGGTCGGGAGGTTGGCCCCTCCCTCTCCGGTCGGTCACTTGGCCTTTTGACTCCAGCGTGACATTGACCCCTCAGAATGGGGGTCCCCTGTCCTAACCGCCGGATCACTTGCCTCCCCTTCAAGTCTAGTCGAAGGAGGCAAAGTCCGACTGACTGGACTGCCGATCTGCCTGAGTACCGACCGCCATATCAGTCCGCTCGGCCAAGCTTAGGAATGCTCATCCGTTCGGCTGTACCTTTCCCGTGCCTTGCATTGCCTGGAATTTACGCCGACCCTTCTTCTCTACTGCCCATCACGTGTTCTGCGCATGGTAAGGGGCGCCCATTAAATGCGACCAGTATCCAACTGACACGTGGCGATCGTGCGTTTGTCATCGTATGGCGGTGGCGTCACTTCCGATGGGACAGCCGCCGTTTGAAATGGACGACTGGATGATGGCCTCGTTTTTTACGACCTGGATCGGACGGTGGAGGTTGCTCCCGGGCGACAATATAAAGCCCCGACTCATTTTCCGCCGCACTGTTGCTTCATCCTCCTTCGTCTTCACGCTGCTCTTTCTGTTCCGGCGATCCTTATTCACTGCCTGTTTGGTGCGCTCGCCATCTTCTTCCTTTCCTCGATCTTCCTTGTACCCGTAAGCCTTCCTTTCTAGCTACCCGCCTCCTGTGTTGCTTCCTTTTGCATTCTGTCGGCATTTTCTTTTAGTTTTTTCTGTCAATTATCGTTTCTGTTTCGACCATGGCGAGTACCTCTACGCCTACCGTCGGCGCTCCTGGTCTCTGGTACACGACTATGGAGAGCCGATTCGATGAAGAAGACGCACTGCGTCTCATTCGAACATACGAAATGCCAGCCGACCACGAAATAGTTGTAGCCACTCCTTCCGATCGGCCCAATGATCCGCCGCCCGGCACCATTTTCTTCTTCTGTGATCAATTTTTGGCCGGGCTGCGCTTTCCTCCCCATCTGTTCATTATCCAAATATGCAACCACTTTCGCATCCCGCTCGGCCAATTAGTCCCGAACTCGATTAGGTTGCTGAGCGGGGTGATAGTCCTTTTCAAGTTGAATGATATCCCCTTGGACCCCCAAATCTTCCACTATTTCTTCTACCCAAAACAATCCGAGTGGGGGACCTTCATATTTCAGTCTAGGTCGGGTTTCGTCCTATTTACCAACATGCCGAGCTCCAATAAGCATTGGAAGGAGCATTTCTTTTTTATGCGTCTACCTGAGCGGCCGGCCTTCCGAACGAAGTGGCAGACGGCGGTGCCGACTCAGCCGGGACTCGGCAAATTCAAGAGCCATCCGATGTATCTTCATGCGGCGAACCAGCTGGTCGGCCAACGTTACGATATCGACAAGTTACTCCTTCCTGGAGTAATGTACATATTTGGCTTGTCTCCCATCCAAGCCAACCTGCCTTGTAGCATGAGTAAGCGATTCTTATCCCCCCCTTTTCTTTTGTGATAACTGATTTGTTCTCTGTTTCTGCAGCTGAAGTTATGTGGCGTGCTAAGGCAACTGAAAAGCTCAAGTTGAAAGCCGCCAATATAGAGGCGGTAAAGGACAAAGAGGTTGCCGAACGGGGTTTGGTTCCGACCGGCTCTACAACTGAAGGGAGCGAGGGAACTCAAGTTGCTCCCGAGGCGTCGGCTGCCCGTGCCTTCACTGACGAGGCCGCGATCAATATCACAACATCCGCCCAGGGCGAGGATGAAGGCCGTTCGGCCGACGAGACACCTTTGGTGACTCGCAAGCGCCGTCGGCTAGAGCAAGCTGCTCCACAGCCTTCACAAAGGGAGCAGCTTTCCGAACGGAGCGCTGATGCTCCTGCGATTTTTGAGGCGGTCTCCTCAGAGCATACTCCAACTCAACTTGACTTGCCGCCGACCATCGTTGAGGCTCAACCTTCCACCTCTCAAACTTTACGTCGCCTTAGGCGACTGGGCGACCACCCGGGTCCGATTGGCGAGTCTTCTGGCCCGGCTGCTGCATCTCAAGATGATTCGAGCGGCCCGAGGGTGATTAAAACAGTACTAAGATTTCCATCGGAGGAATATCTACTGGCCGCCTATCGGCCATCGGCTCCCGAACAGCAGATCACCCTCACCGGTCCGCTCGCCAAAGTTTGCGAGGACGCGTGCGTACGCGTCGCGCTTATGTCCCCCAGTCAGCTAGGGGACAGTAACCTGCAGCAGGCGACCGTGGTATGCCTTTCTGCTTTACTGATATTTTTTGTTTTAGGTTTTAGCTTAACTGCCTTCGTTCGCAGAGTTGGGTAGAGCAGATTGCGGTCAGCAATCGACTGACCGAGTTGGAGGAAGAAATGAAAAAACTCAAGCTCTCGGAGGCGAACCAAGGGCACTCAACGGCTGCTCTAGAGAAGAGCAAAAAGCTCTTAGAAGCCGAACGGAAACGCGCTTCCGATCTGGTGGCCGAGGTTGTTCGGCTTGAAGCGGTGGTCAAAAAACGGGATAAAGAAATCCAGACGGCGACTACTCGGAAGCGCAAGGCCATCGACGACATGGACCGAATGAAGGTGGAGATCAGAGGGCTAGAGCAACGCATCAAGGATCTGGATGCCCTTCTGACCACCGAGAAGGAGGGCTGCTCGGCCGATCTACTGAAATTTGATGAAGACTTAAAGGCTCTCCATGCTGCCAACGATGCTTCCCAGGCCGCGCTCAAAGAGTATCAGGAGGGGGAGTCGGCTCGCTCTGAGGAAGTGAGGAAGGCATTCGTCTGCTCGGATGCCTTTGGGGAGAAATTTACTGACAAGATCTCCCTCACCTTTGAAGAGGCGATCAAGGCGGCTGTGGATCACTTGAAGACCAAAGGCCACCTTCCCGCCGA